>NC_141888.1:23299275-23902737 GCF_030686135.1 Camelina sativa | reverse complement strand
GCAAATAACACAAGCAATATTCTGCAAGCATAAATATGTTTTATATAGAAAAAGACCGCGAATTATGAAGGACGATACTATATAGCCTTCAAAGTGGTTTGTAAAATTTGTAGACAGAACCATAAACACTTCAATGTCTGGCAGTTCTTGTAGCTTTAAAGAACGACCTCTCTCTGACTGAGATCAACTCCTTTGCGGCTTCATTCACTGCCAACCGGTTCGTTGGAGATTCTGCACAACACCTAAGTCTCACCTCGAAAAACAATGTCAAGCATTCAACAATACGAAAACCGACTCTGAAACCAATGTGAAGAATCGATTTTTCTGCAATGTCCAGTACTCTTTCTAGCTATAACTGTCAGATGGGCTGTCTATTATCCAATGGGTGTGTCCATATAGGCGTTTCTGTTGATGTGCTGTGTTTGGACGGTCTACAATGGACAGTGGTCCATTTGGACAATGGTCCAAAATATGTCAAGTCCATTTGGACATGCCCATTGGACAACCTTTTTATTTTTGAGGTTTCTTTTATTTTGTATGCTGTTTAAAACTTTTCTACTAAACCAAACATGTTTACTTTTATAAAATCTGACTTATTTTATAAACCAAACGTGTCTATTTTGCAAGTAGTCTTTCGATTAGTTGTATAAAACCAAAGTGTTTATTTTTATAAAATCTTATTTATTTTATAAAATAGACATGTCATAATCTCAAAGTCATAATCTCATAACTCAAAAGCCAAAGTCATAATCTCATAACTCAAAAACCAAAGTCATAATCTCATAACTCAAAAACCAAAGTCATAAACTTAGACAGCAACAATATTCCCTTCCTCTTCAACAAACTTGAACTCTTCATCACCTACAACATTCAAATCGATAAAGTTAAAAATTCATTACCAATATAGTTCAAATGCAAATAAAAAGTAGAATTCTTACCAATATCTTGAAATCCTCTAAACCAGTTTCTTGCACAGATTAATGCTTGAACATTAGTTGGTAAAAGACAACTCCTATATTTATTAAGAACACGGCTGCCAATACTAAAAGATGATTCCGATGCAACCGTTGTGATAGGAATACTCAAGACATCACATGCCATCAATACAAGCTCTTTAAATCTATTTGCATTGTCTTTCCAATAACCAATCAGATTCAAACTCTTAAATGAGACCATATCTAACACCTCCTCGTCTAAATAGGTGTCTAAAGGGGATTTACCATTACCACCGGTCTTTTGAGAAATGTAAGAATAAAATCCCTGAAATAATGCACAACAAACAAGTAACGTCCAGCAAACAAACATAGATAAAATAGAGAGTTTATTTACATCATATCCATAAGGAACACTCTTTCTTGGAACTTGTGAACTGGTTGTGGTAACGTTGCTTGTGCTTTTTTTGATAAGCTGTAAGAAGCTTCACCATTTTGCTGCGGACATGGGCCAACTTTGACTTACTGGTTGAAGGATCCAAAGTGTTGTAACAATATTCCAGAATGGAAACTTTAATCTTGGATCAAGAATTGCAGCAACTGCAAGTATGTCACTGAATTCTTCCCAATACTTGTCAAAATTCTCATTCATATCCTCCACCATTTGACAAATAATCTCATCACTTGAATCTTTATGATCTCTCAACCAACATTTAATTGCCCACACTTGCATAAAATACAAGTTTGCTGTTGGGTAAGATGAACCAGAAATCATTTTTGTAATTTCAGCAAAACGTTTCAGAAGATCACAAATTGATTCTGCTCTTTCTCACTCCACATCAGATGGGAAATTCTTATAATTCTTATCTACCTCTGCTAGGTTTCTTAATACATCCTTCAACTGAATAGGTCTAGAAAGCATTAGGAATGTAGAGTTCCAACAAGTGGAAATGTCTAAAACCAAACCTGCTTCAACTTGAATTCCAACTGTTTCCATACAGTTTTGAAACAAATCAATCCTAGACTGAGATCCCTTGACATACTTAATACTATCTCTGATGTTACCCAAAGTTCCACTAAGCACATCCAAACCATCTTTCACAATCAAATTTAAGATGTGCGCTGAACATCTTACATGAAAAAATTCTCCATTGCAAACCAAATCTTTTTGTAGCTTTCTCTTCAAAATACCTTGCATAGTATCATTTGCAGAAGCATTATCTACTGTTAGAGTAAACACCTTCTTCTCTATTTCCCAATCTTTCAATAACTCAGTAAGCTTCATTGCTATAGCTACACAATATGAGGAGGCGGAAAATCACAGAAATATAGTATCTTGGTTTTCAAAACCCAATCTACATCTATATAGTGAGCTGTTAAGCAAATGTAACCCTCTATTGTTATAGCTCTCCACAAATCCGTTGTCAAACAAATCCTACCCGAGATTTTACTTAAAACTGTCTTAAGCTTACTTTTCTCCATCTCAAAAATCTTGAAACAATCTGATGCTGCAGTATTTCTACTCCAAAACTCTATAGAAGGATTAGCATAAGTAAAAGCCTCCCTAATCTTTTCATATTCAACAAACGAATATGGGAGATTATGCTGAATTAAAGCCACTGCATTTTTTTCTCTAAAGACAACAATATCCAGCTTCCTATTAATGCTAGGTGTACTCCCAGGAGTCTTTGAACAAGATCGCATATGGCGATTCATGGTGTTAGTACCATTTCGACTTAGATTCAAAGAATAATTCCTCTTATAATGTTTGCATGTAACATCATATTTACCAACCTTAGGTCCATCAACATATTTCTTTCCTAGTGTGAAGTTCTTCCAACATCTAGCATGACGTCTACGGTCTCATTCTCACTAAGAGTTGCTAGCGGCATATCTTCATCTTCAAGACACAAGTTGTCTTCATCAGCCAAGTGTTCTTCATCAGCCAAGTTGTATTCATCAACCAAGTTTTGAGTATCCAAATCCATTATCCTAACCTGAGAGTAGCAAAAAAAACCAATATACTTGAGACGATCCTTCTCGTAAAGAATTAATTTAGTCCAACTCAATGCTCAATTATTAAAGTATAGAACAATACCATATCTACAAGCAAACGGAAAAGCCCTTGACTCCTTGCTCTTTCAGCAAAATTCTGGAACCATACGAGATGTTCTTCAACTCTTGTACTTGGTTGAATCAATATGAAACGCAAGGAATATCATAAGAAACTCTTCACTTATCAAAATGATAACCATGTACGAGAAAAACCCACTATTCAGAGAAAATAAGATCATGCTATAGAACACTAAACATGACAGTATAGCACCAAGATCACAATCAGCCTAAGGTTAACATACGTCCGTGACATATAATGATATAAACTTCAAATAAGTAGAAAATCCCACTCTCATTAGACAAACCCAGCATAAACAACACTAAACCCAACAAGACGACGAGAATAAACACTGCACTTATGAATTTTAACTTAAGCAAAATATCATAGTGTATACACAAGAATCGTCAAGTAACTACTTAAGCAGCAATCAAAAAGCTAAAAGCACACAAGTTAATGGGATGGTTACTAGAGTAAGCTAAGCTTACAGAAGAATCAGTGGAAACTTTGATTGTGTTGTTGATAGAAACAAAACCTTGAGTACTCCGAGTCTTCTTCATTAAACTTCGAACCATCTCTGAACCTGAATAGAGTAAAATTTCAAAATAAGATTTGAAACACAACAAGACGACGAGAGACCCCAAACATAAAGCTTGTAAAACATTTCAGTATGATGCATTTTCATAAACCACAAATCAACATGTAAAGATAAGAACAGTTCGTCTCCTTTGATCTAAGCAAACTACACTTCTCTCCAAACAAAAACCTCAGACCAAATCCACATAAGAGAGAGCTTTAGAAAGAAACAGAGAGACAAAGAGAAAAACCAAATCAAAGCATCACTTGCGTTTAATTATAGCAAATGAAAATTGCAGATCAAATAAAACAAGGAAACCAAATTAAAGCATCATTTTCGTTTAAGTATAGCAACCTCGAGACTCACAAGCTCCAAATAAAGTTCACAACAAGAAGCCTTAAGTACATTGAAGCCTTAAGTATACCATAATTATCGATTCACTACTGCTAAAAGAATGAAACTTTGGACACAATCAATACTACATCATGCTTCATCATTCATGAATCACTAAAGGAAACTTACAACACCGAGAACACAACAAGACGACGAGAAACCCCAAACATTGAAACCCAGAGAACGAACACAAATATCACTACAATTCAAAACACATAACCCTTAGCTAAAGCCTAAACAACGAGAAACCACTCACTACGATTCCAAAAATCAGAAAATTTCGAACTAGA
Organism: Camelina sativa; assembly: GCF_030686135.1. NCBI lineage: Eukaryota > Viridiplantae > Streptophyta > Magnoliopsida > Brassicales > Brassicaceae > Camelina > Camelina sativa. Next base: position 23,898,432 of record NC_141888.1, on the reverse strand, counting down.
AAACACAAAAAACGAATGACCCATTAACCCAAATTTGTAATTCAGATATCTAATTAGCTTAACATCACATAAGATTCGATAGAGATGATATAAACCAAATGGGTGCTTCTCAATACCTAAGATGGAGCCGCCGTGAGAAGACGAAGATAGAAGACGATTGAGAAGAAGAAGAATCCAAATTGATTTTAGAACACCGATTAAGAAAAACATTGAGAGAATAAGATGAATCCAAACTGATTTCAGAATCCAAATTGAAGAAGAAGAAGAGAAGGAACCAACGAAGAAGACATCGATTGTCAAAAATTAGTAAATCCAATTTTTCCCCAAAATTAGATAACCCTAGATTTTTAGAGAGTTGGGCGTGCCCATTGTCCACACGGTTTTGCCCATTTGGTCATGGGTAAAAATTTGGTCTTTGGACCAATTGGACCATTTGATTATTGGTCCAGACTATCACCCACCCGTTTGTATTTGGACTGGACAAGCCCATGGGCGGCCCGCCCAATTGACAGCTATATTTCTGGCAATGCCAACTTGGTGTAGCTGTCTAGGGTAAAGTTCCCCTCAAATTGAAAGCTAGAGCTAATAACCTAGAAAACGAGAGGAGAGGCTCAAAAGGATAACTTCATTCTTCTATTTCTTATTACATTTCATAGTCTATATAGCAAAGACTAGGTTTACAAAGGTTAGATTGATTTCTCACAAATGTCATCATCTGCAGAGAATTGCTGATCCTAGAAGAGCAAACCTATTCATCACTTGGAGTGTAGCATGAGCTGTAGTATGATCTGTCTTGGCTGGTTTGACTGTACGAACAGAGGTACATGGCGTAGGCAATAGTACACCTCTGTTACCGTGTATTCGGCTGCTTGTGTTTTCCCTGGTTACGACCGTATGTGCAACATAAACTTGAAGAGCTGTGTGTTTCTCGGCTACCCCACCACCCAAAGATTCATATTCTGCCAAAAAGCTCTTCATCGCTCCACGTCTCTGCAGGTTCAGAACTTTCACTGCACCAACTTTTTTCTCCGTCTCGAGCAATGCCTTAAACATAGTACCAAAACTACCTGACCCGATCATATTGCTCAAAACTAGTGTTGAACAAGTAAAGTAAGTCACTAAGTCTAATCAAGTGACGTTTCCTAGAGAAGTTGGTGTCTCCCATGATATTCTATTTGAATTGAGATTTAACCCCTCTAGTGTTAAAAGCTTACCAATAGAGGTTGGAGAGTGGACCTGTTAACCGATTTTCATTTAATCCAAGGCTTTGTAGGCTTATGAGATTGCCAATGTCATGGGGAATGCTTCCAGTGATGAGATTTTTTTGAATGCTTATATAGATCATGTTGGCATTCAAATTGGCAATTGAAGGAGGCAAGTCACCACTAAGCTTATTATCACCAACATCTATCTCTTGTAGTTGGCTGTAGTTAGTCAAAGCACCATAAAATTCAGGATCTTCAAAATAGCGGCTACCCAAATCATTACCAAGAAAAGATAGATGTTGCAAATTTCACACTTTTCCAAAGCTTGAAAAAAATACTTCCTGTCAGAAATTATACTCCATTCCCAACGTTTGGAGACTAGAATATGAAAGTGTTGTCGGAACAACTCATGTGAAATTTGATAAAGAATAAAACCGACACTTCTTCAATTCAAATTGCAAATACAATCAAATCCAACTGACGCTCATGAAACGAGAGTTGAATCTCAAATGATGAAGACCTTACCAATAGATTTTGACCAATTCGAGTTGTTTCTGGGGTTTTACAATAAAAGAGAATTTCAAATGAGATATTCGAATGAATGAAAGAGAAATGAAGAGAACTCGATTTAAGCTTCTTCCTTGGTCAATGGTCAACAACGGTCACAAACTTCAAATGAACCAATCACAGCCCAGCATGTCATCCGCATCCGCTCGACCAATCAAATCCTTTTATTCTGACACGTCAGCTCCGCCCACACATCAGCTGAACACGTCGACACAACTACAACTCCTTTGACTTTTAGCTGTAACAAATCTCCCTCCTTGAAAGAACCTTGTCCTCAAGGTTCGAATGCAGGAAACTTCTTGCGGATATCAAACAAGTACTCCCAAGTGGCTTCCTCTACCGCCTGATTAGTCCACTTGATAAGTACCATAGTAACAACCTTTCCCTGCCTGTTAACCATCCTTCTCTTCAGAATACGATCAGGTTCCTTAAGCAAAGCATCATAGGCCACATAAGGAAGCTCTGTAGTAGCCAATACTGGACCAACCAAAGCTTTGAGCTGCGAAATATGAAATACAGGATGTATTTTAGAAGAAGAAGGTAGGTCCAACCTGTAAGCCACTTCACCACAACGATCCAATATCTTGTAAGGACCAAAATACTTCGGAGAAAGATTCTCATTGGAGCGCAACACCACTGACTGCTACCGATAAGGCTGCAACTTCACAAACACCACATCACCAATCTCAAGCTTCCTGTTAGTACGATGAAGATCTGCATTCTGAGTCATCCTATGTTGTGCTCTCAATAAATGAAATTTGAGCAAAAGAAGCATGTTATCCCGATCCTGCAAACTTTGAGCCACAACAGCAACCTTCGATTCTCCCGGAAGGTAAGGCAAATGAATGGGTGGAGGTTGACCATATACAGCAGCCTTGTAAGGTGTCATCTGTATGGCTGTGTGGAAGTTGGTGTTGTACCAAAATTCCGCCAATGACAACCATTTACTCCAAAGATGAGGACGATCGCTGCACATACATCGTAAGTATGTCTCCAAACATTTGTTAACCACCTCGGTTAGCCCATCAAACTGAGGGTGGTAAGCACTAGAGTAATTCAGTGACACGCCCTGCAACGCAAATAACACCTTCCAGAATTCACTGAGAAAAACAGTGTCACGATCACAGACAATAGTCTTTGGGAAACCGTGTAGCTTAAATACGTTGTCCATGAAAGCCTGAGCCACCGTCATAGCAGAATAAGGATGTGAAAGTGCCATGAAATGGGCAGCCTTGCTCAATCGATCAACAACAACAAAGATAACTGATTTTCCAAAGGAAGGAGGCAACCCATCAATAAAATCCATGGATAAATCAGTCCAAATGGTCTCTGGAATTGGTAAAGGTTGAAGTAACCCAGGAGAAGCCGAAGTATCATACTTACACGTTTGACATACACTGCAACTCCGTATGTACTGATGAACATCCTTGGCTAGCCCCTTCCAGTAAAAAAGACCTTTTACTCGCTAACATGTTGCATCTCGGCTAGAATGTCCCCCATTACCTGAACCGTGCAACCACTTGAGAATGTCATCTCGCAACTCAATGTCAGCCGGAACCACAATCTTGCTCTTCCTTCTTAACACTCCTTGAACCCATGAAAAATGCTTCTTAGCCTGCAGATCCAGTTTAAGCTGCTCAATAACACTCATCAAAGCATCATCTGTGTCATAATGAGCCTGCATCCTCTGCATCAGATCACAATCAAGGACGGACATCACCATATGCAGAACTTCTGAACCTTCAACATGCGATAATGCATCAGCAACCACATTGTCCTTTCCCTGTTTGTACTGTATCTCGTAATCAAACTCCAACAACTTGGGAAGCCATTGTTGTTGTATTGGCGTGTTCAACCTTTGCTCCAACAAGTACTTCAAACTTCTCTGATCCGTTTTGATCACAAAGTGATTTGGAAGCAAATAATGGCGCCACTTTTGAACTGCAAACACAACAGCAAGCAATTCTTTTTCATAAATCGACAAGTGTAGCTGCTTACCACGCAAGTGTCGGCTGATAAAAGCCACCAGATGACCCTCTTGCATTAGTACTGCTCCAATTCCAACTCCACAAGCATCAGTTTCAACGACAAAAGGTTTGTCAAAACGTGGAAGTGCTAATACTGGGACTTCACATAAGGCACTCTTGAGTTTGTTAAAAGCTTGTGCAGCCGACTCATTCCACATGAATGCATCATTCTTGGTCAGATCATGCAAAGGCAAATCACACCAAAATTCTTCACAAATTTGCGATAGTACCCTGCCAAACCCAAGAACCCTCTCACTTGCTTCACTGTCTTGGGAACAGGCCAATCTCTTACCGCCACCAACTTCTGGGGATCAGTAGAAACTCCCTTAGCTTCAATGTAGTGGCCCAAATACTCCACTCTCTTCACATCAAATGCACATTTGCTCTTCTTAGCATACAAGCTATTACTTCGCATCACTTTAAACACCTCTTCCAAATGTAACAAGTGATTCTCCAGAGTCGAGCTGTAAATGAGGATATCGTCAAAAAATATGAGCACAAACTTCCTCAGAAAAGCCCTGAAAACTTCATTCATTAGACTCTGAAACGTAGCTGGTGCATTCATTAAACCAAACGGCATCACCAGGTATTCATAATGTCCACTATTGTCTTAAAAGCCGTTTTATAGATGTCAGTAGGTTCCATTCTGACCTGATGATATCCTGCTCGCAAATCTATCTTCGAAAAGATCATCGAGCCTCCCAGTTCATCCATTAGATCGTCTATCAAAGGTATAGGGAACCGATATTTAACAGTCATCCCATTCAAACCTCTGTAATCAACACATAGTCTCCAACTGCCATCTTTCTTCTTAACTAACACCACTGGAGATGCATAAGGACTGTTTCTCGCTTGTATAGTACCACCAACCAGCATATCCTTCACCAGCTTGTCAATCTCATTTTTTTGATGTACTGCATACCTATAGGGACGCTGGTTAATAGGATTTGATCCCTCCATAAGTGGAATCTTATGGTTGTGATTAGCCCAGAATGGTGGTAGAGTAGTTGGTTCCTCAAAAATGTTGAACCCTTCAATCAACTCCGCAAACTTTGGGTGCTCTTCTTCTTTCCCAATTCGCACTTCTACAGAACACAACATCACTTCACTCTCCTTAGAAATTTGCTCAACACATATCATAGATAACTGCGCATCCTTCTCTTTCATCTTGTTGAGCTTCGTTGCCTTAACTTTTATAACAGACCCTGGCTTAATCCCTCGAAGATGAACACTCTTCAATCCCCACTTAAAGCTCATCTCCAAAGTGTCAAAATTCCATGTTATGGTTCCCAACAGTTTCAACCACTACACCCCCAACACTATGTCGTAACCCCTCAACGGTATCACCATCATATCTGCTTCAAAAGATGTCTCCCTGAAACTCCAGTTAAACTTGTCAACTTTACCGGATACTCCCACCTTTCGAACATCAGCAACAAAAACCTTAGTGAGACATGGTTGAGTCGATGGAATTTTCAACCTTGCTAGTGTTCCTAGACCCATAAAATTATGAGTGGAACCCGAGTCCAATAACATGATCACACTCTGCTTTCCATAATATCCTCTTACTCGCATAGTCCAAAAGTCATCTGTACCTTCCACTGCAATTACTGAAACTTGAGCCCTGTCTTGAACCATTTCTGGTTCCTCCTCCTCTTCTAAGCAATGCTCATCAGTCTCTTCCTCCACTTCATCTACATCCATCATATACAATTGTTTCTTCTTGTGAGTGAGGTAATGTTCTGGTGAATATTTTTCATCACAAAAATAACACAATCCTTGCGACCTCCTCTTATTCATCTCCTCTGTTGACAGGAACTTGCGTGGCTGCATTGTCTTATCTTTAGGCCTGTAAGTTGATTTAAAGTTGCCAGTCTTCTGTACCCAATCAGACTTGTTAGCAACCCCTGCCTTAGGCTGAACATTACCAACAGTTTGCCATTTGTTACTCTGCCAACCGTTAGATGTCGTACCACGACCCTTCCTAGGATGAGCTTGTTCATACAGCTTACCCAACATACATCATTGTCTTATAGTCTGAGGTTGGAACATTCGAATGTGCATTTGAGTATCAGTTCTAAGACCTGCCAAATATGCACGAACCAAATAGTCTTCTGGCAGCCTTAGTCTCAAACAGATAAGCTCAAACTTCTCATGATACTCTTTAATTCCCCCTGTCTCCTGCAACATTTTTAGCTTCGCAATAGGATCATCCATAGCATATATCCTCAAACCTTTCCTTCAGTAGCAACTCATAAGAAATCCAATCATTCAACACCGTTCTTCCTAAATCCGATTCAAACAAAGATTGATGCCAAGCAGCTGCAGCTCCATCGAAATGAATAGCACACATGCGAACCTTCATCTCGTCCGGAGTAAAATCCAGTAGAAAAAACTGCTCAAATTTGAACAACCAATCCTTAATTCCTTCACCATCGAACTTAGGGAAGTCCAACCTAGCTAAGCGAGTCATTCCAGAGTAGTTATATTGATTACCGGATCTCGCTCTGCGTGGTACCTCTGTCGGAAAACAACTGTAATCCGCCTTCTCAACTGTCGGAGGAGATGAACTATACGGAGTTTGTGGATTCGCCGCCACCAAGTTATCCACCTTTTCCGCCATCATACAAATCGCGGCAAACATTTCCGCAGAATTCTCTGCAATCCTCTAGTCTTGTTCCGCCAGAGCTTTCACGATCCAAGCATCCGACGATTCTTCGCCTCTGCGAGCTGCTGCTTCTCTTGCTTGTGCTTGAGCACGAGTCTCCGTCATCTTCTCCAAGGTTTTTATTAGCTCTGATACCTCTAATAAAGAATAAAACCAACACTTCTTCAATTCAAATTGCAAATACAATCAAATCCAACTGACGCTCATGAAACGAGAGTTGAATCTCAAATAATGAAGACCTTACCAAAAGATCTAGACCAATTCGAGTTGTTTCTCGGTTTTTACAATAAAGAGAATTTCAAATGAGATATTCAAATGAATGAAAGAGAAATGAAGAGAACTCGATTTAAGCTTCTTCCTTGGTCAATGGTCAACAACGGTCACAAACTTCTAATGAACCAATCACAGCCCAGCATGTCATCCGCATCCGCTCGACCAATCAAATCCTTTTATTCTGACACGTCAGCTCCGCCCACACATCAGCTGAACACGTTGACACAACTACGACTCCTTTGAATTTTAGCTGTAACAAAATTATTCCTTCGCATTGTTAACTCTTCAAGGTTAGGCAGCATATGACAAAAATTAGGCCTTAGACTACCCGAGAACACCAATGAGGAAAAATTGTAGATCAGATGTAGCTACATTTCCTTCTCCTGCAGTCAACGTCTTTCCTTTTATTCTTATTAGGCTTTTATAAGATAAATTCTTCAAACTTATTTGGGCTTTGCATTTTATTATTATGATTAGTAAAGTCGGCTAAAGAGTTGCTTTGCCTCCAAGCTTTTACCTCTAGGGTTTATGGTTTTTACGTGTATATGTACTTTCGTTCTTGTAAGTTTATACGACAATTGTTTTGATTTATAATTCAAAAGAGAAAGCTTTCCTCCGAACGAAGTCTTTGAATCCATCTTTCTTTCGATCCATTGCTACGCAAGAAAGCTTGAACTCCGAATAACGATCGTTAACTCCTGATGTATTGATACTTGGGTTCTCTATCGTTAGTTACCTCTACATTAAGATAGAGGGAGGAAAACGACATGAGAATTTGATAGATGATAACTGAAGAGACCTTAATCTAAGTCAAAAGAAGGTGATATTACCTCACCCAAATGCTCTCTTACATGCTCTCTTAACAAATATTGATCGGGTAATAAAAATAAAAAAGCTCTTCATATGCTCTTCCGGTCAAGGCTTTAGACGACTGACTTGTTAGATGACCGTGAATACGTGGCTTTTGTTAGTCTGACATGAAAATATCAAATTAGAGTGTAGCCTAGCTCTGGGTTTGTAATTGGTATTTAGGATGGTTTCAGATCGGTTCCATTCGGCGTCAATTCTTTTTTGGTATAACTGTGAATATCATTATAATATGAAAAGCTTGGATTTTACAACAGTAAACACCTAGGATATCTGCGACCTTGGAAAAAAGAAATAAAAACAAGGGAACAAAAAATGGGAAAATCACAAAGAGTGAAATCATGGTAACCAAAGCAACAAGAGATTACGGAAACGCTTTCTATGGCCTCTTGCTATGATTATATTTCGAATCTCCCTGTCCAAAAGTTTGAAAGTATTGGCTGGTGGAAGTGAGAGGAGATTATGGACCTTGTTATTACGCTGCCTCCAAATATTGTAAATGGTTGCCTGAGTGACGATTTTCCTGAGCAAAGACGGTGCTGACTGAGAGGAGGCTCGAGTCCAAGATAGAAGCTCAGACCAGGTGATGTGAAGTCTTCTGGTTGGGTCGAGTCTTGAGAGAACAAGTCGCCAGATGTTTGCGGCATAGTTGCAGGAAAGGAACAAGTGATCTCCTGATTCGATGTCTGAGTCAAAGAGAGTGCAGGTTTGCGAAGGAGAAATTTCCCAAGAGAATAACCGTTTTTTAGTTGCGAGTCTGTTTAGGTGAGAAACCCATAAATGGAAAGCATGTCTTGGGACCGAGCCCTTGAACCACACAAGATCAGACCAATCATTTTTCTCCATCCGTGGTCTTAGAGCATTCCATGTTCGTGAAGAAGAGAAACCCTAACATTTGACAGAATCAACAACCCAATCAAACTCGTCAATTGTTGCAGTGCTAGAGGGAACTGGGATAGTGGTAAGGTGAGTATGAAGCGCTATAGCGGCATCAGATCTTGGGGACGGTAGCAACCAACCGTCCTGATTGAAAGCCTCTTTAACCTTTGCGGTCCTTGGGAGACGGAGCCGAGACGGTCCAGTAGGTCCTAGCGCTTGAATAAGCGGTCCCAAGGGTGTCCATGAATCAAACCAAAAGCTAACCAAATTTCCGTTTCCCACAGTGGCTTTGATGAACCGCTCTGCCACTGGTCTTAGTCGGAGAATAGCCTTCCAAGTCCACGAGTCTGAAGGTGATGCCTTTAGCTCCCAGAAACTTCTGTTGCCAATGTTATAATGTTTGTGCCAACGCGCCCAAAGAGAACCCGTCTCAGCAAATAACAGCCATACAAACCTTAAACAGAAAGTGATTTTCTAAACTGAGAACAAACCGTAGACCAGACCACTTTTGCCCCCTTACTACCCTCAATGCTCCCTGACCAGAGGAATCTAGAACAGAGCGATTCAATTTTCTTGATACAAGCTTTTGGGAGAATGAAGGTTGAAATCCAAAAGTTAACCGTCCCAGAGATGACTGAGGCAATAAGTTGAGACCTTCGTGCAAAAGACAGAGTCTTCACCGCCCAACCTCTTAACTTACCTGCAATTTGGTTCAGGAGAGGCTTATATTCAAAAATTTTAAGCTTTCTAAGCATCAGAGGTAAACCTAGGTACCGGATAGGGAGTGAAGCTACTGGGAAACCATGTCTTTCAAGTGCGGAGGATTGAGCAATAGTAAGACCAGCATGGAAAAGCTGCGGTTTATCTCGGTTCATAACAAGACAACACCAAGATGCAAAATCATGAGGAGCTTCATTTATGCCATGCAACGATGCTTCTGTTCCATCGAAGAAGATCATCAAATCATCCGCAAACATCAAGTGAGAGAGCTCTACGCCTGATGTTTTTGGATGATAACTGATGTAACCTTGATCAAATCTAGATTGTAGCAATCTTGACAGAACTTCCATTGCTAGATCAAATAAACAGGGGGGGGGACAGAGGATCCCCTTGTCTCAGTCCCTTTGTACTTTTGAAGAAGCCAGATGAGTTACCATTTAAGCACATAGAGAATGTTGGAGTTGTAATGCATTCCGAGATCCATCCAACAAACCTAGCCGGGACACCGATAGAATGGAGTGTCGAGAGGATGAAAGACCAGTTTGCATAATCAAACGCTTTATGAATATCCACTTTTAGCATTCCCCTGGAGCTGATGTGCTTTCTGTTGTAGCCTTGAATCACCTTTGTTGCCAGCAAGACGTTCTCCGCTAGTAACCTTCCTGGTATAAATGCAGACTGGTACGAAGAAATCACTTATGGGAGAAGTCTTTGAAATCTTGAGGCTAGGAGCTTTGAGATGGCTTTATAGAGGGTGTTCAACCATGAGATAGGCCTAAAGTATGAAGGTCTCGAAGCATTAATTGTCTTTGGAATCAAGATAAGCGTAGTAGAATTCCACTGCTTCAGGAGCTTTCCAGATTTGAAAAATTCAGAGACTGCCTCTGTAACTTCTGCTCCTATGACACTCCAACAAGCCGTGAAGAACTCCAAAGAGTAACCATCTGGTCCACTTGTTTTGTGTCTTGGCAGGGAGAAAAATGCCTCTTTAATCTCCTCATTGGAGAAAATCTTTTCCATGGACTGTTGCTGAGATTGAGGGCATCAGTAAGGAAATAGGAGGTCCATATCAGATTGGATCATGCCTATCATATTGCTTTCGCCTCCTAACAGGTCCGAGAAATAACCGACACACAACTCCCTAATTTCTTTTTGTATTTCCACCCTTCTATCATTTGAGTCAAACAGAAAGTGGATATGGTTTTGAGCTTTTCTAACGGCTGCCATTCGGTGAAAATAGGCAGAGTTTCTATCACCTTCTTTAATCCAATTTATACTGGTTCTCTGTCTTAAAAAAACTTCCTCAGCTCTTACCAACAAGAGCCATTTCCTTTATGCTTCAAGCTCTAGGGTTGCATTAGCATGAGTCGGGTTAGCAAGAGTCTGGCTTTGACAGGACAGTAGGATATCATGTGCTTCTGAGATTCTTTTTTCCAGGCCAGAATAGTTCTCCTTATTGAAGATCTTTATGACACTCTTAATTTTCTTCAGTTTTAGGGAGACGCTTAGCATCGCAGAGCCAGTGACATTACAAGAAAACCACTGCTGAGCCACCATCGGAATGAACTCCAGATTATGTAGCAGGTAGTTGTAGAATTTGAAGGGTCTTCTTTCCTTTAAGCTGCTTGCATCTAAGGTGACTCCACACGAAGCATGATCTGAGAAGTCTGGTTCACCAAAGGTGGCGAAAGAGTTAAGGAAAAACGTATGCTAGTGTGAGTTTACCAGAATCCGATCAAATTTCGTTGCTATTGGCCTGGAGGACGATTTATTCTACCATGTGAATGAGTTACCTCTAAAAGTAAAGTCAGAGAGATCAGCACTCAACAAACATTCTCTGAACTCCCGAGTCTTTCAATCCACATTAAGGGTACATGGATTTGAATGCTCTTGGGGATTAAGGACCTGATTAAAATCTTCCATTGCAATCCACGCTTTGTCAAGAACCACCTGGGACTCAGCCAAACTTACCATTTCCGCCCAAAGCTCTTTTCTTGGCCCTTCCTCATTTGCAGCATAGATGATTAAAATTACTATCCAATCTTTTGCCTCGGGAAGGAGAACATCACAAGTAACCATTTGCAAGGATCTAGCCAATACCACCACCTTAACACTCGGGTGCCACAGAACCCAAAATTTTCTCAACTCTGAAAAACTATAATTATCCGAGAAAGACCAGCCAGGTAGAAGATCATTCAAAAATTTCTTCATCTTCACCTGATTTACATGCGTCTCTATTAGACCTCCAAAAAGGGATTGCTTCCCTCTAATCCATTTTTTAAAGCCGTTAAGATGACTATATATATTAAAGCCGCGGATATTCCAACAAAAAAGGTTCTTACACATACTTAGTGTGTAGATTTGAGGCTCTTACCTCGAAGGACCTTGCGCTGTCTCTTTGACAACACTTTTTGAAACTTCTCAAAAAATTCCTCTCCACTCTCGTCGTCACCTGTTGATGACAGTGTATCCGAGGAGTCTGGCTCCGCCTCAGAGGGATTTCAGTTTAATCCTAACCAGTCAATTCTTTCAGTTTTAAAAATTTCAGCAGTTTTAAAAATTTCAGCTGGGAATGGGATTTCGTCGTTTAATTCTAACCATATCGTATACAAGAACAGTCGCATCTACTTTAGACCAAAGGCACTTTTGTCATAGTACTATTTTATGTATCTAATATGTGAAAAGCGCATTTCAGTTTGTTTAGAACTTGCCATGTGGCTATTTTATTAAATTACCCTATTGATATACAGAACCAAAAGAGAATAACATAAACTACAAACAACTTTATTATGCAAACAACACAGATTACAACTCAAACACATAAACATTACATTCTCAAACTATATTCCCAAATACTTTTCTTCTTAATCAATTTTGCATCTTTCGTATACTGGAGTACACTTCATTACAAACGCACCATGGTTTACTTAAAGTGATACACACATAATGCCAATCTTGCATGCATGGTGTTGAATATATTATATTATTTCAGTGACCGGGCTGAGTCTGAACAGCTTCTCCGGCATACGAGCAACACCTTGAGCAGCCACGGAAACCCTTATAGCAGCAGCCGTAGTGGCAGTATCCACCTCCTCCTCCTCCTCCTCCTGATCCTCCGGAGATGTGATAACCTCCACCACCTTGATGATCAGGTTGCACAGTTTCCTCACTCTTCACCGGGCCTGTCCAAAACAATACATGATTTCAAAGATATTGTTTAGCACGTGCATATTGTGCATTCCTCTCCACGGTTAAAATAGCTTTTCGCTTAAAGTTATTTTTGAAATAAATCTTATATAATAAGAGAAGGTTTTCTCCAACTTCTTCTAAAAACATGACACCTAGCTAACTATATATCTGACACTTGTACTCATATGTTTTAAAAAAAACCATCCATTTTCCTTCCAACTCTGGGCCCAAACCAATAACTTAAAATTCAAACCCAAATTCAACCTTCCACCTCAGATCAGTAACAACGCTTCAAACCGCGGTCGACGAAAGGTCCGTCAGTGTTTACCTCTCTAACAGGTTCATGTTTATCTCTCTAACAAGTTCGTTTCTAAATCCAATTGGGTCTTCTCATTGCTTACGCATCATTCCCAGTAAATCTCTAATTCACCATCATCTCGGTGTTCTCCTTGTGCTTTTATTTACAATTCTCCTAAACTTTGGTGTATTTGGTAAAATTCTCCCGTGCACCATAAAATTCTAATCCATTACAGACCCACCACCTATTTCAATCGTATGTAACATTAATTTGTATGCATCAACGTTTTCAAAAAGATTGAAATCGAGTTTCTAAATTTTGTTTAAATAAACGTGTTAAGTTCCAAACCATACATATTTTTGAATTTATTTTTCAAAAATTTGCTAAGATCCTCCCCATAAATTAGAATAATATGAAGCATTACTACCATTGGAATATTTGTATTACTTACTACAATCTTTAAGGATATCTCAGAATCCCATTATAAGAAAATCCTGCTTTTCCTTCTTACGTTTTGCTCTGTTTGATAACGTAATAAAAATAACAAACGCCTATGATTTTATGGTCATTAACATTTGATTATAATCCCTGATTTCTCTCCCTAAAACATTGCATTAAGTTTCTTTTTAAATAACAACATTTCACGACAGCAAACTTCTCTGTTACACCATGGGCAAAACTAAATTATAATAACAACATTTTTAATATACTTTATTTTATTTATATCTTATATGGTGTATAGTTTGCTTTTTTAAAAAAAAAATCACATTGTTACAAAATATATTTCTTTGAAATTTTTAGTTTTAACATATAATATATTTCCTAATGAAAGCATATACCATATAACTTAAAAAAATACTAATAAAACCAATTAAAACAAAAAAAGTTTTCATACTTTTAAAGTAAACATTAAAACCAAGTTCATTTATGAAAGACTAATTTTAAAATATAGAATATGTACTAATAATTTTTTAAAAATACATTGTATACAATAATCATATATATTGTATTAAAAACAAAACTCAGATAAAAATAAAACTACTGATCAAACCAATTAAAACAAAAAAGTTTTCATACTTTTAATGTAAAATTACAACCAAGCTAATTTATAATAAAATAATTTAAAAATATAGAATATATACTACTATATTTAAAAATTCACATTGTATTCAATAATCATATATATTATATTAAAGACAAAACTCAGATAAAATTAAATTGTATTTAATATTACATAAGTTACTATTTGACTATTTTTAAAACGTATGTACTAAAAGAAAAGAAAAATAGCATAATGGTATCATAACATAACCTTTAGTTTTAACATATAATATATTTCCTAATGGAAGAAGCATATACAATATAATCTAAAAATAAAACTACTAATCAAACCAATTAAAACAAAAAAAAAGTTTTTATACTTTTAAAATAAAAATTGAAGCCAAATTAATTTATGACAGACTAATTTAAAAATATAAAATATGTTCTAATATATTTAAAAAATCACGTTGTATCCAATAATCATATATATTATATTAAAGACAAAACTCAGATAAAATTAAATTATATCTAATATTCTATAAGTTACAGTTTGACTGTTTTTAAAACGTCTGTACTAAAAGAAAGTTAAAATAACATAATTGATTAATCACCCCATGAAATAATAGAAAACAATAGTTTCACAAAATAATTTAATGGTAATTATAGTATTTATTTTAAAATGATTAGAAAATAGATATAATATATCGAAACTAAAAAACATTAAATTTGACACACTTTTCTTTTCATAAATTTTATTCAAAATTTAATGCGAGATATTGTATAAGATATTTCATAAATTTTTATGACATGAGCCATATTTTAATGAGAATTTGTTAAAAATGCCCCTTTTGATATACCCCTTTTCAAAAATACCCTCTTTTCTGGCCATTTTTATTTTTGCCCTCTTTTAATTTTTAATGACCATTTTACGCTTAGATGAAAATTATTTTATTCAATAAAAAGAAAAACAAAATTTTCCCGCCAAAAAATTTCCGACATATTTTCCCACCAAAAAGTTTTTGAAAAAATTTTCCCGCCAAAATTATTTTTGTCAAAAAAATTTTGTTAAAAAATTTTGTTAAAAAATTTCGACAAAAAAAATTTCCCGCCAAAATTTTTCCCGCCAAAAAAAATTTACAAGGTGTTTAAAATGTTTTATAAGGTTTCTACCTTATAAACACCTTGTAAAGGCTTTTACAAGATTTTTTAAAGAGTTTTAAAAGGTTTTTTAAACAACTTGTAAACGCTTTTACAAGATTTTTAAAAGGTTTTTAAAAGGTTTTAAAAGGTTTTTAAAAGGTTTTCAAATGGTTTTTAAAAAGATTTTTAAAAGGTTTTTAAACACCTTGTAAACGCATTTACAAGCTTTTTAAAAGCATTTACAAGGTTTTTAAAAGCGTTTACAATGTGTTTAAAAACTTTTTAAAAACCTTGTAAACGCTTTTAAAAGTTTTTTAAAAGCGTTTACAATGTTTTTAAAAGGTATAAATTTCAATATTTTTGACGGGAAAAATTTTCGATTTTGGCGGGAAAATTTTTTTTTTTTGGCGGGAAAAAATAATTTTTTCGGGAAAAATTTTCGATTTTGGCGGGAAAAAAAAATTTGGCGGGAAATTTTTTTGGCGGGAAAATATTTTCGATTTTGATGACTGTACATTCTTGCTGTCATTCAAAAAAGGGTAATTTGGTCATTTTGTATATAAAGAGGGGTAGTTTTAAAAATAGTCAACATGAAGGGGTATTTTAAAAAAGGGGTATGGAAAAATGGGCATTTTTGAGAATGCCCCTATTTTAATATGCATTATTCCAATTTTTTATGTTAATGGTGATTACAAGATTAGAGAGTAAACATTAGAGCATATGATAAATCCTTGGTGATTCTTCTGTTACCTTGTAAAACATATTGTCTAGATTCATAATTTCATTACTATAGTACAAAATTCAGGTTTTAGAAGTTTAGTTTATTGATTGGATGAATTTGAGCCGGTCTGATTCTTTTCTCGCAAATATCTTATTTTAAAATCATCAAAATCTGATGGAAAAGTCAACATATATATATTATAAGTTTAAATATAGTTAATTAAAAAAAAACATTTAGATGTAAGCTAAAATAATTTAGAAATGTAGTTATGTCAGAAAGATAATTAGAATGTATCTATTGTTGATATCAATTTTTCTAATTGTGTCTTCCCTTCCATCTACACTAATTGACATGTTGGAGAGTTCATTTTTTGACAATTAAAAGAACATAATGATTAAGAATAGAGACAAGGACTTAAAAATAACCCATCATCATAGAAGTATAACACATTTTAAGCATTCATATAGAGTCTCTAATTCAAGATATTTGTTAGGAGGCACCGAAGAAAATCAAACCGTAGCAACATATTGTGGAGTCAAAAAGAAAATCAAATATTAAGATTGAGTTAAAAAAATATAAAGTTGTAAAACCACTCGCGAAAAGATAAATATTTATCAATTATTTTTCTTTAATGAATGTGAAAGAGATGTTCTTTTTCTTTACGATTGAGACTAAAACATAAATTTTTTAATTTATTTTCATGGTTACTGAGTTTCGCTAATAATTTTGTGATTATAGAGATCTAGCATTTCATATAAGTCTTGATCACATCCATATATTACAGTTTTGGAAAAGATGTAGGGAAATATAAGATTTATCTGGTAATATTTGTAAACAATTTTCAATACTCAAGTTTCGTTTCGAATATCTGATATATGATCTATACACAAACCTCATGTATGCTAAGACTATCTCCAATATATTTTACTATAAAATAGAGCATAGTTTTTTCAATGTATCTTTTATACTAAAAAATGGAGTGTAAAAAAATTAAAGCTGCATACAGAGTAATCCCATCATTTACTCTATTTTAGAATAAGATATATAGTAGGGTTAGAGCAAATGTTACGCTATAACAGAGTATTGACTTTAAAATAGAATGGTGTTGGAGATGCTCTAAGAATCTAACAATTTATCACAAATTAATAAAATTCAAAACAACAAAACTTTGAAGGATTTAATTACTTCAATCAAAAAAGTTTCCTATATGTTTTGTTTATTTTATTTTGCATCCAAACATTAAGAACCATATATAAAGGAACAAATATTAAACAATTTTTTTAAAAAAATCATATAAAAAACATACATTTCAAAAAATATATTTATAAATTTAAAATATATCATAATTAATAAAAATAAGATTAGATATATCTCGCGCATCGCGCGAGCCTATTTCTAGTATGTATATAAATTTGAATCTATAGTTTTTTTAAAACAATTTAGATAGTTAAATATAATACGCTCAAGATATAGTTTCCACTAAACATATAGGTATTTTGAGATGGTCTGGTAAATATAGTGAGCACTAAAAATCGTATTCAGAATTTGGACTATAGTAACACCAAATAATTAACCGTTGTCAAGCCAACAGTCCGGACTTAGAACAAAATCTTAACATGAATAATCAAATGTTACGTTAGCTCGGGTCCAATTAGCCGCCTCACGAACATATCCAGCTCTTATTAAAAAGCCTCCAAATTAAAGGAAGAAATAGACTGTAATACATTAAATTATCTACGTACCGGGTTTGCTAGCAGATGCCCAGGCCACATCTGAGATGACAAGAAGAACTGCAAATAGACCCAACAGAACAAAAGACTTGGAAGCCATATTTTCGAACTTCTAACTCTCTTATTATGGAAAGACAAGTGATAGATAAAATGTCAAACTGCATATATGGCCTCTATTTATACAAAATGAGGAGGGAATGAGAAAAGTCAGACACCTTACCACAATAAAACAAAGTAGAAAAGTCTGTGTGTATGCGTTAACTGCGTCGGGTGTGACTAGCGTCCTTTTATGGTTGGATCTAACTAGGATATACCCATGGTACACCAGGGGCAATTGTTTTTCTTTTCTGTTTCTAAATTATTCTTGCACTTTTAGATTATTTAAATTGGCATAGTTATGTTGTAGTTATGTAAATCCATCATAAAAATATACTTATCCATCGTGATTGATTAATATTGATACTGAAGTTAATAGTGCATATATTTCGGGAATAAGAATTTACCAAAATGTGTATGTGATTTATCTATTTTAATTATATATTGCCTAACATGTAACTGTCTTTAATTAGTTGCTATATTATAAGGATGTTGCAAGTGTAATACATGTAAGATAGATATGTATGTGCAAATATAATTAGTTGCTATATATTTGGAAATCTCTAATTATGTTTCAAAGAAATCAAAGCACATATATTTGAAATGATCCGATCTTTGTAATCGGTTTAGAATTAACAAAAAACCCGACCCGATGAAATGATAAATTATTCGTGTAACACCAAATTATGATAATTAAATTTATATTCATGTTGGTTATCAAAGGTGATCGATTTTAAAATATATACTCATTTATAGAAATTCAAATCACATCATATGCTGAATAAAATTCCAAAATTTTATTAAATTTATGTATTAAATAGTAATTCAAATAATTAAATATAAGATTAAATAAAAGTGAAAGGAAAATTATATTTTAATCTAACATAGTGCTTTAAATTAGGTAGATAGATTTTAGGAAATTTGAAATTAATATTCTAAAATAAAGAAATGATTGTGTTTGATTATAAGGATTGTAGAGAATTTAGTTGAGACTTGTTTGAATACAAAAATAAAAAAGGATGGCACAAAAATGTACTTCAAAAATGTTAAGATAGATGGCAACCACACATATATACAAGAATTTTTATTTGGACAGAAAACTCGTTCACTATTGCTACTTCTGAAGGGTCTATCTTCTTTCCAATCTTAGGTCGACATATATTTAAACCAAGGTACTGAGTAAGTTGGAGCATAAAAGGGCAATAGTTAACCAGATATTCAAAATAGTGAGCTAACTTATGAAAGATCCTTGGGTTATTAAAGCGCTTGAAATTTCAGTGCATAGACCAAACGAAAATACTCTCATGATTAACTTAAAAAATCAACGTCAGAAGCTCCCAAAATTAGTGTAGACCCAATTTTTGGTCCAGTTTTAGCTCATCAACTAGACAACTACCTCATCATTCAGGATAAACCTCATAAAGATGAAATTCGGTTTGGTATATCGGTTCGATTTTTCAATTTTGGATAATTAGGATCTTGAGTTTGGTACCAATTCAGTTTTTCAATAGATATTTTAATTTTGATACCAATAATTCTGAATGTAGGGGAATTTTCAATGGCAGCAAAAATAATAAAAGACCTCGAAATTGCGGGCTGCAATTTGCGGCTAATGTGATCAAAACTTTAGATTCTGAATGGTGATGTACGTGACAACTGCGAATAAAGTATGGTGCAGTTCTAATAGTAATGATAATATGCACATACATATATATGCGGATATTTTTGTTACTATTTCAACTACACCAGTTCGGTTTCCATTCGAAGTCTAAGGAATAGTTTGGAAAGCAGAGATTTGTTGAGAAACTAAGGATTTGACTTCTACAATTTTACACTTGCCTCCTATAATTGTTACCAGCCAAATCTTGTTTTAAAGTCGAGAAAATCATGATGTATATATATACCTCTTTAATCTCGATCTCGCCTTGGATGGCTACTCGAGATGATAACTTTCGTGATTAGTTATGATGTCAAAAAATAATAATTTATTGGTCCTTACGGTTTGGATTGTAGTGACTTGGTCCCGGGTTTACCGGTTTGACCGCAGATCTGGGTCGGGTATGAAAAAACTACATGGGACCAAATCTCATAGCCAATTATCCTGAAAATAACCAAAATCAATCAGGATACACCACCTAGTTTGGTAATTTCATACCTAAATTATGTATCATGTATTTTAAAATCAAACAAGAAAAGATTCATTTTACCTGCATTGATCTAAACGGTGTTAGCCAGACGTCTAACTATGCTGACGACTAAGATGATATTATAGTTTAAATGTATAATAGTTAAACAATACGAGCGTTGTATTGGTTGTAAGTTGTAACTCAAAACGATGTTGTTTGGGTTTTTGAGAAGAAAAATAATCAAAGTGATATGATTAAAAAGCAAGAATCCATTCCACCAGAGTTTTTGAGAAGTGTTTTTAGTCAAATGGTTACCGTACTATTTTTACTATCAATTACACTGGATTTTGACTCCACTAAATCGCGTAATAAGGATTAGCTATGGATCGACCATTCAATGATCACAAAAAAAAAAAAAAGTAATTTGATGCAAAGACCAAAAGAAAATACTTTCATGATTGACTTAAAAAATCAACGAGTCAGAAGTATCCAAAAGTAGTGTAGACCCCTTTTTATTCCATATTCAGCTCACCAGTTGTATATTGTTGTTCACGATAAAACTCATAAAAGGATTATTCAAGTACCCTACAACGTTGAGATGGCAAAAGAAAAAAAATATCATGGTGCCATGATTTGTAACAATGCTGGTAAAAGGATGACAATTTTATACATATGATTCAATAATTATCTTAGTTTTACAAAGTGCCATATAATATTTATGGTCATATGTATGTATAATTCATTCGTAGAAATGTAAATCATTCATGTTTTCTCTACAATAATGCAAATGTAAGAGACAGCTGTTGAGGTTTTTGTGTTCACATAGATGCCTAAATTAGATTCCTATACATTTAATTGGTAGTACGTGTGGTCCAATTTTCTTACACAATTGGCTTATTAGACGACTGACTTGTTAGATGAATGTGAGACTGTGAATCTCTGACCATATGAAACAAAATTTATTGGAAATATGTATTTATTCTGTAAAGTTAGATTGAGAAAATTGTAAGAGCAAGAATGAACATGGTTAATCGTATACTGAACTGCCACTTTTCATAGCAAAAATTCCACTTTTTCTTATGTCGAATTTCTTAATGTTTTCCTTAAAAATTATTCATCCTTCTGAAGTCCAATTCTCATTATCGTTTTTTGTAGAGATTTTTTACCATTTGTCTACTAATTCAAAATTTTCATAAAAAAATTGTAGGGTTTATGGTATGAAATATTTTCTACCAAATATTTCATAGGAGTTTTCGTAATAATTCATCATGTTTTCTTATATATTCAGATAATTTCAGTCCTTTCCGACATTTAATACAAACTTCTATACAAGAAAAACAAAGAAGTAAAAATTAAGATTGATGTCTCTCTATTTTACATTTTTTTAGGCATATTTTTAGTCATGTTTTACATTGTCTAGAGTTCAACCTTAAAATTTTTAAGTCCATAGCCTTAGATATTTGTATTTTGGTTGTTTAGGATGTTGCATTGTTGCATTAATGAATTTTGGATGAAACATGTGCTTTGGGGTTTAAAAAGAGCAAGAATGAAGAGTCACCAAGGCATGTACCCGAAGGTGTGATCGTGCAGAAGAACAACCTAAAGCCTTCACCCGAGCAAGTGAATCTAAGCACAAGAGGAACCACCTGAAGCCCAACCCGAAGAGGTGCTCGACCCTAGCCTCGTGTAGGACTTCGGATGATTGCTGTGCGGCTAGGTCAAAGGGTTTCCATATACAAACCATGTCCTATTTTTTTAGCAAGAAAGAGTCAACACACCGAGAGAGAGAGAGAGAGAGAGAGAGAGAGAGAGAGAGAGAGAGAGAGAGAGAGAGAGAGAGAGAGAGAGAGAGAGGCTACCAAAGATGATTTCCAGCCGATTTTCATACTTTCTTAGAGAGATTTGTTTTTAGTATTTTTTCCAGTTTGTAATTCCATTTTAGTTCTTTACCGTTTTCGATTATACTCGTTATTTTCAATACAATTTTTATTCATCTCTATTTCTATGTTGTTTGAGATGAGATCTGAGTTGTGAATCAAAGAAACTAGGGATGGGATAGGCTAATAGGTATTCTTGATCGGTATGATGTTTTAGCTTGATTGATTTTATAAAAATTCCATTCTGGATTAGTGTTTTTAGTGCTAGTTTCAGACTGAGAGGTTGAGATTAGATTCTAGGCATTTCCGCACCGAGAGGTGTTCGATGAAATGCATGAGTCAACTAATGCTAGAGATTTACTCTCTTAGACTAAGAGATTAGATAACTAAGGAGTTTATTGCCAATAGTAAATTGGATCATAATGTCTGCTTAGTCATGTTTCTCCAACGAAACTTGGATAAGGAAGTGATTAGGGTTGATTGTTTCTGCCATGTGAGTGGATTAGCAAGGTTTAGAGATTCATTGTCTAGGGAATAGATTGCTTGAGGCATGTAAAACATTCTAGGTTGATTAGGAATACTTGTGAACCGATTACCCCATCCTTAGGAGGTTTCGTATTTGATTGTTTAAGCTTTTATGATTAATTTGACCACCAACGCAACCTGGTACTCGATCATCAGCATCATGTGGTGGCTTGAGTTGTTCATTATTTTGCTTTTGTTTTCTTGTCACCAACCACCTACTCGATCATCAGCATCATGTACCTCGGTTGAGTAGTTCTTTGTCTTATTCTTTTTATTTATGTTCATTCTAGGTTGTTAGACAAAACCCCTTTCATTGCTTGGTTTGACTTGCATTGTTCTGATTACATTCTATCTGTTAACAACAACCATTTGGATTGATAACCCTTTGTACTACAATTGTATAGGGAATGGATACCCTGAGTGAAAATCATGTTATCAAAGACTCCTCAAATAAGTTTTAGTTTTAGTAAAAATGTATGGCAAACTCATTTAGATTTGAAACTTGTTTAACTTCACCCATTTAAACATGTGCATAGTCTAACCCATTTAAATCTGTACCGACCTGACCACCATCTCATTTAGTGGGCTTCATGTCTATTCCCAGTCCATAGTCCCACCCATATCCGATTTTCGGTTTTCTACGCTCGGGAGGTTTTAAAAACTTGTTTACAGACCATACAAATCACCACATGATCTTTCTCTGTGTTTTGTCCTCACTCACAAAGTTCCGACAATCATTTCTCAGAAGATCACCCATCCTGAAACTACTTCAGCATAAACACGTTTAACTATGCACACTCAGGACCTTTGACCAAAAAGATAAGTGCACTTTGGTTACATAGATGGTCAAATTAATTCTTTTAAACCTCTCTCCAAATCGGAGTGTCACAAAATCCATCAAAATCGTTAAGTATACAATTTTGGTGATAACATGAAATTTTGTCATTTAATAATTTTAGCGGAAAACGTGGTTTTTTGTGAAAACACGTATTTGTTAGAATTTTTTTTTGGCTGACAAAACACAATTTTACTGTTTTGGTTGAAAACAGGGATTTGTTGTTTGGGAAGGGGGGGGGGGTTTGGCAGGAAAACACAGTTTTGAGAGAAAAAGATTTTGATAACAAAAGGCAACTTTACGGTATTGTTTTCTTTCCTTTTATAAGTATTGCTTAGAAATTTAGAAGAGATGATTGATTATATATCTTCCATGACTACAAAGACATATATTAACCTTCTCACATGAAAGGCGATGATAATTGAGACTCTAGGGATTTTAACCCAGCGATGAGCAAGGTTTTTTTTGGCACGATTTGGGTTGTGTTATGGTTATTGTCGGGGTGTGGGGTTTGTCATGATGGAGTTTTTGCGTTATTGATGGGTCTCTGCGATTTCTGTGTGAATATGGTGGTGTTTGGATCTACTAAAGGTGTACAACGGGGGAAAAGCGACAGTTGGGGGGGGGGGGTGCGGTTGAGTCTCGATTTGGTTTCCCGATTGAGAGAGTGTGGGTGATTAATGATGGAGACTTGGGGGTTGTGGTATATTTGGAAAGCTCGGAATGATAAAGTCTTCCAGAATGTGGATTTCAATGTTTTAGAGGTGCTAAGGGTGGCACAAGCGGAGGAAAAAGCATGGCAGTTAGCCCAGCTAGAGACTGTTACGGAGCCTGTTACGGAGCAGCAGGGTGCTGCTGTGGGGGTGATTTTTTCCCAACCGTGGGTTGTAGCAGTGGTTGTAGGGGTTTCACGTACACAGTGTTATGTAGATGGCTCTTGGAAAATGGGTGCTACGTTTTCCGGAATAGGATGGTACTGCTTGGCTTCAAATGGTGACCCACCTACTATGGGAGCAGCGAATCTATGTCATAGTTTATATCCGTTACATGCAGAGGTCGAAGCTTTAGTTTGGGGATGAGGTGTATGATTGGTGTTGACATTAGCGATGTAGTTTTTCTCACTAACTGCTCAAATCTAGTGAAGATGGTGTCTTATCTTTCAGAATGGCAGGCATTTTCAGTTTATCTCGACGCGATCAAGTCCGACAAAGAAGAGTTCTCTACCTTTTCTCTTTCTCTCATCTCTTGCAGTGCAACAAATGCTAAAGCGGATTTCTTGGCACGAAAGATTCATATTGAACTGCTCTACGCTATTTATGTAAACAATTTATCTTCGAATTAGCTCTATTTGCGTTGATCTATTATAGCTGTTGACAAAATATATAATTATAACAATGCAATTTTGTCTTTTTGGCATGAAAATCGGTATAGTGATCTTGGCAGGAAAATCATTTGGTGTTAAGAATATCTAATAAGAATTTCAATATAAATGAAACCTAAATGGGGGGGGGGGGGGGGGGGTGGGGGGGGGGGGGGGGGGTGGGGGGGGGGGTGGGGGGGGGGTTTGGCAGGAAAACACAGTTTTGAGAGAAAAAGCTTTTGATAACAAAAGGCAACTTTACGGTATTGTTTTCTTTCCTTTTATAAGTATTGCTTAGAAATTTAGAAGAGATGATTGATTATATATCTTCCATGACTACAAAGACATATATTAACCTTCTCACATGAAAGGCGATGATAATTGAGACTCTAGGGATTTTAACCCAGCGATGAGCAAGGTTTTTTTTTGGCACGATTTGGGTTGTGTTATGGTTATTGTCCGGGTGTGGGGTTTGTCATGATGGAGTTTTTGCGGTATTGATGGGTCTCTGCGATTTCTGTGTGAATATGGTGGTGTTTGGATCTACTAAAGGTGTACAACGGGGGAAAAGCGACAGTTGGGGGGGGGGGTGCGGTTGAGTCTCGATTTGGTTTCCCGATTGAGAGAGTGTGGGTGATTAATGATGGAGACTTGGGGGTTGTGGTATATTTGGAAAGCTCGGAATGATAAAGTCTTCCAGAATGTGGATTTCAATGTTTTAGAGGTGCTAAGGGTGGCACAAGCGGAGGAAAAAGCATGGCAGTTAGCCCAGCTAGAGACTGTTACGGAGCCTGTTACGGAGCAGCAGGGTGCTGCTGTGGGGGTGATTTTTTCCCAACCGTGGGTTGTAGCATTGGTTGTAGGGGTTTCACGTACACAGTGTTATGTAGATGGCTCTTGGAAAATGGGTGCTACGTTTTCCGGAATAGGATGGTACTGCTCGGCTTCAAATGGTGACCCACCTACTATGGGAGCAGCGAATCTATGTCATAGTTTATATCCGTTACATGCAGAGGTCGAAGCTTTAGTTTGGGGATGAGGTGTATGATTGGTGTTGACATTAGCGATGTAGTTTTTCTCACTAACTGCTCAAATCTAGTGAAGATGGTGTCTTATCTTTCAGAATGGCAGGCATTTTCAGTTTATCTCGACGCGATCAAGTCCGACAAAGAAGAGTTCTCTACCTTTTCTCTTTCTCTCATCTCTTGCAGTGCAACAAATGCTAAAGCGGATTTCTTGGCATGAAAGATTCATATTGAACTGCTCTACGCTATTTATGTAAACAATTTATCTTCGAATTAGCTCTATTTGCGTTGATCTATTATAGCTGTTGACAAAATATATAATTATAACAATGCAATTTTGTATTTTTGGCATGAAAATCGGTATAGTGATCTTGGCAGGAAAATCATTTGGTGTTAAGAATATCTAATAAGAATTTCAATATAAATGAAACCTAAATGGAGTATCCATTTATTTGTGCTAAACTTCATGTACTGGGACTGAATGGAAACTCAGTTAACTCCATATCCAATTATTAAATGGGTTTGGCAGTTTGAACCCAAAAAAAAAGATGTATCTTGCCTACTCATATCAAGATCACTAAGCTCGTATGTTATTTTCTGGGAAAATGGCTAAAAACAACTTCAATTATTTGCCAAACGCTTTTTTCATACCTAAACTTTAACATTCTGCCACTACAAGAAAACAATCGATTTGCGATGGAAGAATACATCGCAAGTTCCTCGCAAATGGCCAATCGCTAGGGATTTGCAAGACTCTATGATTCCTCATAAATCACGTCTCGCAAATCGACCAACATCGCAAATCCCTCGCAAACTTTGCAAGGAAATTTTGTTGTCGCAAATCCCTCGCAATTCGCGATGGCAATTACTTCTCGCAAATCTCACGCATATTGCTAGAGATAATTTTACTCACAAATCTAAAGCAATTTACGAGTGAGCCTATTCCTAGCAAAATCGTTGCAAGACACGATGTAGTACATCCGTCTTAACTTTTACGACTGCTTTGTGACGTCGGTTTAAATCTGCATATTTCGATTATGTATCATATAATTGTGTTTAATTTATATTGTACCGTTTAAAATTTGTTGGAGAATAATAAAATATAATCAAATTGAAAAATAAAATTCAGATTAATATAAAATTCAAATATTACAAAACAAAAAAATGTTAACAGATAGTGTTTGTCCCTCCAGGGACATCCGATAAACAACGAGAGAGTTTTTAAAATGATTGAGAGAGAGAGGTCACGTTTCTGGTCCCTGTGTGGCTTCCAGCTACTGTTTCACCGGTGTTTCTCTCTGGTTCGGCTTCTTGGTTTCTGCTTGGTGGGTTGGTTGTCGGGTGCCCAAACTTAGCAGCAAAGTCGGGATCCTTTTCAGCGAGATACTCGAAGTATGCATCAAAGCTATGCATTCTCTCTGCACTTTGCTAGATTTGAGTCGCCTGAGTTTGAATGCATTCCTCAGCCGCAGCTTGCTTCTGAGCCAAAATAACCGGATCATTAGCCGGAGACATAGGCGGTGGACCGCTGCTACTAGAGGATGCTTCGAACCGCAAAGAACCAACCCCAAAAATCCTATTCTTCTTCTTCGGGGCAAGCTAACAACAAAACAACAATACAAGAATGAACTTGTAAGTTCAATGGAAATCAAAGAAATACAAACACCAAACTCAAAGAAAAAAATGACAACGAATTATACACCACTTGAACAGATGAATTTTGCATCCACAAGACATTCAAAGTATTGAAAAAAGACAAGTATTTAATACTTACCGATGTGTAAATTTTGTTTTTGACATGAATAGGCACACCACTAGAACCGGTGCTCTCTCCATTATTCCCGGTACAAAGCGTAGATTCCAAGTCTTGAATCTTGGACGACACCTCATTGTACAGAGAATCAGACTTTCCATCCGTAAATGACCCATCAGGATTTCGATGAGTCTCTTCTAGGATGCGTACAAAATCAGGAGATAATTCACTAGTTAGCTCAGACTGAAAAGAGAAACAGAGAGATGATTAGTGTTGGTACAGTGATCCAGCACTTTGGATCATGGGCTTGGGCCTAAGACGGACGGGTAAAATGGGCCTAAGACGGACGGATAAAATGGGCCAAGACGAAGTAAAACCGACCTGTTCTGCTGGAGCGTGGAAGGTCGAAGTGGAAGAATAACAGTCGAGCAAAACATCTCGGAGTTCGGAGAACGTTCAAAAATCAAGCAATAAATCGAGTTAATGAGAGTGCGAGATTTATGGGGTAGATTGATTCGACTTTAATTGTAATAAAGCTATAAATAAGAGAAGAAGGGGAATGAGAGGGGGATCGAAAAACTTACTTTTGGCAATAAGAATATTCATTTTTCATTTCACAAAGTTATAACTCTTCTTTACTATTTGCTTGGAACTACAACGGTGGTAAACAGTAAACACCTACCGGACTTAATTCACTTCGGAACTCAGGTGAAAACCTCGGTTCTCACAATTAGTCGACTATTAATTATCAGTCAATGCTGCTGAAAAAGAAGGCGTACAACACTTACATGTTTTCGAGCACGGGCTTTAAAAGAGGTTTAGCCTGAGCGGTGCTTATATATGTCGGTGCCATCAGGATCATGATAACGAGCATTGCAGCTATTGGTACTCTTGACTTCTGATTTGGGATCTCGCTAATATTTACAAGACCAGCCCATACCTGAGGATCAATCCACCGTGGCTTTGCCTCATCACCTTTGAGTTTCCACTTTAACTTCCACCTAGACACTTGATCACACATCCTGTCCTTAAACTTGTCTTCAAACTCCTTCCTTACTCTATCATTCATGGACCGGTCCCAATTATATATTTGCTTCAAAAACAAATTAAGTTAGTATATGTTTAAAAACGACAAACATATACATGTAAAGTAGCAAAACAGATTTGGCAACAGAGGAATTCTTACCGCAAAGGATTCATACCAACTGAAATAGATTAGAAACGGAGAAGACGAAGAAGAAAGAGGGATTAGGGATTGAAGAGGAGGATAGAAACAAAGACGAAGAAAGATTAGGGTTAATACCTTGATGGAGAAGAGCCGATTAGGGTTTGACTCAGACAGATCCGGAGACGGAGAAGACAGAGAAGACAAAGGAGATTAGGGTTTGGGTTTGACGGATCTGATTAGGGTTTGACAGCGACAGAGCCAATTATAGTTTGACAGAGAAGATTAGGGTTAGCCGGAGAAGATTAGGGTTTGACGAGAAGATTAGGGTTAGCTGGAGAAGATTAGGGTTTGACGGAGAAGATTAGGGTTAGCCGGAGAAGGGAAAGAAGATTAGCGTTTGTGAGGATGAGTTTGAGCTTCGCTCAAACCAGAGCTCGGTTGTATATATAAATATTTTGTGGCCTCGTAAATCTCTCGCAGGCATTGCGATGGAATAACTAGGATCCCTCGCAAACCAGTCGCAACAACCGACAAACTGGGCAATTAAAATACACCAATTTTACGCGGGATTAGCGTGGAGTAATCGCACATCCCTCGCAAAATCAGTCGCAACAACCGACAAACTGACCAATTAAAATACACCAACTTTGCGAGGGATCTGCAAGGCACAATAACAAATCCGTCGCAAATCCCTCACACCCTTATACTTTTAATCAAATTCATTTTCTATACCAACATTAAAATATACTTAATCAAAAGCTAAAGAAATAAAAATAAACCTTTTAAACTCAATCAGCTAGTTCTCTTGATGTTGGTAAGTAATGCTCTTCTTTAAGATCAATTGCGACGGAACCGTGAGGACTTAGCGAGAGATTAGCTAGGGTTAATCGCACATCCCTTGCAAATTGAGAGGGATCTAGGAGGCTCAGTAAGAAATCCGTCGCATATCCCTCGCAAATGTATATATTCTTTTGCATCAAATTTATTTTCTTAGTGATACATTCTCTATTAATTTCATGTTTTTCCTATGTTTTGGAAAGTTCACTGTTCGTATAGTTGGTGATTACTGATTTACATTGCAATTGTTGATCAAAAAACTTTAACACTTCATGACCATAATAGAAGTAAATCACATCTTGATTTATATGTATATCTTCCGTGTCTTCACGTCAAAGTTTCTTTAAACATGTCAACATCTCAAAGGTTTTGTTGTCTCTTGATGTTTACTGGGAACTTTACTTCAGATTTAAACCTAAAATCAAACCCAAAACCATTAAACCTAAACCCTGAACCCTAAACCTTAGACCCCTAATGACCTCACAAATCATCACATATTCATTTAATATATATTCTGATATGTCTTCACGTCAAATTTCTTTAAACATCTTAGCAATTTTCAGCATATGCCAATATATTCCTTAATCTCCAAAGTTTCTTGTCTCTAGATGTTGGTAAGTAATGCTCTTCTTTAATTTGCCTGTAAAAGATCAAATTGCGAGGGAACCGTGAGGACTTAGCGAGGGATTAGCTAGGGTTAATTGCACATCCCTTGCAAATTGCGAGGAATCCGCGAGGCTCTGTAAGAAATTTATCGCATATCCCTCGCAAATGTATATATTCTTTTGCATCAAATTTATTTTCTTAGTGATACATTTTCTATTAATTTCATGTTTTTCCTATGTTTTGGAAAGTTTATTGTTCATATAGTTGGTGATTACTGATCTACAGTGCAATTGTTGATCAAAAAACTTTAACACTTCATGACCATAATAGAAGTAAATCACCTCTTGATTTATATGTATATCTTCCGTGTCTTCACGTCAAAGTTTTTTTAAACATGTCAACATCTCAAAGGTTTTTTGTCTCTTGATGTTTATTGGGAACTTTACTTCAGATTTAAACCTAAAATCAAACCCTAAACCATTAAACCTAAGCCCTAAACCCTATACCTTAAACCCCTAATGACCTCACAAATAATCACATATTCATTTAATATATATTCTGATATGTCTTCACATCAAATTTCTTTAAACATCTTAGAAATTTTCAGCATATGCCAATATATTCCTTAATCTCCAAAGTTTCTTGTCTCTTGATGTTGGTAAGTAATGCTCTTCTTTAATTTGCCTGTAAAAGATCAAATTGCGAGGGAACCGTGAGGACTTAGCGAGGAATTAGCTAGGGTTAATCGCACATCCCTTGCAAATTGTGAGGGATCTGCGAGGCTCTGTAAGAAATCTGTCGCATATCCCTCGCAAATGTATATATTCTTTTGCATAAAATTTATTTTCTTAGTGATACATTCTCTATTAATTTCATGTTTTTCCTATGTTTTGGAAAGTTCATTGTTCGTATAGTTGGTGATTACTGATCTACATTGCAATTGTTGATCAAAAAACTTTAACACTTTATGACCATAATAGAAGTAAATCACATCTTGATTTATATGTATATCTTTTGTGTCTTCACGTCGAAGTTTCTTTAAACATGTCAACATCTCAAAGGTTTTTTTCTCTTGATGTTTACTGGAAACTTTACTTCAGATTTAAACCTAAAATCAAACCCTAAACCATTAAACCTAAACCCTAAACCCTAAACCTTAAACCCCTAATGACCTCACAAATCATCACATCTTCATTTAATATATATTCTGATATGTCTTCACGTCAAATTTCTTTAAACATCTTAGCAATTTTCAGCATATGCTAATATATTCCTTAATCTCCAAAGTTTCTTGTCTCTTGATGTTGGTAAGTAATGCTCTTCTTTAATTTTCCTGTAAAAGATCAAATTGTGAGGGAACCATGATGACTTAGCGAGGGATTAGCTAGGGTTAATCGCACATCCCTTGCAAATTGTGAGGGTTCTGCGAGGCTCTGTAAGAAATCCGTCGCATATCCCTCGCAAATGTATATATTCTTTTGCATCAAATTTATTTTCTTAATGATACATTCTCTATTAATTTCATGTTTTTCCTATGTTTTGGAAAGTTCATTGCTCGTATAGTTGGTGATTACTGATCTACATTGCAATTGTTGATCAAAAAACTTTAACACTTCATGACCATAATAGAAGTAAATCACATCCTGATTTATATGTATATCTTTTGTGTCTTCACGTCAAAGTTTCTTTAAACATGTCAACATCTCAAAGGTTTTTTGTCTCTTGATGTTTACTCGGAACTTTACTTCAGATTTAAACCTAAAATCAAACCCTAAACCATTAAACTTAAACCCTAAACCCTAAACCTTAAACCCCTAATGACCTCACAAATCATCACATCTTCATTTAATATATAATCTGATACGTCTTCACGTCAAATTTCTTTAAACATCTTAGCAATTTTCAGCATATGCCAATATATTCCTTAATCTCCAAAGTTTCTTGTCTCTTGATGTTGGTAAGTAATGCTCTTTTTTAATTTTCTTGTAAAAGATAAAATTACGAGGCAACCGTGAGGACTTAGCGAGGGATTAGCTAGGGTTGATCGCACATCCCTTGCAAATTGCGAGGGATCTGCGAGGCTCTGTAAGAAATCCGTCGCATATCCCTCACAAATGTATATATTATTTTGCATCAAATTTATTTTCTTAGTGATACATTCTCTATTACTTCCTATGTTTTGGAAAGTTCATTATTGGTATAGTTGGTTATTACTGGACTATGGATTCTACATTGCAATTGTTGATCAAAACACTTTATCATTTGGTCTCATGTCCATAATGAAAGTAAATCACATCTTGATTTATATATATAAATATATATATATATATATATATATATATCTTCTGTGTCTTCACGTCAAAGTTTCTTTACACATGTCAACATCTCAAAAGTTTTTTTGTCTCTTGATGTTTACTGGGAACTTCACTTCAGAATTAAACCTAGGCTCAAACCCTTAACCCTAAACCATGATGACCTCACAAATCCCTCGCCTCTTCCTTGCAAATTTGCTAGGGATTATATTACTCGCTAATGCGTCGCAAATTTGCGGTAGATTTGCGAGGGTTGTTTCCTCCTCGCAAATCAATCGCACATCCCTAGCAAATTTGCGAGGGATTTGCCAGGGTCCTTGTCTTCGTAGCAAATGACCCGCAAATCCATAGCAAATTTGCGAGGGCATTTGTCCGTCGCAGATTTTCGTTGCAAAAAGCGTGTTTTCTTGTAGTATGCAAATAACAACTTGAACCATGCTAAAATTCAAATTTGCTACCTGAACTATATGAAATGTTGTCACTTTCAACATATGTTCCAACGGTATTAAGTCGAAGTTTAACGGTGCTGAGTCAGACGACCTTTGGTGTCCACAAGGCACTGGGACTAACTAAAACGACGTCGTTTTAGTCATTTCGTAGCAACCATAACAAACCCAAAAATAACTAAAACGACATTGTTTTAATCAATCTCATTGCCACATAGACGCCACGAGTCGTATGACTCAACACTGTTAAACTCCAACTTAACACCGTTTGAAAATATGTTGAAATTGACAACAATTTATATAGTTTAGGTAACAAATTTGAATTTTAACATAGTTTAGGTTATTATTTGCAGAGTATTGAAGTCTGCATATGAAAAAACGTTTAGCAAATAATTAGGATTGATTTTGGCAATTTTCACGTTATTCTCTAGATTTCGGTTTGGTTTATACAAATAATAAAATAAAAAGAATCCTTGCGGCAGATAAACTATATATCAAAGAAATTTAATACGTTTCTTAAAATACTTTTTACATTACATGATCTTTTTCATCAAGTTTTTAAAGTTGTATTGTTTTGCATAGAACATATATATATATATATATATATATATCGTTTATATAGAACATATATATATTTTTCTAAAGTTTCTGAAGTATTTGGATGATACAACTTTCTTTCTGCAGCAGACCAAATGAACGCTACAATTTGAAATAAGATTACGGACTACTTTATACAACAATTTTGAACGCTGCTGTTGTAACTTGTAAGACGTTACTAATGAATAAACCATATTCTGGGTTCAAGAATAATAGAAACCAAAAACGAAATTCAGGGGACAATGTTACGAGTTGTTTGTTAACAAAAACGGTAATATATATGTGATCGACAGCAATGTATAAACAACTACTACGTCATTTTTATTGTTATCCCAAAAATCAAAATGTAAAGCTAGTAACACAAGTATTCAATCTTGTCTAAAACGAAACAGAGACCGAGGAAAAAACCAACAACAGATTATCTTATAACACAATTTGAAATTTTAAGTGGGTTGCAAAGTTTGTAGAGCAAAGCATGAACACTTCAACGCGCGGATGTTCTTTTGGTTTTGAAGAACTTCTCTTTGATTGAGATTAACTCCTTTACTGCTTCACTTGTTGCCAAACGGTTCATCGGAGATTCCTCACAACACCTAAGTCCCACCTCAAAAACCAGTGTCAAGCACTCAGCAATAGGGAAGCCGACTCTAAGACCGATGTGAAGAATCCATTCGTCTGCAATCTCCAATACTCTTTCTGGCAACGCCGACTTGGTGTACTTGTGTAAGGTAAAGTTCCCCCCAAATAACTCATTGGTCGGTCTTTTTCCAGTGAACATTTCCAAAAGAAGAACCCCAAAGCTATAAACATCTCCGTATATTGACGGCTGCCCACCCGTTCCATATTCTGCACCATGAATTCACAGAAACAACAAGAACAACAAAATTGTAATGAGAAGAAAAATATATTGATTTTCTTCATAGAACATTATGTTTGTGATAATTTTACCTGGTGCGGCATAGCCGATGGTTCCTCTGACACCAGCCGAGCTAAGTTGGTTGAAGAAAGACCCCTGGTCGAATTTGAGGAGAAGACGAGCAAGACCAAAATCGCTAACATGGGCGGTTAGATCATCGTCTAAAAGGACGTTGCTTGGCTTAAGATCGCAATGAGCTATAGGCTCATGAGAATGAACATGAAGATAATCCAAAACAGAAGCCACGTCTATGGCAATGTTAAGCCTTTCTAGCAGTGTTAAGGTTCTTGAGGGTCTACTGATCTCTTCCACTTCCTTTGGATGCAGCCACATATCCAAGCTTCCGTTCGGCATGAACTCATATATGAGAGCTCTGAATTCATTTCCTTGGAAATCAATACTAGCGCAAGCTGTCAATAGTTTCACAAGATTACGATGCCTTATGCCCTTCAAAGATTCACATTCTGCCATAAAACTCTTCATGGCTCCACGTCTCTGCATGTTTAGAACTTTCACTGCAACAACCTTTTCCTCCGTCGGGAGAAATGCCTTAAATACAGTACCAAAACTGCCTGACCCGACCATATTGCTCGTAGAGAAGCCATTTGTTGCATTGCGGAGATCTCCATAACTTATTTTATCATGGAAGACTTCCAAACTAGAAGGAGTTGGATTATTGGTCTGCTTGTTCTTCTTTCTTTTTCTGAACCAAATCAAAGAAACTGAAGCAATGAACAACACCAAAAGCAAAATTATGCATATGCTAACTCCAATTACAACTTTCTTTAAACGAGAGGAAAGCTTCGTCTCCACTGGTGATGCTTGCGGGAGGCATGACTTTAGTTGAAATCCCTTAATGCCTCCACATAGTTCATTGTTTCCAGATATGGAAACTATAGTAGTATTCTGAAATATTCCTTCCACTGGCACCTTTCCCTCAAAATTGTTAAAAGACAGATTGAGATACTCCAACTTGGAAAAATTTGCAAAATAGTCAGGTATACTTCCAGAGAGATTATTGTTCGATAAATCAATTTCTTTAACACCCACCAACCCTTTTATATCTGGAATATCTCCATCAAACGAATTTCCTTCCAGATTAAGATTTTCCAGTGTGAGACACTTCCCCAAGGATTGTGGAAGTTTCCCAGATAATTTATTATTCCCAAGTGATAGTGCACCAAGATTTTGAAGTTGTCCAATATCTTCTGGTAAAGAGCCGATCAAGGAATTATCTGACAAATTTAGGTGAATAAGACCCTGAATGTGCAAAATTTCCAGAGGTATAGTCCCATTTAACATATTATTAGACTCAACATATAAATGTAGCAAATTGGTGCATCTACCAAGACTTGGAGGAACATTGCCTTCAAAATTGTTGTTAGCCAAATCAAGTGTTTCTAACAGAGTCATGTTGCCTAGAAAAGCTGGTATCTCTCTTGATAATCTATTTGAAAAGAGACTTAAAAACCTCAACTCTAAAAGCTTGCCAAGAGAGGCTGGGAGTGGTCCAATCAACAAATTTTCATGTAACAGCAGTGTTCGTAGGCTTATGAGATTCCCAATGTCATGAGGAATTCTTCCAGAGAAGTGATTGCTTTGAAGGCCTAAACTGAAGAGTTTTGTGGATAGATTGGTGATGGAAATAGGGAAGTCACCCCCAAGCCTATTCTGACCAATCCATAACTCCTCTAGTTGGGTGCAGTTTGTCAAAGAAGTGAGGAAATCAAGATACCCAGAAGAAGAGTAATTTCCCAGAAAATTGGTTTTAAGATTTAACAATCTCAAATTTGGTGTTCCTCCGAAAGTAGGAATACTTCCCGTAAATGAGTTATCATTCACTTCCAATTTTTCAAGGGTGGAGATATTGGAGAGTGTTGTTGGAATGGCTCCTGTGAGAAAATTGCTTCCCATGATAAACGATTCAAGGTTTGGTAGCAGAATACCAAAATCAGGTCTCAGGCGACCTGAGAACTGATTAAAAGAGATACCTAAGAGCTCAAGTGAGGACAAATTGTAGAAAGCAGGAGGAAAAACACCTGAGAAATTGTTTCCAAATATATGAAGACTATAAACTTGAGTCAGTTTAGCTACATCACTCGGAATTTCTCCTTCCAGGTTGTTTTGTGGCAATAAAAGTCGTTGTAGAGATGTCAAGTTTCCTAGAGACGCAGGCACCTTTCCTTTCAGATTGTTTTCATAAAGATCTAAATGACCAAGCTTCGTCAATGACCCTATTTCTGAAGAAATACCTTCTCCTATATTATTTGAACTTAAACCAAGGTAGCACAATCTAGAGCAGTTGTACAAATCGATTGGAATCCCTCCCCCAAGAAAATTTTTGCTCATATCCAAGTATTCAAGTCTAAACAAGTTTCCCACCTCTTGAGGAATAGTACCACCAAAAGAGTTTTCAGAGAGATCAAGTGTTGTGAGAAACGAAAGATTACCAATTGATGGTGATATCACTCCGCCTAATTGCAATCCTCCCAGCTCCAAACGAGTAACTCTCTTGTGTTTGCGGCCACATCTAACCCCAGTCCAGTTGCAGAGAGGGAAAGAGTGATTCCATGAGGACAAGAGAGCTCTTTTGTCGTCAGAAACGTGAGACTTGAACTCAAGCAATGCTCTCCTATCAGTTTCATCGGTAATAGTAAAACCATGAGTTTCAAGTAGCATGAGAGCATTGAAAGCAAGTAAAACAAATAGTCTCATGCTTCTCATTTTTTTTTTTTTTTTTTTTCCGTTTTTTCAAATGCTTTTGTGGTGATTCTGATGTTTTGCAGGAAAGTGCATATATAAGAGACCAAGCAATTGCAAAATGCCTTTTAACTTGGGTTGAAAAATGATAATGCAACTTGAAGCAAAATTGTAATAATAAACTGCTAGACTTTTTCATACAGAGACCACAACAACAACAAAAAAAGATATTTCACATGACTTTTCTATAGATAATCATGTGGTGGCTGGATTATCTGTCCTATATGATGGGTCTGGAATCGGGACAGTAAACTTTGTCTGAAAGCACACAACATTAGTTGATGAAGTTCAGTAAACTTTGTAGAGGAAACCGAAAAACACTTCAGCCTTTGCTTCTCTATGATTTGATCCAATAGCTTCACACGACAAGACCTGTTTACAGTTTACATGACTGAAAGTTTGAAATATCACTACGCGTGTAAAAATTGAAACACAGCGCCAAAGTTACTTGACCCAATCAGTGTAAATTAGGAATTAATAAACTGCTAGACTTTTCCAAAATCCAAGTCAAGTTGTAGTCCACTGCCTAAACAGACCAAAAAAAGGAAAAAATTAAACACTGTGGGGTCGCTTATGACTATGAGTCTTGTTACCGTGTCTCCAAGGAGAGCTTGATGGACCAACTTAACACTGTTAACCATTAAGGCTTGCCTCAAGGTTGACAACGATTGAAGGTGAGATTTGTTTGAGATATCTAAAGTTGGGTTTTGAAAGTTAGCCATTAATAAGATTTTGACATGTGTAAAAATTAATATTTAATAAGAAGAATTTGATTACAACAAAAATAAAATATTTTGTTTTAAAAATATTAATAATTTAAAAAGATAATTATTAAAACTTACAGAATTTATAAAAAATACAATTTTCTTAAAAAATAATTATAAGGAGATTATATATATATATATATATATATATATATATATATTTCATAAAATTCGAAATTATAATATTATTTACTTATTTTTAATTTTAAGTTATTAATTCTACAAAAAATATAGAAAAAGGGATTAAGAAAAATATAAAGTTAATTATTAATTCTAAATTCTATATATAAACATAGATCATCTCATATTTAAATAATTTATTTAAAAATATTGCTTTCAAATTTCTTTAATTGGGAAATTTTTTTTAATGGCAAGGTAAATTTTTCTTATTTTTTTAAACCAAATTTTCTCCTCTACTTTCTATTTTTTCAGTTGGGAATAGGTAAGAATAATATGTTGACAAAAAAAAAGATTAATATATGCTTCTTCTTTTTCTAATACTGTATTTTAAAATTTATTGTAGTATTTTTAGATTGTTTTATTTAATTTATATTTTCATCTTTGAATTATTTGGGATTCATATATTACCATGCTTATAATTTTTTATTGTTTATTTAATTATGCTAAATTAATATTCTTCTAATTTCTCAACCTTGATTGGTTCGTCATAAACCCTTCTCTTTTTTGCAACATAATTGTTACCATTATTTTCCATCAATCCCAAATGGAGATAACGAGTAGAAGCTCATTAACCTAATGGATGGATTAAATATGCTAATCAAACACAAGCTTACAACAAACATAGATAGATAGATTAGAAAAACATAAATCATTGTTGATAGATCCATAGGATCTCAAAGACTCTGACACCCTAGTTTGCGGAAAGGTTTAAAAGAATTGATTTGGCCACATATGTCACCAAAATGCACTTATTTTTTCGGTCAAGTGTCTTGAGAGAACTTCATGATGGGTGACCTTCCTGGAAGTGATTATCGGAACTGTGCAAGTGAGGACAAAACACAGGAAAAGATCATTTGTTGATTTGTAGGGTCGGTAAACATGTTTTTAAAGCCTCTCAGACGTAACAAACCGGCCATTAAATATGGTTGGGTCCACATGCCGAGAATAGATGTAGGGCCCACTTAGAAAGGTGGGCCATGGAATGAGAGTGGACATGGGCTCACTAAGCAAAGTGGCGGTTTAGGTGTTACAGAGACAGAGGCTACATCATGGTGTGTCAAGGCATTTCCACGAATACATTAGAAAATTTAGCATTAGTTACAATCAAAACATAGTGTGACGTTAGAAAAAAGGTTTTTACTTTCATTGGTTGACGGAGCAAGCCATTTTGAGATAGCAAAAAGATGTGAACATTTTCTCTCCATACACTACAAGAAAACACGTCTTTTGCGATGGACGAATATATCGCGAATCCCTCGCAAATCGACAAAAGCGAGATATTTGCGAGGAAAGTCCGTTCCTTGCAAATCGCGTCTCGCAAATCGGTCAACGTTGCAATTCCCTCGCAAATTTTGCGAGGGAACGTTGTCCCTCGCAAATCCCACGCATTTTGCGAGGAACTATTTTTCTAGCAATATCCTAGCAATTGTGTATCTAGTAAATCCCTCGCAAATTTGCAATGCTTTTGCAATTAATATTTCCGTCGCAAATGATAATTACGGTGAAAAAAAAAATTAGAATTTTCATTTTGTAAGCTTAATTAAATTAAACCTGTAATTAAAATTAAACCTGTAATTATAATTAAACCTTGTACTTAAGCAAATTAAAGTTGTAATTAGAAGTACTAAATTTACAATAACAAAACATAATAACCGATTTTGTTCTACACAAAAAATAGATGAGAGTTCATCAGTGTTACACTAAGTTTTACAAAACAAGTTCATCAGTGTTTACTGTCCGGTGGTTCCATCTCCGGTGGCATGTCTGGCCGGTGAATCCTCTCGGCGAAATCTAGCAGCAAACTCTGGATCTTTAGATGCAAGATAATCAAAGTATGCATCATAACTATGCATCTTCTCTGAATTTTCTTGCATCTTCAGATCATTTTGTTGCATCCTCAGCTCATTTTCTTGCATCCTCACTGCATTTTCTTGCATCGTCTGTGCATTGGCCTGTAGTTGAGTTGCCTGAGTTGCAAGAACAGCTTCGGCAGCAGCAAGCTTCGCAGCTAGAACAAGTGGATCTTCAGAAGGAGGAGGCGGTTGAACAATCTGAGCTGAAGATGCTTCTGCTTGCATGTTACCAACACCATATATCCGGTTCTTTTTCTTCGGAGCAACCTGCCAACAAAACATATACACACCATAAGTGTTTACACAAACATAAACATATACACACATAAGTGTTTACAAAAACACAAACACAAATACAAACATTAACATAAACAATGAAGCATGTTTTACCTTGGTATAAATTTGGTTCTTCACAATTAGTGATAACCCACCAGAAGCACTACTCTCCATGTTATCCGCTGATATTAGCTCAGACTCAGCTTCAGCTATCTTTGATGACACTTCATTGAACACCTTCTCAGACAGTCCATCAACAAACGACCCATCAGGTTTCCTATGAGTGTCTTCTAGTACTCGCAGAAAATCAGGTAGTGGCTCACCAGTACTCTCAGACTAAAAACAGAGAATTGAAACAACTATATTAGTATATTGTAGATATGATATGAATAATGAACTTGTGTTAAACAGAGATACTTACAAGCTTTCGTGCTCGGGCTTTAAAAGAGGTCTGACCAGAACGGTGCTTATGTATTCCGGTGCCATTAGGATCACTATAGCGAGCATTACGGCCATTGATACTCTTTGCTTCTGATTTTGGTTCACACCAAAACTTGACCAAGCCATCCCATACGGTAGGATCAAGCCACCGCGGCATTGCATCATTACCTTTCTTCTTCCACTTACCCTTCCACCGAGACACTTGATCACACATCCGGGTCTTCAACTTCTTTTCAAACTCAGCTCTAACTCTTCCATTGATGGACGCATCCCAGTTATATGTTTGCTTGTAAAGACATAACACGAATCATAATCAGAATCATAACAAGAATCAAATGATAAACAAACAAAATCTGTAATTTATACACATCAACAATCTGTAACTTACCGCAAAAGTTTCAAACCACCGGTTTACAACCGGACCTGGTGTTTGGGTCCAATTGGCATGAGCTGATTTGAAATCTCTTTCAAAAATGGCCCGGATAGTAGCAGCAACCGAAGAATCCTGGTCAAACCTACAAAACATAAGATAAAAGGAATGAGGATAATTGAAAATACAAAACATAAAGATAAACTATAGGTTAGATACATAACATTCTCACCAAAGAGTATTTGGAGGTCGCTTAGGATCTAGTTTTGGTAAGCCAGCACGCCCGGGACTTGCAAGTAACTGTTCCAGAGTGAAAAAAGTTTGGGACACAGAAATACTGTTCATACGCGAAGTTGATTGCTGAGGAGGATTCTCATCATGCATCGCCGGAGAGCTTCCATGAGGATTATCAGCATGCATCGCCGGTGATGTACCTTGGGAAGAAGCGGGAGAAGGTAACCTTTGGGAAGGAGCAGAAGCTGAATGTGTCCTTCGAGAAGAGACTGGAGGACTTAACCCTTGAGAAGCAATGAAGTTTCTGTAAACGTTTTGGTTTACAGAAACGTTTTGGTCTCGAGAAGACATCTAAAAGCAGAAAAAAAAAACTGATTAGAAACACAAAAATTGAATCCCCAATTTCGAAAACCTAAAATCGAATTAAAAACCCCAAATTGAATCATAACACTAAACCCTAAATTGAATCCCCAATTTTGAAACCCTAAAATCGAATTAAAAACCTAATCGAAAAATAACCCTAAACCCCAAATTGAATCCCCAATTTTGAAACCCTAAAATCGAATTAAAAACCTAATCGAAAAATAACCCTAAACTCCAAATTGAATCCCCAATTTTGAAACCCTAAAATCGAATTAAAAACCTAATCGAAAAATAACCCTAAACCCCAAATTGAATCCCCAATTTTGAAACCCTAATTTAGAAGGGGAGAGGAGGAGACTTACCGGCAAAAAGAGAAGAGATCGAGTTGGAGATTAACCGGACAAGAGTTTCAGAGGACAAGAGAGAAGAGGAGGAGTAGGGTTCGAGAAGGGTTAACCGGAAAAGACAGAAGAGATCGGAGAAGAGAGAAGAAATCGGAGAAGAAATCGGATTAGGGAACTAGGGTTTTTCTTTTGGCTGCGGATTAGTCGAGGTTTGAGCGAAGCTCAAACTAGGTTTTTAAGTTATATAGAAAAATACAGCGTCGCAAATCTCTCGCAAATATTGCTATGGATTAGCTATGGCCCCTCGCAAATCCCTAGCAAGCATATAAAAATATGTAATTAATATTTCCAGACATTGCGAGAGAATTGCGAGAGAGCATAGCTATGTTTGCGAGGGATTTGCTATGTTTTGAGTATTTTGTGATGGATTTGCGATAAATTTATTAAAATATTACATTTACTAAAAATAACCAATTTAAATTTACTCAAAATTTAGTTTCCCACCAATGTGTGAAACTTTGGCTCATAAATAAAAATTCAAAATAAGAGTATTTGCGAGCGAATTGCGAGGGATCGTAGCAAATCCCTCGCAAAGTATTTAGGGTTTAGGTTTAGAAATTGTTTTTTGTGCCCTATCTTTGATTATAAATCCTGGATTCATCTTTTTAATCATTAATAGTAATAAAATTAGTCTTTACGGTTTAGGTTCAAGGGTTTAAAGTTGTACAATTGCGAGGGAATTGCTATGATCTGAGTGTTTTGCGATGGATTTGCGACTAGTTTGCTATGAAGCTAGCAAATCAGTCGCAAATTTGTCGCAAAACCTGAATAACTAATTTATAAAAACTATCAAAATAATTTAAATAATTAGTCAAATAAACTTTCAAGTATATTATAAGGTCCAATGGCCTCATCATACTCTTTTCTATCATAAAAATTTCCAAAATTGTCTAATTTTGCATCTTCCTCTAATCATTAACTATCTTCTACACTATATCATACATATGTTCATTACATTGAGACAAATATTTGACAAATATTTCAACATTGTCCAATTCTCTAACAATTTTGTGTTGCACTGCCCTATCTTTGATTATAAGTCTTGAATTCATCTTTTTAATCATTAATAGTATTGTAATTAGTCTTTAGGGTTTAGGGTTTAGGGGTTAGGTTTAAAGTTGTCATTTGCGAGGGAATTGCTATGATTTGAGTAATTTGCAATGGATTTGCGACTAATTTGCTTTATATATAGCAAATCCGTCGCAAGCTTGTCGCAAATCTTGAATATCTTAATTATAAAAACCATCAGAATAATTTATTTCAGAATAATTCACCTTATGAACACATTGAAATATATTTCAGAATAATTATATTAAGTTTTGTAATATTTATATATAAAAAAAAATTCTTAATTTTGCAATGGATTTGCTATGGCTTTCGCAAATCACTCGCATGTCCATAGCAATTTTGCTATGGATAATGTTTTCGCAATTGCGTCGCAATTTTGCGATTGATTTGCGAGGAAGGTGACTTTCCCTGCGAATTTGTCGTAAATGCCTCGCAAATGAGCAGCGAATTTGCGACGATTGGCTTCCTCGCAATTTTGCGAGGGCATTGCTAGGGTTTTTTTGTTTCTCGTATTTTCCTCGCAAATCCACCGCAAATTTGCGAGAGCTGTTGTCCGTCGCAACAGTTCCTCGCAAAACGCGTGTTTTCTTGTAGTGATACAGGAGGAGGGCAGAGCCGAGGTTCTCTCTATGGTGGAGAAGGTTGGACACAAGGTTATCTCCCTAAGGGAGGGAGGTGGAGGAGGTTGGACGCAAGGTTATCTCCCAAGGGAGGAAGGTGGAGCCAAGATTCTCTCCATGGTGGAGCAGGTTGGACGCAAGGTTCTCTCCATAAGAGATGAGGGCGGAACCGAGGTTTTCTCCATGGCGATCATACATTATTGTGATGATACATCATTGATTAGTATATTATGTAATATATAAACACATTAATCCAACTATTTTACTTTCACTTCTGCATAGTTACTATCACGAATACATTAAAAAATTTAACATTAGTTACTATCAAAAGATTTTGTGACGTTAGAAAAATGTTTTTACTTTCATTGGTTGTTGGAGCAAGCCAATTTGAGATAGCAAAAAGACGTGAACATGTTCTCTCCACATAGAAGGACGGCACAGCCAGGTTCTCTCTATGGTGGAGAAGGTTGGACACAAGGTTATCTCTCCAAGGAAGGAAGGTGGAGGAGGTTGGACGCAAGGTTATCTCTCCAAGGGAGGAAGGCGGAGCCAAGGTTCTCTCCATGGTGGAGGAGGTTGCACGCAAGGTTCTCTCAATACAGGATGAGGGCGGAGCTGAGGTTTTCTCCATGGTGATCATACATTATTGTGATGATATATCATTGATTAGTATATTATGTAATATACTTTTTATTCAAAATGTTATTTGAGCCAACAATTTTAGTAATTAAAAAACTATGCATAAATGAAAGTAAAATAGTTGGCTTAATGTATTCATATAGACATTTTCTAGGTGGTGATAAAGAATATATTTGTAACACAGAGTATATTCAGGTGTAAAAAATACAGTTTTAATAGTAATTAACATACATAAAAGATTTGTAAATGGATATAAATCAGTGTATTTATAACAAAAATAAAATTTATAAATAAATAACAACAAATTTTAATATATTTTTGTTAAATATAATTTAAATTATAAAACTTAAAACCCGCACATCGGGCGGATCCTCATCTAGTATATAGAAAAGCTAGGAATATCTGATGTATGGATTGGATTACGAGGCGGTACCCGTGGAAGATGTAAGGAGTCTGCAAAGATCATACCAAACCAAAAAGCTGGAGATTGTGGAAGGATTTAATTCTACAAAAGTCGATTGGTTTCAAGTGAACCGGATCTATAAAATTTGAGAGAGTGTTATTTTATTTTATTTTTGT
The DNA here is from genome assembly GCF_030686135.1 of Camelina sativa. Classification (NCBI taxonomy): domain Eukaryota; kingdom Viridiplantae; phylum Streptophyta; class Magnoliopsida; order Brassicales; family Brassicaceae; genus Camelina; species Camelina sativa. The sequence continues at coordinate 23,854,077 of NC_141888.1, read as the reverse complement.
CAATAAAACTTACTTTTAATAAAACTTATATTTATGCTTTATATAAAAATTGTCTTTTTTTTTTTTTTGGTCAACCAAACATTAATTTAAAAAAAACAAAAAGAGGGTAATTTTTTCTACATAATTTGAGAGATTTGTTTTTTGTTTATTCTATTAATATTTTTTTAAAAAATGTATAGCTTTAGTTATATTCCTCTCATAAACTTTAACGGAAATTTTTGGGTTAGACTTTGAATGTTTTTTCTGACACTTGAATATTATTGATTAATGAAAAACCGTTGAAGAATATTTTCACCGAAATCAGATTTATAAACTAATTAAGAGATAAGAAGTGTCTTTAGTCAAGTGGTTACAACATGCCCTCTGTAAACGATCTCATCGGAGATTGACTCCACTAAGGCGTGTTACCTCGCGTATTAGGAATTGGCTATGAATCGGACCTTGTTGATTAAATGATGAAAAAAAAAGTTAAGAGATAAGTTGCAAAATAGTAATTTTAATTATAATTTAAAACCAGAATATTTACTATTAATAATTAGTAAAATAAATATTTCTCACTGTTTACTATTATTTGAGTAACTTTTAAACCCTCAACAAATCGTACTATTTCAAATATGCCATTAAAATTAAATACATTTTTCTTCTTTATTACATTTCCCTTCAATGTAATAACTAAAATACTTGTCAATACAAAAAAAAAATTATAAACTTTTTTATATACATAAATTTCTAGATTTTCTCTATAATTTGATATGCATTTTGTTTGATGATATCATTGTTATTCGCACAACTCATTAAGAGGGTGTATTCAAACCAGTATTTTAAATGATTTGAGTTTTTATATGATTTGGATGATTTAGTGAAGTTAATATGATTTATTGTAAAATCTTTTTAAATCTCACATAAAAACCATGAGAAATCCTCTCAAATCCTTCAAAAATCAAAACCATTAAAAACCAAATTCACAAACTGTTTTGAATAACAGTGGATTTTAAGGTAGATTTTCTAATTATTACTTCAATTAACACTGGTTTTCATTAGAGCTTTTAAAATTCATGATTGAATAATATAAGATTTGTAATTTTTAGTTTGATACCCCCCCCCCCTAAGTGTACCGTTGTATATAAATGTACATAATTGTATTCTTACAACTCATTTAGTATACAAATGTATAAAAATATAGGGCAATTTTCATGAATAGCACTAAAATAAATTTTATTTCCAAATTGGACACATTATTTCTTAATTTTCAAAAATCACTTTGTTTCAAATTAAAATTCTAAAATTAAACTTAAACTCTAAATATTAAATGTTAAACTCGATCCCCTCAAAACTATAACATAATTTTGAAAATGTACTAATTTGCAAACATAACCATTAATTAATGAGAAATACCCTTAGATAATACTAAAATAAGTTTTATGGACTATTATAGCAAACACTCCACAAAATTTCAAAAATAACAGTATTTGACATAATTACAATATTTTAAATTTCTTTTTAAGAATTTTTTTAGGTTAGGATTCTCTATTTTACATTTAGGGTATAGTTTTAAGGGTGTAGGGTTTAGTATTTAGAGTTTATGGTTAAAATTTGAAAATTTAATTTTAAAAAATAGTACTAGGTTTAGAACTTTAGAGATGTTGTGCTAACATGGAAACAAAACTTATTTATTGTGCTATTTGTGAAAATTGCACAAAACTTATTAAGAAAAATGGTAATTCTCACAAATAGCACACAAAAATAAGTTTTGTTTCCAAATTTAGCATATCATCTCTAAAATTTTTAAAATAGCACCATGATTCACAATTAAGTTTTATGGTTCATATGGTTCTAACTAGTTTAGAAGAATTGAAAAATACGGTTGGAATGAACTTTTAGGAGTTGTATTATGTATTTCAAGGAGCAAATGTTTTTATTTTGAATATGTAAAAGGTGCTCGACCTAGGCTCGTACATTTTCTCATAATGGAGATCACAACATTTCATATTTAAAATGGCTTCCCTAAAAATGTTACTAGAACCGACGACCTTTAGGCTTTGGGATAATATGTTTTTGTTATGGTTATAAGATGCCTATTTAAAACTGGTTTTAAGATTCGTTCGGTAGGCAATGTATTTGATTGTGCAAATATCTTGTTATAAATTGTGTGAGTACCATCTTGATTCTTGCATCGTATGTGCTTCTAGAGATGATGCTTGGGCTTTCATATTGTAAATCAATTAATGAAGTCATTTGCATGTCCATAACAGTAATAGCTCTTTGAAAACTTCCCACGAGTTCTCCTGCTCTGGCAAACCTTTCCAACGAACCAATGCTTCTAACACACTATTAGTATTGTAACGAGTTTCTAACACTGCTTCTGGCTCGAGTACCAACTCCTCATTCTCATTGAATAGATCAGGAAGAGGAATGACCTGATGATGTTCGCCCAATACCTTTTTCAGTTGTGAAACATGAAACACTGTGTGAATCTTCGATCCTTCTGAAAGTCTTAAGCGATATGCTGCTTTCTCAATTCTTTCCATAATCTCATATGGACCAAAATACTTCGCTGCTAACTTCTGACATGCTCTTTTGGACACTGACTGCTGCCTGTAAGGTCTCAAATTCAGAAAGACCCATGTTCCTACTTCATATTCGACGTCCCTTCGATGCTTGTCAGCATTGTTTTTCATCAGTTGTTGAGCATGAGTGAGGTGTCTCTTAATCTGTGGTAGCATCAGATCTCGTTCCATTATCATTCTTTCTAACTCCACGACCTTGGTTGAATGTTCCTCAAAACGCAAAATTGCAGGTGGATCTCTCCCGTACATGACACGAAATAGAGATGTCTTCAAGGAGGTGTGATATGACGAGTTGTACCATAGTTCAGCCCAAGAGAGAAATTGGTACCACGTCTTAGGATGAGCAGACGCCAAACACCTAAGATAAGTCTCCAAAGTCCGATTCAGGACCTTTGTCTGATCATTGGTTTGTGGATGAAACGCAGTACTATAATTGAGTTTAGTGCCAGAAAGCTTGAAACAATCCTTCCAAAAAGCGCTTAAGAAAGTACTGCCTCTGTCCGATACGATGGAAGCTGGGTAACCGTGAAGCTTAACCACCTCTTTAACAAACAGTTTGGCTACGTCCGCTGCTTCAAATGGGTGTTTCAAACCCAGAAAGTGATTGTACTTACTCAATCTATCCACAATCACTAAAATAATATTCTTACCATGTGAAGTTGGCAAACCCTCTACAAAATCCATTGTGATATCTTCCCAAACCATCTGTGGAACTGGTAGAGGTTGTAGCAAGCCAGCAGGAGATAGAGTGGAGTACTTGTGTCTCTGACACACTTCACATTCGGATACAAATTTCTGAGTATCTGAGAATAGGCCATCCCAATGACCACCAATTAATCCTTTTAACTGTTTTCAATATTCCTGAATGACCACCAATTAATCCGCTATGACACTCTTCCAATAATAAAGGAATAGAACCAGAGGTTTTTGGTATTACCAACCTATTTTTAAACCATAATCTGCCATCTTTCACCGTGTACTTCTTATTTTGATTCTTATCAGCCAAACAAGCTTGAATCTCTTTCTGGATCTTCTCATCCTTGTCAACGTCTTCGTATAAGTCTTGGAGTTGTAATGACGTAAGAACTGTCAAGGCCATCAACATATGTGCAGACAACACGCCAAGAGGTTTTGTCATTCTTGATAACCCATCTGCAGCTTTATTCTCAACTCCGGGTTTATACAGGATCTCAAAATCGTATTTTAGAAGCTTAACAAGCCAGTTTTGATAATCCATAGTGACTTCCCTCTGCTCCAATAAGAATTTTAAACTTTTCTGATCAGTGTGAACTATGAAATGCCTCTCAAAGAGATAATGCTTCCACTTCTGAACTGGTAATACAATGGCCATTAACTCTCTCTCATAAACTGGCTTCAATTGCTCTTTTGTAGTCAACCCGTGGCTAAAATATGCAATTGGCTTTCTGTTTTGCATTAGAATTGCACATAAACCAAAACCTGATGCATCTGCTTCTACTACAAAGGTTTCTTCGAACTTTGGCAAGGATAGTACAGGAGTTGTAGACATGGCAAGTTTGAGCTTATCGAAAGCAGATTGTGCTTCTGAGATCCACTCAAACCTGTCTTTTCGCAATAAATCGGTTAAAGGCTTTGCCAATATGCCATATCCTCTTATAAAACGCCTGTAATACCCTGTGAAACCCAAGAATCCCCTCAATTCTTTAACCGACTTGGGTGTGACCCATCTTGTCATTGCTTGTGTTTTAACCGGATCAGTAGATACTCCTTCTCGTGAGATAATGTGTCCCAAATACTCGATCTGGAAAGAATGGAATGCATAGGGGACCATCCTTTTTTTGCGGCATGCTCCTCATATTTACGAATTCGTAGGGGGCGGAACGACCTACTTAGTTGACTGACAATGACAAAGGCTTGCAAAACTAAGTATGGCCATTCAAATTGAATCTTTAGTAGTCTATCAGTGGTGCGAAGAGAAACATATCTTTTTATGACTTCTACTTATTGATCCTGGCCCAAAAAGTGAGCGACCAGGTTTATAAAGATTGGTTTGAAAGGCGCGTCTAGCCCTCTTGATGAATGAAAGAAAGGTTTTCTGAGCCCTAAGCCCTATCCCTATCCGTTTAACTCGTCCAAGAGTTGATCTATCATGGGAATTGGAAACTTGTCAGGCTTTGTCACTCTGTTTAATCCTCTATAGTCAATGCAGAACCTCCAGCTATTGTCCTTCTTCTTCACTAGCAACACTGGACTTGAGAAAAGGCTGTGACTAGGTATGATGATTCTTGAATCTAACATCCCCTTGACCATCTTCTCCATGATTTCTTTCTGCGCATGTGGGTACCTATATGGTCTTACGCTAATGGTGTTGTGTCCTGGCAGTAAGATGATTACATGTTCTCTTCCTCTCAGTGGAGGTAATCCGGATGGAACCTCAAAAACATCTTCAAATGTGTTCAAAAATTCTTGGATCCCCGTATCAAGTTGAACAATATTATGTTGACTCAACTGATGATTGTACAGTGCCACTTCTACACCCTTCTTTTGAATTTTGTACCCGCTTGATAGTGATTTCAATGACATTTTTGAGATGAGTAAATCAGATTCTCCTCTTATAGACACCATCTGACAATTGTGGATAAAGGACATCTCATTCTTCTCCCAATTTACTCTGCAATCTCCCAATGTTCTAAGCCAGTAAACTCCAAGAATGACATCAATCTGTCCCAACTCCAATACAATAAAATATGTTGTAAACTCCAAATTTTAAACATAGAAGGTAACTTTCTCACAAACTCCTAACCCATTCACCAATATACCTGTTCCCAAAGTCACGTTCAGGTTTGGGTCTTCTCTACACTTCAGTTTCAACTTCTTTGCAGCAGCAGGAGATATGTAATTATGTGTTGCACCGCTGTCTAGCATGATCACTATGCTATCTTTGCCCACTGATCCTCTCACTTTAGTAGTTGAGGGTCCAGATATTCCTCTGAATGATTGAAAGGATAAAGCCATGCATTCTCCAACTGGTTTTGCAAACACTTCTTCTTCTCGGTTATCATCTAATACTTCCACTTCAAACCCATTAAAAACCATCATCACTCTCAACTCTTTGTTTGGACATTTATGATCCTTTGACCAAGGTCCATCACACTTAAAACAAAGTCCTTTTCTTCTCTTCTCATCTAACTCTGCATTTGAGTTGTGTTTTCTTGGCCTTTGCTCCACTCTGTGCGTCGGCTTTTCAACGTTTTGTGCAGAATCTGTGATAATAATTTTCATCTTCCATGAGTTCGAGTTATATTGAGAGTTTCCTCGGTACTCTTGATTAAATGGCTCTTTATTCTCCTTATTAGCCAGCATCAGTTCCTTCTTAACAACCCTTCTCATAATGCTTGACTCCATAGCCCTAGCCCTAGCTTCTGCCACCATTTCATCCAAATTACAAGGTTTTTTGCATATGTACTAGCTCCTGCATTTCTTGTGTCAATCCATTAAGAAATATGCCCTCCAACTTCTGTTCATCGAGTCCAATGACCTATGATGACAAATCCTCAAACCGTTGCACATAGTCTGCTATTGATCCCGTCTGCTGTATACAAAAAAAGGCTTTGGCTTGGTCCTCTTATCTTCAAATTCCCAAAGCGCAACATCAGAGCTGATTTAAACTGTGTCCAACTATCGAACTGTCTTGTGTTCACAACCCAATTATACCAACTCAATGCTTCTCCACTAAGGCTTACTGATAAGCTCAAATTTACCCTAGAGCTACTGTAATACACCTGATTTTGACCTAGTATACGGACGGATGGCCGTGAACGAGGATGTGCGGCCAAGACTTGGAAAATTTTTCGAAAAGAAAAATCCGTTGGTGCCATCAGTGAACCAAGTCCTATCCAAAGGATTGATCGAAGAAAAATGGTTGAATTGATTTTTATATCAAACCATGAGCGAGTTAAATATTTCTATCAGCTATCGTCAAGTATCAAAGAGAGAAGGACCGGCTATCAGTGGCATTGGGCAGTAAGGCTATGGGAAGATCATATGCATTCGGTCAAAGGACATGATCGAATGTTTGCTAAAGGTTATGGGGTTGGCTATCAAGGGTCAATCAACAATTTGGTCGATGGAAAGATCAATTGTACTGAGAAGACTAGTTCTACCAAGAACGAGCTGTTATGGACAAGACAAGCGAACGATGATCGAATGAGTTTGGATACAGGACAACAAGGTTAGTAAGTGGTTAAGGAAAAACCACATTACATGAGTTAACAGTAAAAATCGGTTGAAGAAATCTCGATACAGTTTTGGCCACGAAGCTGCTTTGTCGTAAAGGTGCTTGTGGTTTAAGTAGGTGTGTCACCAGCTTGGTATATATGGACCACAAGGTGCCACACATTTGGATGAGAATGGCACGTGTCAAGCTTAAGGGCACACAAGCTTGCATAAGGATAAGGATGGAAGTGGATAAAGATATGCTTTTGGATAATGCTTATCTACCACCTCGTGCTTACCTTAGCTTGGAGGCTAAGACTCCTCTCCCTATATAAAGCCACGAAATCCTAGCTTTAGTTCATTAGCTTTCCACCAAAATTCCACCCTTAGAATAGTTAGATTGTTAGTTAGTTCGAGAAGCCTGCGGAGGCGAGTCGGGTAGAAGTTGGCCGAGTCTCGTGGTCGGGTTTCCGGTAAGTAAGTTCTGCCCTTAGTCTCTTATTCTTTCTAGAATATTTTTCTAAGTTTTTGGTTCGGTCCGAAACTTAGATCCATCCTTGGAGAAAGCTAGTCGGATCGAGATCAATAGGCGGACAAGGGTAGGATGTCGTTTTCTCAACGTTAAGGCCAAGGTGAGTATCGAAGCATATGTAGTAGCACATGACTAGGATTTTATTTTGTGTATGGGTTTAAGATTGAGGTTGCATGTTTATTATTTTTTTTTATAGTTAGATCTACGTATTTGTGTTAGATCTATTTGTTTGTGTGGTTTAGATCTAGCAGCCTTGCTTGATCTATTTTCTTTTTGTGAAGTTTGTGTGAGGTTTAGGAGCTATACTTGGTATAGTTCCAAGATCTATTGTTGTTGTGAAGTTGCTTATGCAATTTTATGAGGTTAGGCTATCGCTGATATAGCCGTTATACTGCTTGGTTGTTCATGGTCAATAATCGGTATTTATTGGCATGATAACTGGGCATTGTGTGTGTTGGTGTTTAATTGCTTGTTTAACTGTTCATTGCTTGTTTGTTGATTGATTGATTGATTGTTTGATTAATTGTTTGTTGTTAGTTAGTCTTGTTGTTGCTTGATTAACTTGTTTATTGTAGTAGATCTTGTTGCGAGTAGTACTGACTTGATGTCAGGCTCGTAGTAAGTAGTATGGTGCTAGTCATTTATATGGCTAGTGTGTGGCGAGGTCGTGATTGTCCCAGCAGCTCGGAGCGGTTCGCTACCACCGGGCACTACTTGACGAAATAGTAAATTTTGCCGTAAGGGAATAGGTCCCTTGTACACGGTTTTGGAGAAGGGATGTGATCCTTCTAGCCTTTGTGGCTAAGGGTCGGAAGACATTGCCTTGTGGGAAATCAGAATCGCATTAATAGTAAAGGCCTTTAGCTTTAGGATTGGTAGTAAGTAGTGTGATGGCTGTGGTGCAATTTTGTTTGTGTTAGTTAGCTTCCGATGTGAGTACTCTGTATGGAGTATGATTGCTTGTTTAAGCTTTATTGTGTGTTGTGTGCTTGATTGTTGTTTGGGGGATTGGGTTTGGGGTTGTTGATTGTTAGATCCCAGACTCACTGAGTAATCTTGGATTACTCAAGATTCTACCTTTTGTTTTTCAGGTAACCTTAGTTGGGAGACCTTTGGGAAAGCACGGACGCTGGACACCAGTGTAGAGTTTGTTGCCTTTGTAAAGAAATATTTGTAAACAAGATTTATTGTTATTGACTCGATTTGGGCATTAGGCTCTGGATCCCAATCCTTTGTAAGTTTTTTCAACAATTTAGATTAATAAAAATGAGATTTTTTTAAAAGCCTTGTGTTCCACTCGGTAATAGTCTTGTCCGGACTAACACAACTCGCAGACATGATACAGGTTGAAAAGCCTTAGGCCGTGTCTGAGAGGAATGATACCCGCGGATGGACTGACTAAGGTATTGGATTCGTTCTAATAACCTCGGTTGGATCGTCTACGGGCATCAAATGTAACGCGTCCGATTCGTTCTTAGTCCAAGAACGGTTCGGGGTGTTACAGCTACTCTCTCAAATTAAGAGATCAATTGTAGTATTTAGGAATAGAATCCACAAGAACTCTAGATTCACACAATAGACTTATTATTCTTTTAATTATGCTAAACCAGGATTGTAATTTAAATAGCAATGCAAAAACAGAAAATAAAAGAGTTGTAATTCAATAGAAATAAACGCTAGGCCTACAGAAATTCTCAGGATATCATGGAAAATCAGATCAATTAATTAAGCATGCAGGATTCAACAATTAAGCACCGTTCTTGAACTCTAAACATAATTGTAAAATAAATCAGTTCTCACTGTAAATATTATCTAAGTTTAAAACCAAAAAATCCAAATCTCTTTGCAAAATTCAAGTTAAAAACCAGCAATAAAATCAAGTTTAGATAAGTTCACAAAATCACTAATATAAATCTCTTTGCAAAAAGTAATTTTGTTCACCAAAGGTTTTATCAGGAAAATTAATTATATTATTATATCAATCAGTAATCCTAAGATCTAAATCTAGCTGACTAATCAAAGATCTAGCATTAAGAACAACCTATGATGAAGAAAAAGAAAGATAATGAATCCAAGCAATCAATCAATCTAACAATCCATGAAAACCCTAATGAGAAACCCTAAACGTAACAAACAGATCTACTCAGACATAATCAATGAAAACCAAAACATCTTCTGAATAAATTGCATTAAGAGATTAAAGGAAGAAGTAGAGGAGTTCTGAATCTTCTCTGAAGGAGTCTTGATTCTTCTCTCCAAAAGCTCTTTAAAAATCTCTCAGGGTTTTGCTCTCAGAAGTTGCAGGGAAAAATAAAGCTTAGGTCTAAACAATGACCATAAAAATTATATTTATATTTCTAAAACACGTCCAGTGACTAATGATGCAAATATGGAAAACTTTGGAGCAGCTTTGTAAATCTTCAAAACTTGTGGGAAAACTTCCGATTTCGTCTTTGGCTATGCATCGATAGACACATATGAAGCATCGATCGATGCTTACTCTTGATCTGGTCTCCCAACTTCGTAGCTCAGCCTCAATGCTTGATTATACTCCAAATCCTCCTATTTAGCTTCATTATGCTCCCATCCACGTTAAATCCTATAAAGACTCAAAAGACTCTAAAAATACCAAAAAGACTCTATAAATAAGACTTATATCATGGCTAAAAACACCTAAAAACCATGATATATCAACTCCCCCAGACTTAGCCTTTGCTTGCCCTCAAGCAAAACATAAACTTAGCCCTGTGAAAGAGGTTTGAAAACGCATGAACTCATTTTCTTTTTAAATTACTGCCATGATCATCCAAACCTTAATCCACATGCTTAATAGATAAATCCAAATCGAACCACCATGTACTTCTCCGTTGACTTTCATAGCATCCCAAATTCAAACCAAATTCCACTACTTCCTCCATTTAGCCTTCATCGGTGGATCTCATCAATTTGATCAATGTCAAGAACCTTCTAGACTCATTCCCGTAGAATACCATAACAAGCAAGACTATCTTTTACCACTTGTGGTACTCTTTCTCTCCCCTAGACTTATTCTATTTTATCTTCCTTTGAGCTTTGCTTTATTTTATTTTCTTCCTTATCTTTTTTTTTCTTTTTATCAAAAGTGTAGGCGAATAATGGTGTCATTGGTAATTTACCTATCCCTCGCTTCCAAGCTTTGTGTGATCATTTGACCCAAAAGTAGAATAATGGGGGCACAGATAATTTACCTATCCCTCTAAACTGATCAAAATCATCTCATCTTTTATTCTCTTTTTTTTTTTTAAGCAAAGCTCTCAGGAAAAATCTTTCAAACTTAAATAAGGGAGAGGAGTACCAAAATTTTTTTTTTCTGAAATCTTACTTGTCAGGTATGAACAAGGAGTCAAGCTCTATGAACATCAATCTCCTTGATGAGGTAAAAAGAATAGCGCAGAAATTACCTCAGGCTTTTGTGGATTCTGTTGGAAATTTGGATGTCTCTAGTTCACTGGTCAGCCATTGGATTTTTCATTAGTCGGATTTGTGGATTCAATCTGCGGCATTAATCAACCAAGGCAGTACACTAAAAATAAAAATCATAGTTCCCAACAAAAATTGGACTCAATAAAACCATTTTTTTTTCTGACTCTCAAAAACAAAAACGTAGTTAGTAACGGCCTCCCCCAGACTTAAACAACAATGTTCCCAGTGCTATCAAGTAACAGATTGGCGAATAAAAAAAAAAAAATAATAATAATTCAAAAGAAAAAGGAAAAAAAAAACCTAGCAGTGGGTTGTCTCCCACTAAGCGTTTGTTTTCAGTCATTAGCTTGACTGTGTCGGATCTTAGGCATCCGGTGGATCGGAACATGGCAGTGAATGCTTCCGAGAGAATGTCCTCTTCATCCAAGGTGGTGTGTAGGCAGTAGATGAATGAGGTCTACAAAGGACATCAGGAACATGACCAGGGCGGGACTTAGGTATGCGTGGCTTTCTTTTATGTCCTGCAAAATCATCAACAGAAGAAACAAGCGCTCTACGATAATCTCGTGGCTTGGTTAACTGCAAAACAGTTTTTATACCTTTGAAATTATTATTGATGATATGAGAAGGTTTGGGAGAAGGAGATGCATACCTTGGCCTTACTTGTGGGTTCTAGACTGTGGAATGGTGAGATTTCAGCTTTATAACTGGTCTAGGACTTGCAGCTAAGGAACCAACTCGAGAATCTGTGGTTGTGGTCAAGTCCGAACTGATTCTGGAAGGTGTGTCGATCGATGCAACAGCTGCATCGATCGATGCTTGGCCTGCAACTCGTGTTTCTTCAACGATTCTGTAGTGTTCCTCAGGAATCCGTGTTTCCATTACAAAAACATCATTTACTAGCGACTTGTCATGGATCAGAACCTCATCATAGTCTCTAGTACTGATTAGATGATCCCCACTCCAATCCTCAAGCTTAACAGCTTGCTTTCTCACTTTCTCAACAGTCTCCAACTCTTTGACATACCCAGCAGTAACGTCTTCATGAAGTTCTATGAGCAGATCATCATCAGAAGCAGAAAATGTCTGACCATCAATAGTGGGAACCCTTCTCAGCTTGTACATCTCAAAGTTCATGACCAAATCATCCACATTCAGAGATATGTGTCCCTTCTTAACATCAATGATGGCACCAGCTGTAGCCAAGAAAGATCGTCCTAAGATGAGAGGATCAGTAGGCTCTTTGTCATATTCCAGCACCACAAAGTCAGTGGGAATCATGCATTCTCCAATCTTAATTGGAATATCCTCTAAGACACCTTCAGGAATTCTGCGGGATCGATCAGCTAAGATAAGAGAGATCTTAGTTGGCTTGAAATCCATCATCCCAAGTCTCACAGCAACAGAATGGGGCATCAAGTTAATACTAGAGCCAAGATCACAAAGTCAGTGAGGAAATCTTCCTGTGGAGATAGAACAATCTAACACAAAACTACCTAGATCTGGTAACTTCTCTGCAATCCTACTCTGAATCACTGCACTTACTTCCTTAGGGACAACCACCTCCTACTTCTTATCCTTCTTCCTCTGTAGAGGCTGCTTCAACATAATTGAGTTGACATCCTTTGTAAGCAGTGCTCCTTCCTCAGGACTCAATCCATTGGTGACCATTCTCTTGACATACCGCTTAATCCTAGGAGAAAACTTGACTGCATCACTCAAAGGCATCTCAATCATTACCTTGTCCATCATAGCCTTGCATCTAGCTTCTTCAATCTCCTGTTTGGATCTCCTAGGCTTAGGAAAAGGAACCTTAGGCTTATAAGCTTTTGCTGAATCAGATGGTGGAATTGGAACAGAAACCGTAGCTGTCTGTGGATGGTGTCGATCGATGCTGATGTTGTGTCAATCGACGCTTGATTGAGTTTGCATCGATCGATGCTCTTGTGTAGTGTCGATTGATGCTGGCCCAACCAACGTATCTTCATTTCCTTCCTTCACCAAAATTGCATTACAAGCATGCTTGGGGTTTGACTCTGTTCTTCCAGAAAGAAATTTCTCTTGTCTTTTAACAGACCCAACAGTCTGAATCACTTGATTCTCCAGCTTCTTGACATGAGTGTTTAATGCATCGAACTTCCCAGTCAGCTCAGTGTATACAGAATCAATCTTCCCATTGAAGTCGACAGTTAACTTCTGTTGACCTTCCAAAATCTATCCAAGCATTGATTCCATCTTGCTCTCTGAATTGGGTGGAGGGAGGGGTTGGTAAGAAGAAGAACCATAGTTCCTAGTGAAGTTTTTGTTTGGATTTCCTGTGAATGAATTCTTCTGACCAAATCTCTGATTTTGATACCCAGCTCCATACACATAGTTGACACCTTATTCGCAAATCTCTGGCTTTTGCTCAAAAGTCTCAACATCTTCAGATAAATGGACTGACTTCTTTCCAACAAGAAGATTGTGCATTGTATCCAACTTAGCATTCACCGCAGCAAACTGATTTGAACCATTTCCTTCATGTGCTCTTTTCCGCTCTAGGTCTTCATTCTAAGTGTTATTGCTTGATGCTAGCCTTTCTATGAGCTTTTCAGCGTCATCAGGGTACCTTGTCTTGAAGTTTCCATCACTAGCAGCATCCAAAGCCATCTGATACCTCCAATCAATACCACTAAAGAAGATACTGATCAACTGCACCTCTGAGAAACTATGATGCGGACAATCTCTGTGGTATGCCTTGAACCTTACCCAATCAGCTTTGTAAGATTCAGCAGGTCCTTGTCTAAAGATGGAGATCTTGATCCTCAGCTCATCAGACATCGCATTATCATAGAAGTAGTTCAAGAATGCCACCTTGATGTCATGCCAGGTTGTCAGGGATCCTGGTTTGAGCTGCCTTAGCCAATGAGAAGCTTCCCGAGCAAGAGAGTAGGGGAAAAGCTTGTAGTAGAGATAGTCCTCTGTGACTCATTAGCCTTGATGCTTGTGACTATGTCCTCAAAGTGTTCAATATGGTCTAGAGGCTTCTCATGTGGCAAGTTCTGGAATGGCCTTTGTCCAACAAGAGCGAAGTAGGCAGGCTTCAGCTCAAAATCATTCCTTGGAAATGGAGGAGGAACAATTGCAGAGCGGTTCTCATAGAACAAGTCTGGTATGTTAAAGTCCGCAAGAGTCTTGACAAGCTCTCTATTGTTGTCCCGTCTGCCCTGAAGAATCTGCCGGTCATTACCATCCAAATATGCACCATTCGCACCAGCTCTGGCATTGCATCGATTGACACCAGCATTGCGTCAATCGATGCCATCATTGCGTCGATCGATGCAACCTGCATTCTCATCGACCACAACAAGTTCTTCTTGAATAACCCGGCTATCAGCATCAAGTTTTTGGCCTAGTTCGCTGCACACATGACCCTCTTGATCCCTCAAAACTCCAGCCGCATCAGGTCTCAGTATGATTGTGTTGGCCATCTTCACCGACTTGGCTGCCTTTGTGTTTTCACGCTCTAGTTCTCCTAACTCTTGGTTTGTAAGCTTAACAACTGGACCAGTAGGATTTTTCCTGTTGCTAGGCTTAGGCATGTATCCTGAAACACACAAGAGAAAAGAAACAAAAGCGTGTGAGTAAAATAGAAAAAGAAAATTTTAGACAAAATCAAAGATTTTAATCTAATGGTGAATCAAAAGAGTCCCCGGCAACGGCGCCAAAATTTGATATGCTCAAATTTACCCTAGAGCTACTCTCTCAAATTAAGAGATCAATTGTAGTACTTAGGGATCGAATCCACAAGAACTCTAGATTCACACAATAAACTTATTCTTCTTTTAATTATGCTAAACCATGATTGTAATTTAAATAGCAATGCAAAAACAGAAAATAAAAGAGTTGTAATTCAATAGGAATAAACGCTAGGCCTAGGGAAATTCTCAGGAATCATGGAAAATCATATCAATTAATTAAGCATGCAGGATTCAACAATTAAGCACCGTTCTTGAACTCTAAACACAATTGTAAAATAAATCAGTTCTCACTGCAAATATTATCTAAGTTTAAAACCAGAAAATCCAAATCTCTTTGCAAAATTCAAGTTAAAAAACAACAACAAAATCAAGTTTAGATAAGTTCACAAAATCACTAATTCAATTCTCTTTGCAAAAAGAAATTTTGCTCACCAAAGGTTTTATCAGAAAAATCAATTATATTCTCATATCAATCAATAATCCTAAGATCTAAATCTAGATGACTAATCAAAGATCTAGCATTAAGAACAACCTATGATGAAGAACAAGAAAGATAATGAATCCAAGCAATCAATCAATCTAACGATCCATGAAATCCCTAATGAGAAACCCTAAACCTAACAAGCAGATCTACTCAGACATAATCAATGAAAACCAAAACATCTTCTGAATAAATTGCTTTAAGAGATTAAAGGAAGAAGTAAAGGAGTTCTGAATCTTCTCTGAAGGAGTCTTGATTCTTCTCTCCAAAAGCTCTCTAAAAATCTCTCAGGGTTTTGCTCTCAAAAGTTGCAGGGAAAAATAAAGCTTAGGTCTATACAATGACCATAAAAATCCTATTTATATTCCTAAAACACGTCCAGGGACTAATGATGCAAATATGAAAAACTTTGGGGCAGCTTTGTAAATCTTCAAAACTTGTGGGAAAACTTCCGATTTCGTCTTTGGCTATGCATCGATCGACACATATGAAGCATCGATCGATGCTTACTCTTGATCTGGTCTCCCAACTTCGTAGCTCAGCCTCTGATGTAATCCTCCCAAGGAATCGACGCTCTAAGGTTGGTAGACTGATAATCCTAGAACTCCGATGGCTCGCGAAGCTGGATGATAAGGCGTGAGATGAACTCGAAAATCCTTATGCCCCAAACTCTCTTAAAACAAACCAAACAAAGCAAGGCGGTGGAACTTTAGATAGAAGCTTCGCGGAGACAGATGACAAGGCGTGAGACGAATCCCGAAAATCCTTGTGCCCTAGACTCTCTTATAACGACTCTTCAATCCTCAGCTAGTGAATGGCAACGTCAAGTGCTGTGGAATCACTTGATATACCGAAAACTCTTTGATGTAACCCACCAAGGAGAAAGAACAAGTTCCAGAGGAACAAAGGAGTTTACCACTCTCAAATATAAGATAAAAGATTTCTTTATTGGATGATTTTCTCAAATGAGATTACATGTGTTTATATAGGGATAGAAAAAACTTGGTAACAAAGCCAAGTATTAATTATTCTTGGAACTAAAAGACAATAAAGATAGATAGTTGAATGAAGACCCAACTCTTGGTGCATGTTTCCTTCCTCCAAAGTGACTTTTGGTGCATGTATCTCTTATTTTCGTCACTCTCCTTTGACCACAAAATAAAGTGATTATTTTGGGCTTTCTTGGGCTTGTATTAGGCTCAAAGTGGGCTGGACTTGATAGATATCATCTCCAGTAGAAATTCCCATGTTCTCTTTGCTCCAAATATCTTCAAATATCAAATGAACAGCTCCAGCAAGCTGTTTGGTCCTTGCCCTTGTCATTGGTCCAACTGGTACAAGCATAGCATCCTCAGGAACAAGCTCAGCTTCCACTTGATCATCCTCACTGCTTCCCATTATCATATCAGCCTCAATGCTTGATTATACTCCAAATCCTCCTATTTAGCTTCATTATGCTCTCATCCATGTTAAATCCTATAAAGACTCAAAAGACTCTAAAAATACCAAAAAGACTATAAATAAGACTTATATCATGGTTAAAAACACCTAAAAATCATGATATATCACTTACTGAAACCAAAGCTAGCTTCTCTTCGTCGTTATAGCCTCCTAAGCGAAAAAATCGGGTTGCAAGCATTGTCACTGATTTTCGTCAAGACTTTGAATGGACCATCGACCCTTGGCATTAGTTTAGACTCTCTTTCAGCTGGGAAACGTTCCTTTCTCAAATGTATCCAAACTAGATCTCCCACTTCAAAAACCAGCTGGCGTCTTCCTTTGTTTGCTTGCTTCTCATACTGCTTTGTCTTTGCTTCAATGTTGAGTCGTGCCTTCTCATGAATCTGCTTAACAAGTTCGGCTTTCTTTTTTCCATCCATACTAACTCTTTCACTCAAAGGTAAAGGGATTAGATCCAAAGGTGTTAAAGGGTTAAAACCATAAACAATTTGGAAAGGAGAATAGTTAGTAGCAGAATGAACTGAATGATTATATGCAAACTCAACATGAGGCAAACAATCTTCCCATGATTTGATGTTCTTCTTAATGATAGCACGCAAAAGTGTAGACAAAGTTCTGTTCACTACTTCAGTTTGTCCATCAGTTTGAGGATGACAAGTAGTTGAAAACAACAACTTAGTCCCTAACTTAGACCACAAAGTTTTCTAGAAATAGCTTAAGAACTTAGTATCCCTATCAGAAACAATAGTTCTAGGCATGCCATGCAATCGAACAACCTCTCTAAAGAACAAATCAGCAACATTTGAAGCATCATCAGTTTTGTGACATGGAATGAAGTGTGCCATCTTAGAAAATCTATCAACAACCACAAAGACAGAATCTCTACCTCTCTTGGTTCTAGGCAGCCCTAGCACAAAATCCATTGAAAGATCAGTCCAAGGTTCAGTAGGAATGGGTAAAGGAGTATACAAACCATGGGGTTGAACTTTAGACTTGGCTTGCTTGCAAGTGACACACCTTCCGCAAATCCTTTCCACATCTCTCTTCATATGCGGCCAGTAGAAATGATCCGGCATAACACTAAGTGTTTTGGCAACTCCAAAATGTCCCATTAATCCTCCTCCATGAGCTTCTCTGACAAGCAAATCTCTCAAAGAACAATTAGGCACACACAAACGATTTTCATAGAATAAAAATCCTTCATGCTAAAAGTATTTTCCATGAGCAAAATTTTCACAAGCTTGGAAATCTTCTTTGAACTCATAATCAGTAGCATACATCTCCTTAAGTTGTTCAAAGCCTAACAACTTAGCATCCAGAGTAGAGATAAGCGCATACCTTCTTTACAAAGCATCAGCAACAACATTGTCTTTACCTTGTTTGTACTGAATGACATATGGAAATGTTTCTATGAACTCAACCCAGCGAGCATGGCGCTTGTTTAGCTTTTGTTGACCTCTCAAGTGCTTTAGAGACTCATGATCTGTGTGAATCACAAACTCCTTCGGCCAAAGATAATGTTGCCAAGTTTGTAGCGCTCTAACCAAGGCATACAGCTCCTTGTCATAAGTTGGATAATTCAAGGTTGCTCCTCCAAGTTTCTCACTGAAATATGCAATTGGCTTCTTCTCTTGCATCAGCACAGCTCCAATTCCTACACCAGAAGCATCACATTCAATTTCAAAAGTTTTCTTAAAATCTGGTAAAGAAAGAAGGGGTGCAGAAGTGAGTTTTTGTTTCAAGAGTTGAAATGCTTCTTCCTGTGCTGTCTCCCATTTAAATCCAACTTCCTTCTTGATAACCTTAGTGAGAGGAGCAGCAATGGTGCTGAAATCCTTCACAAATCTCCGATAGAAGCCGGCAAGACCATGGAAACTCTTGACTTCACCAACCGTCTTTGGACTAGGCCACTCTCGAATTGCCTTTACCTTTTCTTCGTCCACCTTAATGCCATGTGCACTCACAACAAATCCTAGAAAAACAAGGTTATCTGTGCAAAAAGTGAATTTCTTGAAATTGGCAAACAGTTGCTCCCTCCTAAGAACATCTAAAACAGTTTTCAAATGCTCTACATGGTCATCTAGGCTTTGACTGTAGATCAAGATATCATCAAAATACACAACCACAAAAACTCCTATGAATGCTCTCAAGACATGATTCATTAACCTCATAAAAGTACTAGGTGCATTTGTTAACCCAAAAGGCATCACAAGCCATTCATACAATCCATGCTTAGTCTTAAATGCAGTTTTCCACTTGAAACAACCCGACCCCTTTTTTTTTTCTTTTTAATAATTAAATACAAGATATAATCAAGTATCCCATACTACTTAATTAAACAAACCAACCCACACACGGTAACCAACCAATAATAAACCAACATCCAATTACATGCACAGCGGAAACATATCAATAATACAAAACCAATACAATAACACTTCTATCCATTCTATCCAGCAACCTAACATATCTCTATCCAAGGTTCCATCCTAAACAATATAACAAAGACCAACAACACACAAACGAGACCCTAGTTCATCCTCCTCCTCATCGCCATGATTCCACGTCACATACCTGCACACCACAAACAACAATTGAGATGCGTAAGTATTATCATAAATACTTACTGAGGCAATCCTCCCATCTACTGGGCTATACACACAAGCCACTGAGAAACCAATGCTTAACAAATAACAATCAAACACAAACAAACCAGGAAATCACATAACAAGCAACTTGGTGTCGACCGACACCAGAGAGGTGTCGATCGACACTGGCCAAACATGGTGTCGATCGACACTCCCTTCGCAGACGCGAACTGCACAAATCCGAACGACGAACCTCCGTTTCCTATCATCTCCAATCCGTTCCAACCTCACCCAAAACCTTCAGGAACCTATAGGAACAATAACACAACCACCACAAGCAAGAACAACACCACTAACACAACCAATCAAGCAAGAACAACACCACAAAGCACCACCAATCAAGCAAGAACAACAAAGGATTCTCAGGCTTAGATAAGCCATGGTCATGCACTCACCTTATCAACTGATTATAACAACCAATACAACCAGTTGAGACCCTCCTAACGTCTGAAACAGCCCAGAAACGCCCTACAACAAGCCACACAACCAAAAACGACTTATAACAAAACTGGACAGAAACATCAGAAAAGAACAGTCTCAAAGACGAAACCCTAAAATAAAAACCAACCGTTAACTATCAAATCGCTCCGGTGAAAAGCTACCCCTAGACGTCACGAAGCTTCCGACAAAATTTCAGCACGATCAGACACCACACGAGACCACGATCTCAGTTACAATCTCCGATGGTCCCAACTCGCGTCTGAGAAAACGTGTCTCACGAAACTGCCAATAACTCATCGAGTTTAAATCCAAATCTACTTCTGTAAAAAGGCGAATGACGATGAAAGACTTGGGAATAAAACCACCAAATTTCATTACCTTTGAGAACGATTTGATATGCCGAAACTGTTTCCTCCCAAACCCTAACGATTCTGATCTTTCTCCTTTAATCTCCTTCAACCACAATAGGCTCTCTCCTCTCTCTCTAACTCTGAAAACGGCGACCACACACCCTAAAACCCTTCATTTGTCGCTTCTCCACTTATATACTCGGTTTAGATAACTAAACCAAACCAACCAAACCAAAATTGCGAATTAAAACAAACCCGACGAACCCAGACAAAGGGGTGTCGATCGATGCCACAAGGGTGTCGATCGACACTCCTTCCAAAAATCACAGAATCTGGTTCGCGGATGTTACACCACTCATCACCCTCCTTCATACGAATTTGGTGATATCCACTCTTAAGATCAATTTTAGAAAACACACAAGACCCATGTAACTCATCTAGCATGTCATCTAAGCGAAGAATAGGGTGGCGGTACTTTACAGTGATATTGTTGATGGCTCTGCAATCTACGCACATTCTCCAACTACCATCTTTTTTGGCACAAGTAACACCGGCACAGCACATGGGCTCATGCTCTCCCTAATGTATCCCTTTTCCATGAGCTCACTGACTTGTTTCTGCAGCTCCTTTGTCTCCACAGGATTGGTTCTATAGGCTGGCCTATTAGGAAGTGAAGCTCCTGGGACAAAGTCTATTTGATGTTCAATTCCCCGAATTGGTGGCAAACCATCTGGATTTTCTTCTGGAAAAACATCACCATAATCCTGCAAAAGAGAAACAATATTGCTCGGAAGTTCCGGCTCAGGGTTAGTCAAACTCATGAGAGTTCCCTTGTACATAAGCATAATGATTGGTTGATCCAAAAATAAAGCTCTCTTAATCTCACTTTCTCTCACAAAGAAATTAGATTGTCTCACAGGGTTACTCTCAAAGGCCTTTAGCTGGGGTTTTCTCAAACTCTCACTCTCTTCTTTGTGGTTTTTGGTGTTTTGGGGTTCACTCACATTGTTCTTTCCAAGTTGCAGCTGATCTTCGTAGACCTCTTGTTGTGTCAATGGAACTAGTGTGATCTTCTTCCCTCTGTGCTCAAAAGAATGTTTGTTGGTGTAGCCGTCATGATTAACCTTGCGATCAAACTGCCATGGCCTTCCCAACAGAATGTGACTTGCTTCCTTGGGCAATATATCACACAACACTTCATCTTCATACTTCCCAATGGATAGTGGAATCAACACTTGATGGCTAACCTTCATATTCCTTTGGTTGTTCAACCACTGAAGATTATATGGTCTGGGATGCTTCTTTGTATCTAACTTCAGCTTCTCCACCAAAATAGTGCTTGCAACATTGGTACAACTTCCTCCATCAATAATAAGACTGCACACTTTATCCTTCACCAAACACCTTGTGTGGAACAAGTTTTCTCGTTGTTGTACTTCCTGGATCTTGTCTTGCATCACCAAAGCTCTTCGCGTAACCAATAATTTTCCCTCTGTAGCACAAACCTCATGTTCTTCCAAAGATGAAGTAGAATCACATTCTTTCTCTTCCTCTGTTTCAATCTCTCCATTCTCCATCAATATCATGGTTCGCTGGTTTGGACATCGGCTAGCATAGTATCCTATCCCATGACATCTGAAGCATTGGATATCTCGGTTCCTTGTGTGAGTAGCCTCAGCTTTCCCTTTTAACTCTTGTCCAACATTATTTGGCTTAGCTCCCACATTTGGTTTGAATTCTGTTCTAGGCCGAAAACTTGACTTCTCCTCCTTGTAGTAACTCGGTTTTGAACTAGAACCAACGACTTGTCGAGTACTGCTCTTCCTCTTAAGTTGCTCCTCAATCAGAATCGCCTTGTGCAACATCTCTTCCAAGTCTTCATAGGTCTGCAACTCCATTTGATCTTGAATATTTCTGGCCAATCCTCCTAGAAACCTTGCCATAGTTGCATCTCCTTCTTCTTCTATGTCAGCTTTAATCATAAGAGACTCCATCTCCTGGAAGTAATCCTCTACACTCTTGCTGCCTTGACTTAGACGTCTCAGTTTCTGATGCAACTCTCTGTTGTAGTGGCTGGGCACAAATCTCTTCCTCATAATTGCTTTCAACTCATCCCATGTGTCAACAGGCTGGACTCGTCGGCGCATCCTACTAGTAACCAGTTGATCCCACCAATTGATCGCATAGTCATAAAACTCGGTAGCAGCTACTTGAACCTTCTTGCGGTCTGAATAGTCTTGACACCTAAAGACTAACTCCATTTTCTTTTCCCACTCCAAGTAAGCATCTGGATCATTCTTTCCATAGAATGGCGGTATTTTCAGCTTGATCCCCCTCAAATCATCATCATTTCTCCCTCTAGCCTCTCTGTTTCGTCTTGGACGCCTTTGACCCTCACTAGATGAATTGCCTCTTTGGCTGTAGTAGTCGTCTTCTTCATTTCTGTTATATCTAGGCCGATCTCTACCCCTCCGGCCTGGTTCCTCTTCGGACTGATGTTGAGGCTGTGGTGCTCTATCCAACCGCTGGTGCAAAGCCTCTATCTCAGTCTGAAACAACCGCGTAAAATGCCCCGTCAATGCCTCCATTTGTATTGGCGAAAGACCTGCTACCTCTTCTCTTCTAGGGTTGTTGATTTCAGAGTTTTCTCCTTCGTTAAAAGCCATTTTCCCTGCAAACAAGTTAGTAAAACAAAAAGATCTCACAAGTGTTTCTCTCAAGTGTTTCCCACAAGTGTTTCACTCAATCTCTCAAAATGTCCTCACAGTAGTGGTTTTCTCCAAGGTTCCAATAGAACTAATCCCACTCAACTCAATGAGATACAAAAGTGTTCTAGTAACTTGTTACCCAAATAGAAAAATTAGAATGGAATAGATTGATGAAAAGAAATATATAAGAATGATTTTTTTTTTTTTTTTTTTTTTTTTTTTTTTTTTTTTTTTTGTTCAGAACAGATTTTTTTTTTTTTTTTTTTTTTTTTTTTGAAAGAAAGAAGATGAATAGATAGGAGATGAAAAAAAGAAGATGAAAAGATAGAAGATGAGAAGATGAAAAGATGGATAGATGAGAAGATGGAAGGTTTTGATTAGAAGAATACCAAAAGTCCTTGAGCGGGCTCTGATACCACTTGATGTGATCCTCCCAAGGAATCGACGCTCTAAGGTTGGTAGACTGATAATCCTAGAACTCCGATGGCTCGCGAAGCTGGATGATAAGGCGTGAGATGAACTCGAAAATCCTTATGCCCCAAACTCTCTTAAAACAAACCAAACAAAGCAAGGCAGTGGAACTTTAGATAGAAGCTTCGCGGAGACAGATGACAAGGCGTGAGACGAATCCCGAAAATCCTTGTGCCCTAGACTCTCTTATAACGACTCTTCAATCCTCAGCTAGTGAATGGCAACGTCAAGTGCTGTGGAATCACTTGATATACCGAAAACTCTTTGATGTAACCCACCAAGGAGAAAGAACAAGTTCCAGAGGAACAAAGGAGTTTACCACTCTCAAATATAAGATAAAAGATTTCTTTATTGGATGATTTTCTCAAATGAGATTACATGTGTTTATATAGGGATAGAAAAAACTTGGTAACAAAGCCAAGTATTAATTATTCTTGGAACTAAAAGACAATAAAGATAGATAGTTGAATGAAGACCCAACTCTTGGTGCATGTTTCCTTCTTCCAAAGTGACTTTTGGTGCATGTATCTCTTATTTTCGTCACTCTCCTTTGACCACAAAATAAAGTGATTATTTTGGGCTTTCTTGGGCTTGTATTAGGCTCAAAGTGGGCTGGACTTGATAGATATCATCTCCAGTAGAAATTCCCATGTTCTCTTTGCTCCAAATATCTTCAAATATCAAATGAACAGCTCCAGCAAGCTGTTTGGTCATTGCCCTTGTCATTGGTCCAACTGGTACAAGCATAGCATCCTCAGGAACAAGCTCAGCTTCCACTTGATCATCCTCACTGCTTCCCATTATCATATCAGCCTCAATGCTTGATTATACTCCAAATCCTCCTATTTAGCTTCATTATGCTCTCATCCATGTTAAATCCTATAAAGACTCAAAAGACTCTAAAAATACCAAAAAGACTCTATAAATAAGACTTATATCATGGCTAAAAACACCTAAAAATCATGATATATCACTTACTGAAACCAAAGCTAGCTTCTCTTCGTCGTTATAGCCTCCTAAGCGAAAAAATCGCTCAACTCGAGCAACCAAACCATAAAAGAATGCCATTTCTACATTCGTCATCAAGTCTCTCGTAATCCTGGCCTAATGTTGCTACGGCATGGTTCCAAAGGAGAGATATGTACCTGATTATTGTTATCTTGGAGTCGCGATGGTCCCGATTGACTTAAGCCACCCACTTCACGAACTTTATCAATTCCGGGTAAAGAACTCAAGACGAGATCCAGTTTCCTTCCAAGATCCTCCAATTTCTGATCGTGAATCCTCAATTCGTTTCCCGAAGACTCAATCTTTGATCCCATTTGCGAACCCAACGATTCAATCCGATCCTTCATCTTACTTCCCGAGTTTCGCATCTCACCCAATTGATCGTAGACGTCAGCCAAAGAGGCTTTGTTTTGCTCCTCCTCCGATAGTTCTCGCACCGGTGATAAACCCATAACTTTCTTCGCTTCTTGAATCTTCAATCTCTCAACAAAACTCCGAGTACGACGAAACTGATTTCACTGCGTTTAATTCGATCGCAGATCACAAGCGCACCATTTGATAAGAAAAAGACTCTCTTTTTATTAACTCCCAAAGAACGAATGATACAATTGTAACCGAATGTAATAAGAAACCAAGAGAATCTCTAGACGCAGCTAGAATACAATTCTCTCCCAAGTCCCAACGAAGACTCATATGTCTCGTGTTTCCACAACAAACAACATGACTCTCTCTTTTTACAAACAAGGTTTACATATCAACTTCTATATTGATCGCACGTGTCTCCCTCCAAGTCCGCACGTGCTGTAGGATCTCTGTTCTTCCTTCTAGTGTACACTTGTAATGGCTTATCAGAAAAACCAGTGGAATTCAGGTCTTTTTACCTGTGTGGGTCCAAATGATGAATCTTGCAGCATTGATCTCGAAATTTTTTAGTATTTTCGTTTAATTTTGTATCATAGCTAGATTTTTTCATTGGTTTAAAATAAATACACTTATTACAACAAGAAGCAAAGAGTGGAGACGTAGCTCATACAAACATGGGAAAATAGGAAATGGAAAAGATGGTCCATCCGTAGACATAAGGAAGACCAATTCTCTTCTTATGCAATTTAACATTACTATTATATATATATATATATATATATATATATCACACTTCGCAATCAGCGTTATCACGTACCACGTCACGTGTATGTGTGTTTGCGTTTTGAAGTACTTTTTAGCAACTAAGGTTAGGACCAGGATCCACACCAAGCTTTCCACAATAGGCTCTGTAGTAGCCAATCCTTGCGTCGACCGCACGTGAATTCCCACCGTTACATTCCATTCCACTGATGGCTCTTATGGTGGCTCCAAACCCTTGGTTCAGCACCGGCCTTACATTATTGATCCAAAGCCGCAAACCCGTCTGGAAAGTTACAGTTGGGTTGCTAGCCACAAGCTCAGACTGGCGTAGAAAGTGAAGACTGAAACTCTGACCAAGACGGAAGTAGCCTTTGCCCTCCGGCGGCGGTATACAGTCTCTTTGCTCTGCGGGATGGTTGCAGTAGGGCCTTCTCGGTGGGAATCTTCTGTATGCGGACCTAAGACTCTGACCACCACCGAAGTAGCCTTTTCCCGCCGGCGGCGATGCACAGTCTGGATAATTTTCTGGATGTTTGCAGTAGCCTTTTCCCGGCGGCGGCGTTATACAATCTATTTGTTCTGCAGGATGGTTGCAGTAAGGCCGTGACTGTCGGTATCTTCTTTTTATGTAGCAGAAGTCTATACAAAATAGAGTTGCACGTTAAAAGAAGAAGATAAAAAAGTGATTTATAATCAGCTCAACTAATTGGGATGAAGTCAGATGTTCATTTTTAACACAGGTTAATTTAATGTTATATGTCTTAAACCAAGACTGTTTCAAATACTTAACGTGTAATTATAATATTGTAATCACCCTTGCCTAAATTCAAATTATGCAAAGTTGCAAACGTTTAGAAGCACAAGCACCCAACCCTTAGGTTGATTTAACTAAAATTTAGAGTCGGTCATGAATAGAGTAGATGTACAAACAAAAATATTAGTTAGTTTGTATATATAATATATATAAAAGAAATGAAAGAGTCGGTCATGAATAGAGTAGATGTACAAACAAAAATATTAATTAGTTTGTATATATATATATATAATTAAATTAGATAAAAAGAAAAGAAAAAAAATATTACGTCCGGTCTCGTGAGTGAAATGAGCAAACATGGCAGCAATTTCACGTTTTGTAACAGAAGTAGTAAAGTCGGGGAAACTATCAGCAGCAGCAATGAAAGAGTTGCGGGTGTAGAACTTTTTCCCTGTGCAGCCATTGCCCGCTTGGTTGATAATGTTGTTAAAGAACTCTTGTGTCACAGTGTTACGGACCCATCCGTCACCGCTTGGGGTTGGGGTACCAGCACCCCTACAAGGACCTAAGAGGCAAAGGAAAAGGACCAAGGAAATTTCTGTGAAAGCCATCTTTTGGTTGTTGTTTGTTGATAAGAAGAACTAGGTTGTGTGTTATATATTTATACATGGAGAGCGTTGGATAGTTTGGTCATTTGCTTTTTTGGGATATTTATCTACTGGGGGTGGATGTTTTGGTAAAAAAATTGGTATGCGCTAGTCAGACAGTTGGGGTGGACCTAGCTCCTAGCGAAAGAATTAGAGATTAAACGAAGATTAATTAAGATTAGTTTTATAGCTATTTCATTAAGTTAATAATAAAATAAAAATATATGACATTAAATATATTTATAGTTCTATCTATATAAAAAACATCAAATAAAAATAAAACTATAGTATTGTTTTCACAATTACAGTAAACATATAAAAATATATTTTAAAAACAAAATTTTATGATTTTCATTAAAAGTTTATAGTTTAGTTATTGTACAACATCACAAACTCAATCTAAATGTCTAAATAACCAATATATATATATATATATATATATATATATATATATATATTTGGCTCTAAAATTAATTGGTATACACAATATTAAGCAGGGAGTAATCGGATTAGACGGAGAATAATCGGATAACAGATTTTTTTTTTTATCAACCATTGGGCCACAACTGCCCGGCCTATTAGCCAAATTCCTACATTCGCAGGAGCCGGGACTCGATCCCGGGTATGATGGTGACTTCTACAAATGGACTTACTTCCTGCCACTGCACTAAGGTCATCTCACGGATAACAAATTTTTTGAAGGGACTTATTTATTAATTGAGGTGGACAAAGTGGGACTAGGGATTTTGCGGGATGTAATCGGTGGTAGACATGGATTTTTAAAACATGGATGGATGTAAAGAAATGATTTTTTTTTCTTATAATAAAAACATATTTATTATACATGGAAAACATGGATGCGTTGTTTTTCACTGTTTTCTTTTTTCCAGAGAAAAGGTTAAATCTGCACAGAAAATTTTTAATACTTTCAAATAGAGATTAAAATTATTGTATCCTCATTTTACGTCAATTCCTTTTAAGAGAATTATGTCCAAATTTTTTTTTTCTAGGGACTCGATACAAAGAATTTGTGAATAGAGGAACTTTCAGTGGTGACAGAAACAATAAAAGACCTGAAATTTTCGGCAAGTATGATGAAAATATACACGACAACGGGAATAAAGTATGGTTCAGTTTTAATTGTAATGAAAATATGTTAGTCTTTAAACTGTAAGTTTTTTAAAAGACTTTAATAAGGTTTTTATAACGTTTATTAAAAAAAATTTAAAATTTTACAAGGTTTTTCCAATATTTTAAAAGCTTTATAAGATTTTCAAAAAAAAAAAATTGGCTGGAAAAGTGTTGATAAAAAAGATATAGGGAGAAAATTCACATTTTCATTCTCTACTCTCGTCAAAAGAAAGGTAATTTAGTCTTTGTATAAAGTAAGTATTTTGAAAATGGACAGTAAAAAATAGTATTTTGAAAAGTATTTTTGTAAATGTCCCAATATTTAACTATGTTAACTATTGATTGGTTCTCTCGCTATCATTCGCCAACACATCATTTTCGGTTGGTTACAGTTAGTAGCGATTATAACCAATCAAAGAAATCGTTTTCTAACGCTTTGAGTCGGGCAGAGTAGCTAAATTTCAAAGTCTTTCCAACAAGGGTTTGCGTTTGTAGGTTTGAAGGAAAGAAAAAAAAAATCACATAAACAACAAATTAAAAAATATATTGAAAAACTTATATATTCATATTAATTCTCAAACACTAATCATTGTCTAACTTAAATTTTCCAAAATGAATAATTATTTGTGTTTCATCAAAAAAAAATTTGTTTATTTTTGAATAATTTATTTAGTAATTTATTATAGTTTTTTAGTAATTATGTTTTGGTTTTTTTTAAATATTGGTTTGGTATTTTAATAACTATCAATTACATTTATTTTTGTAATTTTTGTTTAACTACTATCACATCCGCTGATCAATTAATTGTAAATCTTCCACATAAACTCTTGTTTTCAGTCGGTAAACCATTCATTCAAAATGCGTAATGTTTGAAATCGCAACCGTGGCCGTTTACCGAAAACTCCCGCAACTGTATTGTAAACACGAATAGACTAAAAAAAAACACTCTTAAGATTGACTTAAAAAATCAACGAGTCAGTAGTTTCCAAAATTAGTGTAGACCCATTTTTATTCCAGATTCAGCTCACCAATTATATCATTGTACAATACAAGTGCCCACAATATTGAGATGGCAAAAGGAAAACAATTTCATGGTATCATGATTTGTAAACAATGCTGGTAAAGGGTAGGCTAGTTTAAACGTATGATTCAAAAATTATCTTACTGTTTGCCATATACTTAATATTTACGCTCATATTTATATATAAATTCATTCACATAAATGTAAATCATTTCATTTTTCTTCTCAATAATACATATGTAATAGATAACCATTGAGGTTTTTGTGTTCACAAAAATGCCCAAATTAAATTAGATTCTTACGCATTTAATTGGTAGTACGTGTGGTCCATTTTTCTTACACAATCTATTGAAGATGTTAATACTCAGTTGGCTTATTAGACGACTGACTTGTTAGATTTAGATGACTGTGAGTCTCCGACTTATTAGACAGGAAAAAAAAGCTGTTGAACCTCTACACATGCACTAGAAGAATTGTTGTGTATAGTTACGATTTAATTTGTAGGTATTACATATTCTTCGTAAAAAAAAAATATTTGTTATTATTTTGCTACACAGTTAATTAGTAATTATTTGGTCATAGCAAATTTCACCTTCGTCACTAATTGCGGTAATTTGCTACTAATTAAATACTAGACAAATTGTAGCAAATAGCTACTATTTGTGACTTATGTCTGTCGCAATTTGCCACACATTGAGTTGGGTAAATTCGTAACAATTAGTTACAAAAAGTCACACCAGTCCCGTCGCAAACTTGTTACAGTTAGATACCCTTAGTTTGGTCTTAAACTTGTTATCATTTGTTACATAAAGTTTGTAACTAATTAGTTACAATTACCTTCATGTTCAGAGTAATGACTAGCTTCAATTTGCTTCAGGTATTTGTAGGTAAGTTGTTTCTATTAGCTACGAAGTTGTTAGTAATTGGTTTCTACATAATGTGACTATATATATTGGTAACAATGCAACTAATAGCTACGAATAAGGTGTTAGTATTAGTGTCAAATTGCTACGCGAATTGACTACAACTTTTTCCATCAAATTCAAAATGGATAAGAGCTCCGAAATCGTTGCCTCGTCTGGCAAGTTTGAAATGTAGCGCCAAACATAATTGTTATGAAAATAGTTCTGCAAATTGTTCTGCAAATATCATTGCAAAACTAGATTACAAAAGCTCCGATTAAACATTAGTTTTAAAGAAACAAGGTTTTTAAACAAACAGAGTTTTAAAGCAGCAGACAAAATACAGAGTTTTAAATAGGTAGATGGATTAAAGATGTGTGGGACATCAAGTTCATGGCCACAGGGCACCGCCGAGAAGCTCATTGTTGTCATCGTCTTCTTGCTCATCAGCACCGTCTTGCTCATTAGTGGGATGAATGAGATGGACGTCACCAGCCATTTCTGGTCCACCAGTCTCAGCTTGATGATTGGCATCTCTGTTCTCCATGTTGTTGCCTTGAGTTGGGCTGGTCACCGACGCATCTGTTGCAGAAGTTGGCTGGGTCGAGGAGAAAGTGTTTGAGGAACCTTCAGGCATATATTGCCTCATATACTCAACCACAGTGGCCAGTTGCTCTTGTAGAAAAATTCTTGTCACTGCACCAGCTGAGCTTTCTCCTCGCTCACATATGTAGTTGTGTCCCCCAACACCGAAGATCCTTCCATTCTGAGCAGGAACGACCTACATACAAAATTTATGTTAAGGCATCGTCTCATAAACACCAATGTAATCCAAATAATGTCGTCTTTTTAAATATATTAGTTCCTACAAACAGTTACGGTATCTCATTGGCTACAGATTTTTTGTAAACAAATGAGTAGCGAATTTGCTACGACCATATTTCGTCTTTCTTTGTAGTTAAATTGCTACGGATACTAACGAATTTGTCACAAAAAAATTGGGCCATTTTTAGTAACATTGTGTCACATTCTGTGGCTAATATTTGTTATTATTTATTTTGTAGCTAAATTTAGAACAATTCTATATACTACATAGAATTCTATGGAAATGTTCTATGGTAGTATTTATGGAAATGATCGCGCGGTAGAACCTAATTCGCGTTTGCATACTAAGATCAAAAACTTTTCCCCCAAACGACTAAAGTAGTATATAACATCTTTTGTATATCATAGGTGTACTGATTTAGCATATGAAACAAGTTCATTGGAATCTAATAAAGTCATATTATTATACTCCCCCGTCAGATATTATACTCCATTTTGCAAATTTTGAAGATTTGAGGTATATATTAGGAAGTAATGTTGGAACAGCACCGTGAAATAATTATTTTCCATATATATCTCATGAAGTTTTGGTAACAAGTCACCAAGTGTGAATATATATATATATATATATATATATATATATATATATATATATATATATATATATATATATTGTAGATTGCGGGAGGAAAAACACCTGAGAAATTGTTGATGGACAATTCAAGATGCATCATTTGAGTCAATCTAGCCATATTCTCTGGAACTCCTTCTTGGATACTGTTATCTCCAAAGCCAAGATATCTCACTGATGTTAAGTTACCGAGCCACGTAGGAAGTGTTGGTTATTTATGTTAATTAATGAGCAGTTATTCACTAACCATCACACCTATTTGTTGAGGGGTTACATTGTCTGGACCTCACCACCGTTTAGCACGTGTAAAACTATGTTCATTTGCGTCGAAAACGAAGGGTAGAAGAAAAAAGAAGTGAGATTCATGAGACCAAAGTTAAAGAAATTCTTTGGTGAAAAACACAAAACAAAACACAAAATCTCTTTTTGTTTCTCTTGTATCCTATCGTAAAAATAAAAAAAAAAAAGAGAAAACATTGATTGTCATATCTTATAAAAAAATTTCTTGTCATAAATCTTGAGAGAAGGGTCGAAATACTCTTTAAGGAAAGTGATTTTGTGCACGATTCAATCATTATCCAAATTCACCGTACTTTACGACCCGGAGTTACACTGCTAGTTACAACAATCTTAAAGAGTAATTTTTGTGAACGATGGCTAATTTTTTGGTGCGTTAGATGACGTTGAAGTTTGGCAAATTGGATAAGTTTGAAGGAGGACTTTTGTAAATGGCAAAAGAAGATGTTTTTCCTTCTTACTACATTCAATGTGGTGTATGTTCTAAGCATGCCAATTACTACCGTGACAGAGAATGCCGAGAAGGAGTCCGTAGAGTAGACAAGGAAACAACTTAAATGGGAGAACTATGACTACATATGGTATGGCCATATTCTCAATGGTATGTTTGATCCTCTCTTTGATGTCTATCAAAATTTTGAATATGCAAAGGAATTGTGGGACGCGTTGGAATTGAAGTACATGGTTGGGGATGCTTCTAGTAAGAAGTTCCTTGTGAGTAATTTTAATAATTATAAGATGTCGGATTCAAGTCCTGTTATGGAGCAATATAATGAGTTACTTTGCATCCTAGGCCAATACGCCCAACATAATGTGAAGATGGATGAATCCATTGATATATCATGGTTTTGTGGATTTTAACTATGATATAAGGAGTCTTTAAAGTCTTTTTTGTGTGTTTTAGGTTTTTTGTGAGTCTTTTCAGGTTTTATAGGATTTTGGCATGGATAGAGCAAAGTGGAGCAATTTGGAGCATTGAACCGAAGAAATCAACTTGGAAACGATTCAGAGAGATGGTGTCAATCGACACCACCTTTGGTGTCGGTCGACACCCCAGTAAGCCGATAGGAGAAGGCCCAAGTTTGAAGTTTTACAAATCTGCCCTAAAGTTTTCCATATTTGCATCATTAGTCCCTAGACGTGTTTTAGGAATATAAATAGGTTTTCTAGGTCATTGTTTAGACCTAAGTTTTATTTTTCTGCCACATTTTGAGAGAGAGATATTGAGAGCCTTTGGGAGAGACAGATCTAATTTCATCTGTAGAGAGAAGAATTCTTGAACTCCCTATTACTCTTTTAATATCTATTGCTTATAATTCAGAAAAGATGATTTGTTCTTCATTGAATATATCTGAGTAGTTTGCTTGTTAGGTTAATAGGTTCAGGGTTTTTCACAAGGTTTTTATGGATTATTAGATCTGTTTATTTATGATTCATTATCTTTCTAAATCTTCATCACAGGTTGTTCTTCATATTAATTCTTGATTGATCACCTAGAATTAATAACTTAGGAAAATAAATTGACCTTAGTGCAATGGCAGGAGGTAAGTCCATTTGTAGAAGGCACCATCACACCCGGGATCGAGTCTCGGCTCTTACGAATGTAGGAATTTGGCTAATGGGCCGGCCAGTTGTGGCCCAATGGTTGACAAAAAAAAAAAAAAAAAAAATAAATAAATAAATTGATATGAGAATATAATTGATTTTCCTGATAAAACCTTTGATGAGCAGAATTACTTTTTACAAAGAGATTTGATTTAGTAACTTTGTGAACAATCTAAACCTGTTTTTCAAAGCTGATTTTTAACCTAGAAATTTACAAAGAGATTTGGATTTTCTGGTTTTAAATTTAGAGAATATTTGCAGTGAGAACTGATTTATTTTACAAAAGAGTTTAGAGTTCTAGATCTGATTTTTAATTGCTTGAATCCTATTTAATTATTGATTTAATATTCTGTAAATTCCGAAGAAATTTCCTAGACCTAGCTTTTTAATCCATTGAATTTTCACAGCTTTTATTTAATATTTTCCATTGTCTATTTTAATTCAAATTATTTTGTTTAGCGTAATTATAAAACTCTATAATTTATTGTGTAGACTTGAGTCCTTGAGGAGTTCGACCTCTAAGTACTACAGTGATCTCTTAATTTGAGAGAGTAGCTCTAGGGTTTAATTTGAGCATATCAAATTTTGGTACCGTTGCCGGGGATGAATCCATCTCAATGTTGAGCATCATTGACAAGTTTTCGCCTTCATGGAAAGATTTTAGGCAAATGTTGGAACAAAAAAAGGAAGAGTTGTCTCTTGTACAACTTGGTAGCCATTTGCGCATAGAGGAATCTTTAAAGGTGCAAGAGGGTTGAAAACCCAAAGAGGCTGAACCTTCTTCAATCAATATGATGGAGGAAAATGGGAGTTCTAAGGTGAAGAATAAAGGAAAGAAACATCCTTTTAATAACAACACTAACGATGATTCTAACAAAAGGATTAAAAGGGTTTATTGGATTTTTTAACAAGCTGGGTCACTTCAAACGTGATTGTCGGGCGGCAAAGGATGGATAAGAAAAAATCACAACATAACCGTTTTGGGAAAGGGTCTAAGGACCGAGGCCCATCCTATCATTAAGGTCAGATTTCTGTTTTTGATTCACATTCAAAAGTGAATTATGAATCAAAACTTTACGAGGCATTTTATGTACATGATGATGAGGTAATGTGGTCGATTGACTCTGGTGCAACAACACATGTTTGTAAGTGATATATCATGGTTTTTGTGGTTTTTAACCATGATATAAGGAGTCTTTTAGAGTCTTTTGATGTGTTTTCTAGGATGTTTTGGAGTCTTTGCAGGTTTTCTAGGATTTTAGCACGGGTGGAGCGAAATGGAGCAATTTGGATCGTTTTGGAGCATAAATCTCGAAGAATCAATTTGGACTCGAGGCAAAACAAGGGCATCGATCGACACCACTTAGGAGCATCGATTTACACTCTTTACAGCCGATGAAGAATCATAAATTTGGAAGTTTTACAAATTTGCCCGAAGTTTTCCATATTTGCAACACAAGTCTCTTACGTGTTTTAGGACATAAATAGTATTTTTAGGTTTTCCAAACCATTAAGTTATTTTCTAGCAAGTTTTATTTTTCTACAACCCTGTGAGATTTTGAGAGCTTTGAAGAACAAAACATCTTTTTGAATAATAAGCAATTGAAATTAAAAGAGTAAAAGGGAGTTCAAGAAACTGTTCTCTACAAAGCAGATCTGTTTAAGTAGGATTCAATATCTATCTAGATCTTCATCTTAGGTTGTTCTTCATATTAATTCTTGATTGATCACCTAGAATTAATACTTTAGGAAAATAAATTGATATGAGAATATAATTGATTTTCCTGATAAAACCTTTTGATGAGCAAAATTACTTCTTGCAAAGAGATTTGATTAAGTGATTTTGTGGACAATCTAAACTTGCTTTTAAAGCTGATTTATTACCTAGAATTTTGCAAAGAGATTTGAATTTTCTGGTTTTAAATTTAGATATTATTTGCAGTGAGAACTGATTTAATTTATAAAAGTGTTTAGAGTTCTAGATCTGTTCTTAATTGTTTGAATCCTATTTCTTCTTTGATTTAATGTTTCATAATTTTCTGAAAAATTCCCTAGGCCTAGCTTTTTAATCTTCTGAATTTACAACAGCTTTTATTTAATATTTTGCATTGTTTATTTTAATTCAATTTAATCTGTTTAGCATAATTGGAAAACTCTATAATCCATTGTGTTTGATTTTGAGTCTCTGTGGATTCGACCCCTAAGTACTGCATTGATCTCTTAATTTGAGAGAGTAGCTCTAGGGTTTAATTTGAGCATATCAAATTTTGGCGCCGTTGTCGGGGACTCTTTGATCTACCATTAGATTTGAGTTTTAGATTTTATCTAATTTTTTTTTCTTTTTATTTTCTACTTACACGTTTTGGTTTTTCTTCTCTTTGGTGTTTCAGGTGCATGCCTCCTAGACCTCACACAAGGAGCAACAAGTATGGTCCTACTGTGAATCTTTCAAACCAAGAGTTGGGAAAACTTGAGCATGAGAACAGAAAAGTAGCCAAATCCTTGACGATGGTTAACCCAATCATTCTGATGCGAGATGAGGATGGTGCTTTGAGGGATCAAGAGGGCCACTTGCGCAATGAGCACGGCCAAAAGCTGGATGCAGAAGGCAATGTGATTGCTGAACCTGTTGACAACGAGCAGGCTGTCGTGAACCAGCAAGATGTCGTCGTTGATGAGCCGAACCTTGGTGTCGATCGACACCAACAAGAGGGTGTCGATCGACACCCACCTGCAGCAGACGTACGTGGAGCTGCCAACCACGTCCAGAACCCAGTTCGAAGACAGGATCAAAACCGGGATCTTATCAGGACCATTGCTAACTACAACCGGGCTGATCTTGTGTATGAAAACCGGTCTGCTATTGTTCCTCCACCATTCCAGACGAATGATTTTGAGCTGAACCCTGCTTACTTTCAACTGGTTGGGCAGAGACCTTTCTCAAACCTGCCCCATGAGAAGCCTCTGGACCATATTGAGCACTTTGAGGATCTTGTGACCAGTATCAAGGCTAATGGAGTGACTGAGGACTTCATATTCTGCAAGCTCTTCCCATACTCACTTGCAGGAGAGGCATCTCAGTGGTTGAAGCAGTTGCCAGCTGGATCTTTGACAAATTGGCATGATATCAAGGTGGCTTTCCTCAACCATTTCTATGATGATGCAATGTCAGATGAGCTGAGAGTCAAGATCTCTTCATTCAAGCAAGGACATGATGAAGCTTTCAAGGCAGCTTGGGTGAGGTTCAAAGCTTATCAAAGGGACTGTCCACACCATGGTTTTTAAAGGGTACAACTGTTGAGTATCTTCTTTAGAGGGTGTGATTGGAAGTATTAGTTAGCTTTGGATGCTGCAAGTCATGGGAACTTCAAGACAAGTTTTCCAGAAGATGCTGAAGTTTTGATTGAGAATTTGGCTTCTAGCAATAGCACTAAAAGAGCTGATGCTGAAAGAAAGAGACTGCATGGAGAGTTCGATTCAAACCAGCTAGCTTCTGTTAATGCTAAGCTGGATTCAGTACACAATCTTCTTATTGGTAAGAAGTCAGTCCAATTTGCTGCTGAAGTTGAGACATTTGAACCAGAGCCAGAGAATACAGAGGAGAATGCCAACTATATGTATGGAGCTGGGTATCAGGGACAAAGATTCGATAATCAGCAAGGCAACAGACCTTACAATGGTGACCATAAGCAGCAACAGAACAATGGCTATACAAGGACCTATGGGAACTCATCCTATCAGTCTCCACCTCCTAAGAATTCTTCAGAGAGTAGAATGGAAGCCATGCTTGAGCAGCTTTTGCAAGGACATGAGCAATTGACAGTGACATTGAATGGGAAGATTGACAATGTCTACACTGAGCTGAATGGAAAGATTGAAGCATTGAACATTCATGTCAAGAAGTTGGAGAATCAGGTTATTCAGACTGATGGGTCTGTCAAACGACAAGAGGGTTTTCTTCCTGGAAGAACTGAGTCAAACCCCAAGCATGCTTGTAATGCCATATCTGTGAGAGATGAAGATGCTGTTGAAATTGCTTCTGCCGAACTGGGTGAAAAATTGACCAAATACTCGACTTCAGATGATGGTGTCGATCGACACCACCTGCGTGTCGGTCGACACTCATCCCAGATGAGCCCAGAAACCACAAAATCTCAGGTTCCAGCAGTTGATAGGGTGTACCAACCTAAGGTTCTTTTTCCTAAGCCTAGGAGGTCTAAGCAGAAGCTTGAGGAAGCTAGATGCAAGGCTATGATGGACAAGGTGATGATTGAGATGCATTTGATTGATGCAGTAAGGCTTTCACCACCACTTAGGCGCTATGTCAAGAGAATGGTATCAAATGGTTTGAGCCCTGAGGAAGGAGCACTGCTTACTAAGGATGTCAGTGCGAATCTGTTAAACCAGCCTCCACAGAGGAAGAAGGGAAAGAAGTAGGAGGTGGTTGTCTCTATGGAAGTGAGTGCAATCATTCAATGTAGGACTGCAGAGATCCTGGAAGCTTTGTACTTGATTGCTCTATCTCCATAGGAAGGTTTGCACACTCACTTTGTGACCTTGGTTCTAGCATCAACTTGATGCCACATTCTGTTGCTGTGAGACTAGGGATGACAGAATTCAAGCCAACTCAGATTTCTCTAATCCTAGCTGATAGATCCCGAAAAATTCTTGAAGGTGTTTTAGAGGATATTCCAATTAAGGTTGGGAACTTCATGATTCCTACTGACTTTGTGGTGCTGAAGTATGATCAAGAGCCTAAAGATCCTCTCATCTTAGGAAGATCTTTCTTGGCTACAGCTGGTGCCATCATAGATGTGCATAAGGGACACATAACACTGAATGTGGATGGATTGAGTATGAATTTTGAGATGGATAAGCTGAGGAGGGCTCCTACTATTGATGGACAGACTTTTTCTGTTGAGAAGGTTGCTGCAACTCGAGCATCAGGCTCAGTGTCGATCGACACTACCACTGTGTCGATCGACACCCCTCCACGACCAAGACAGAACAACTCCAAGACTGATGCTCCAAGTCAGAAACCTATTCCCAAACAGAAGAGTCACCACTCCACACTCCAGAGTCCTCAGGTAAGGCAAAGGTATGCATCTTCTTTACCTAAACCCCCTCCTATCATCAACAAGACCTTCAAAGATACAAAAATTGTTTTGCAGTTAACCAAGCCACGAGATTATCGTAGAGCGCTTGTTTCTTCTGTTGATGATTTTGCAGGACATAAGAGAAGCAAACCCATCCCTAAATCCCGCCCTGGTCTTGTTCCTTGCATACTTGGCAAGCCTCATGCACCTAAAGCTTATACACCACCTTGGATGAAGAGGTCATTCTCTCAGAAGCATTCAATGCCATGTTCTGATCCACTGGATGCTTGAGCTTCAGCAAAGTCAAGCTAATGACTGAAAACAAGCGCTTAGTGGGAGGCAACCCACTTCTAGGTTTTTCTTTTCCTTTTGAGTCATTTTTGTTTTTGCATTGAGTCAATTTATATTTGGATTTGTATGAAATTATGAACTATCTATCTATCATGTTGCTTTTAACTTGTGTTTGAGTGCTTCTTAGCAGAAATATCATCCAAGGATTGACTGCTCAATACAATCCAACTGCAACTGACTAAAGATTTCTCGCCCATGTCTCTGTTCGCAGAGGGTGTCGATCGACACCTATATGGCATCGGTCGAAACCAGTTCTCACAATGGGTAACCCGATTTATGTTCATCTTTTCATTACAATTTTCAATATATTTTTGTTTCTTTTTGCTTTCCTCTTACTTGATAACACTGGGGACAGTGTTGTTTAAGTCTGGGGGAGGTTATCTACTAACTATGTTTTTGTTTTTTTTTTGAGTTTCAGTTGTGTCAGTCAAAACCATAAAGTTTGAGTCAAATTTTTCAAAAATTTTCTTTTTGTCTTTGGGAATTATGATCTTGACTAGTGATTTCTCTTATTTGGCTAACACTCTAATGATTATTTGTTTATGCTTGATCTCAGAACTGAAGCTTAGAAAGACTATGAGCCTTATCAACAATCCTGAAAGCCCTTATTCAATGGATATCTTATTGATCTAACGTTGTCTCAACTTTTATCAGGATTTTAACCGGACTTAATCTCTTACTTTGGGGTTGGAAATCAGTGGACTAGACTTCTTCTTCAGGCCATACAAGACAGTGCAATTTTTCAAAGTATGTCTCCCCTCTCTCTTCCTTTCAGTGCTTTAAAAAAAAGATAAAAGATGAGATGATTTTGATCAGTTTAGAGAGTGTTGTAAATGTTTGCTTCATATGGGCTTATTTGGTCTGAACCAAGAACTGGGCCTATATTGGTGTGAAGCCCATACAGGATCCGTGTTGTGTGGCCTGCAGGACTAAACCGACATAAGCTCTAGGGTTTCACTATAAAAGGGAAACTAGGGTTGAAGAAACATGTATGCTGAAGAAAGCCGCAGAGCACGCACTAAAGAAGCTGGTGGTACATTGGTGACGGCTGTAGGGCACAGCGCAGGGCGCTGTGCATGGCAGACGCAGAGACGCAGGACGCAGTGCAGAGAGCATGCGCAGGGCGTCATACATGGAGCTTGAAGCTGTACACAGAACCATGATAAAGGAGCAGAAGCTCGGCTGGGGTCGAAGGGCTGAGAGTCGGACATAACCTTGTCTAGGTTTAAGGTGTCTTCAGGACACTCTGATGAGAGACGAAGGTGGAGCTGCTTCTTTGGGGTTATGGAGGTGTTTATGGGTTATACATGGAGAGGAGAGCTGAACCAGAGACAGAGAAAGAGGAAGAAGAAAAGCTAGATCTATTATGTGTTTTATTCTTCAGGTTCTCTGTAGTTGTTAGTTCTCTAAGCTTGTATATGTAACACTATGTAAAACCTTGGTTGATTGATAGTGGATGTTTGTGGGAGAAGGTTCCCACACGAGATGTACCCTCTGCATGAGGGGAACTCGTTAAATCTCTATGTTATGTTTATGTTATGCAAACTGATCTGTGAAGTACAAGAGGAGTAGGGGCAGGGTCTGCGGTTCACTACAGAGGTGAATCGGGGTCTGCGATTCTCAACAAGTGGTATCAGAGCACAGGCTCAGGAATTCAGAGACTCAGGCATGACGCTAAAAGCATACAAGGAGGATCTGGAGACTGTTGTAGAAGACTCGAAGGTTGAATCAATTATGGGGTTGGTTTAAGGTGGAGTTATCTGCAGTATTTGATTCAGGTTCATGGATGGATGTGTGAAGGTGATTTGCACATGGCTGTGAAGAAGGAATTGAAGCATCATCCATAAGGCTCAAAACTTATCAAAACAGGAATTCAGTTTTCCGCTGCGGTCACAAGATACATGTGATGTTCTGTTTTGAAGCTTGTGAATACT
The DNA here is from genome assembly GCF_030686135.1 of Camelina sativa. Classification (NCBI taxonomy): domain Eukaryota; kingdom Viridiplantae; phylum Streptophyta; class Magnoliopsida; order Brassicales; family Brassicaceae; genus Camelina; species Camelina sativa. The sequence goes on along the minus strand of NC_141888.1, from coordinate 23,813,695 downwards.
CAAAGCTGTTTCAGTTTAAGGAATCTAGACACTAGAAGAACACAAGGATGTAGACGTCTTCAACTATTGAAAAGTCAGTTTTCGTTTGGTGAAGGTCTGTGTGGTGGTGTTCAGGAATTGGTTGAAGGTACAACTACAGGAGTCACAGATTTACTAAGGGACGCCTTCAGAGGTGAATCTGTGTAAGAGGGTTGTTAGGTCAACAGGTTGTATCGAAGATTCAGATGAGTATGAAGATGGACCAAGCAATTATGTTGAAGTGGTCAGTTTTAAGAGGTGTTGGGTGAATGGTTAAGTCTCAGGAATGGATCTGGTTATTAGAGATTTGAAAGGACTACAATCAAGGTAGGTCTACAGAGAATGGGAATGCAGAAGAGTACCAAGAGTCGAAGTTGCAGCCAATGCGATTTTATTTGTCAAGGTGGAGTTGGTTCTTCAAGGTGACTTAAAATCTCTGGAAGATTTTTGTAGACGTTGCAGGACTGTGCAAGAGTTTGCAAGTAAGTGCAAGAATCTACAAGGCTGGTGGAAGGTGACTAGGGTTAGGTTTTGCATTGAGAAGAGAATCAGAAACAAAAAAGTTTTGGTTCGCCTGTTTGCATCTACAGAGATGATCTGGTAGATGAATCTTCTGAAGGTATCACTTGTAGGAAGTTTAAGTGTTTGTTGACACTTAATAAGGAAGCATGTGAGTATAAGGGGAGGATTCAAGTAGATCTCTGGTGGTTAAAGATGCAGGTTATGATAGACAAGACTAGTAGAAGACTAGTGGGTCTAGCAACATCATTAAGTTTCTCAGGAGAGTCACTTACACGAAGGTTAAGTGAGGATTCATCAATGGTGAAAACATGTCAAGTTGTATTGATGAATGGTGAGAAAAGGTATGATGCTGGTACCAAGGTTCTTCTTGGTAAGGTCTGCAAACGTGAAGAACTATTGCAGGGTTATGTTAACAGTAGGTGTAGCTTCAGGGATTCTAGAGTGAAGCACTAAAGGCTGTTACAAGGAGACTAGCAGAGGTTTTTAAGCTGTTGGTCGGACATCTGTTTTAACATGAGGTTGAACAGGAGGTTGTATTTTCATATCGTACAAGCTGGATTCAAGAATCAATTGGTTAAACAGATGGGATGTAAACTCAATCTCAAGAGTAATGCATTGGGTTGAGATTGTTTACATGATGAACCAGAGATTGTTTCAGGATTGAAGCATGTATGATTCATGTGTTCTGCATGAGATTCAAGGAAGTTTGGTTCAAGCTCAGTGCACATGAGGGGAATCAAAGGTCGACCAAGTGAATCAGGTTGCAGACGGATACAGATGATATACAATCATGATAATAGGTCTATGGTATTTATCAGAAACCATGGAAGAGGTTGTGTGATTGTTGTAATCGTGTTCTGAGAGGTTGATGTCTCAGGTTTTACTAGTTCTAAAAGTTTCAAGATCAAGGTTCCATAAGCAAGCAAGGTGTTACTTGCGGGTGAATTAGAAGTTCTGGTTCTAGGTGGAGATGTTGTGAGGAACAGGAGAATCGAGTAAAGGTCTTCATAAGTGTTTCTAAGACCAGGAGAAACAAGGTTGAAGAAGATGATTCGTCTAAGGAGTGACACGAACTTGTTGGGACAGCTGAAGAGCATCATAAGCTATTCAGAGAAGCTGTCAAGAACAAGGGAGAAGTTGTATGGCTTCGCAGACTGAAATTTCAGGAAGTTCGAATATAGTGACAATCATGAGACAGTCTAAGGATTCGATAGGTGCTGGGAATTTCAGAGCAATGTCAGAGGATGACATTGGAGAACACAAAGGAACATTAAACGGTTGGTTGTGTTCTGTATTGATTATAAAGAAACAAGGTTGTAAGGGTTTCTTCAGTTGTCGGGTTCAGTGGTCGGAGTTCATCTGCAAGTGGGATTACAGTCATCAGAAGAAGGAAGCTTGAGGGAGAGTCGCGAATCTCTTTAAGTTTCTGAAGATGAAGTTAAAAATTCCTAAGGTGGACAAAAGATAAGGATCATTGGGAGTTGAAGGTTCTACAGGAGAAGACAAGCTTTGTTTTTCTTTTCAGGAAAGAATCAACACAAAGGGGATTTTGTGAGTTGGACCAAATGAAGCAAAAGGTGGAGTTTGTTGTAAATGTTTGCTTCATATGGGCTTATTTGGTCTGAACCAAGAACTGGGCCTGGTGTGAAGCCCATACAAGATCCGTGTTGTGTGGCCTGCAGGACTAAACCGGCATAAGCTTTAGGGTTTCACTATAAAAGGGAAACTAGGGTTGAAGAAACATGTATGCTGAAGAAAGCCGCAGAGCACGCACTAAAGAAGCTGTTGGTACATTGGTGACGGCTGTAGGGCACAGCGCAGGGCGCTGTGCATGGCAGACGCAGAGACGCAGGACGCAGTGCAGAGAGCATGCGCAGGGCGTCATACATGGAGCTTGAAGCTGTACACAGAACCATGATAAAGGAGCAGAAGCTCGGCTGGGGTCGAAGGGCTGAGAGTCGGACATAACCTTGTCTAGGTTTAAGGTGTCTTCAGGACACTCTGATGAGAGACGAAGGTGGAGCTGCTTCTTTGGGGTTATGGAGGTGTTTATGGGTTATACATGGAGAGGAGAGCTGAACCAGAGACAGAGAAAGAGGAAGAAGAAAAGCTAGATCTATTATGTGTTTTCTTCTTCAGGTTCTCTGTAGTTGTTAGTTCTCTAAGCTTGTATATGTAACACTATGTAAAACCTTGGTTGATTGATAGTGGCTGTTTGTGGGAGAAGGTTCCCACACGAGATGTACCCTCTGCATGAGGGGAACTCGTTAAATCTCTATGTTATGTTTATGTTATGCAAACTGATCTGTGAAGTAGAAGAGGAGTAGGGTCAGGGTCTGCGGTTCACTACAGAGGTGAATTGGGGTCTGCGATTCTCAACAGAGAGGTAGGTAAATTACATGTGACCTCATTATTCTACTCTTGAGTCAAATGATCACACAAAGCTTGGAAGCGAGGGGTAGGTAAATTACCAATGACCCCGGTATGCGCTTACACCTTTGATTAAGAAAAGAGAGAAAAGAAAAAAATTGGAAGTGAGAAAAGGGAGAGGAAAGGAGATGTATGAAGAATGTCTTGGCCTAAAAAGGGTCCATATGCCACTGATCGATACACCAAAGTAAGAACTCACCTGTACTTGCTTTAATATTGACTAATGAGATGACAATGGAGATTTCAGAGATTCCAAAGGATTGTGGGATTTGAGTAAGGAATGTTGATGATTATCATGGTTGAGTATAAAAAGTAAGTTCTTGAGTCAGGTAAATGAAGAGTGCGAATAAGAATCATCATGCAGTTGAGTGAGTTCTCTGTTTTCAAACCTCTTTCACATGTCTAAGCTTATGTTTTGCTTGAGGGCAAGCAAAGGCTAAGTCTGGGGGAGTTGATATATCATGGTTTTTGTGGTTTTTAACAATGATATAATGAGTCTTTTAGAGTCTTTTAGAGTCTTTTGATGTGTTATCTAGGATGTTTTGGAGTCTTTGCAGGTTTTCTAGGATTTTAGCACAGATGGAGCGAAATGGAGCAATTTGGATCGTTTTGGAGCATAAATCTTGAAGAATCAATTTGGACTCGAGGCAAAACAAGGGCATCGATCAACACCACTTATGAGCATCGATCGATACTCTTTACAGCCGATGAAGAATCATAAATTTGGAAGTTTTACAAATTTGCCCGAAGTTTTCCAAACCATTAAGTCCTTGACGTGTTTTAGGACATATAAATAGTATTTTTAGGTTTTCCAAACCATTAAGTTATTTTCTAGCAAGTTTTATTTTTCTGCAACCCTGTGAGATTTTGAGAGCTTTGGAGAGAGAGAGATCTGCTTTGTAGAGAAGAATTTCTTGAACTCCCTTTTACTCTTTTAATTTCAATTGCTTATTATTCAGAAAGATGTTTTGTTCTTCATTGATTATGTCTGAGTAGTTTACTTGTTAGGTTTAGGGTTCTTCACAGGAATTTTATGAATTGTTAGATCTGTTTAAGTAGGATTCAATATCTATCTAGATCTTCATCTTAGGTTGTTCTTCATATTAATTCTTGATTGATCACCTAGAATTAATACTTTAGGAAAATAAATTGATATGAGAATATAATTGATTTTCTTGATAAAACCTTTTGATGAGCAAAATTACTTCTTGCAAAGAGATTTGATTAAGTGATTTTGTGGACAATCTAAACTTGTTTTTAAAGCTGATTTATTACCTAGAATTTTGCAAAGAGATTTGAATTTTCTGGTTTTAAATTTAGATATTATTTGCAGTGAGAACTGATTTAATTTATAAAAGTGTTTAGAGTTCTAGATCTGTTCTTAATTGTTTGAATCCTATTTATTCCTTGATTTAATATTTCATAATTTCCTGAGAAATTCCCTAGGCCTAGCTTTTTAATCTTCTGATTTAAAACAGCTTTTATTTAATATTTTGCATTGTTTATTTTAATTCAATTTAATCTGTTTAGCATATTGGAAAACTCTATAATACATTGTGTTTGATCTTGAGTCTCTGTGGATTCGACCTCTAAGTACTGCATTGATCTCTTAATTTGAGAGAATAGCTCTAGGGTTTAATTTGAACATACCAGGATAGTATTTGGTTCAAGACGTATGAGCCAGTCCAAGATGGGTTCGTACAACAGGAAGCTTCCCTTTAAGATTGCTTCATCCAAGATATAATGTAACAAGTCTTGTTAATAACCCTAGTTTTGAAGGAATACCACCTCCATGATTATTTGAATATAGTCGAAGGTTCAACAATCTATAGCAGTTGTATAGACCAATTTGACCCAAAATTGTCTTATTTTATTAGCAAAAAATAATATGTTATTTATATAAATGATAACAAAAATAAAACCAAAAATGGAATCACTCCAAAAATACATAATAGAAGAGTATATAATTTTTATATACACAACATCATTTTATTTTTCTATATTTTTATAAAATAGCACAAAGATTTCCCATCCGATTTTCCTATGTTTGCCCTCTGTCTACACTCTCTTTGGACTTTATCCTGCAAAACAAAAATGAGTCATGAGTAATCTACTATCACTCAGTGAGCTAGGTACCCTCCTATTATGCAATCTAACCCCGTCCCCCATCTACCCTTCAAAAGCAAAGAAACAATCAACAAGCAATGCAGAAGCAAAATGGTAACAAGAAGCAATGGCACAGCGTAACTGATAGAAATCCTTGTGTTCATTGATTCCCGTGAATAACCGAACAAAGGGGTTTTCTTCTTGTCGTTGATTCAAAGAATACCGAACAAAAGACAAACTTGTAGATCGTTGATTCAAAAAGAATAGCCTATAAACAAGAAATAGAGAATCTTAAAGCTCTGAAATATTATTCAATCAAAATGTGTCTTCCTCCTTGAAGCTAAGAGAATTTATACATAAGAAGCAAATAAAACCCTAGGTTGTAAACCGCCTAAGAAAGTGCAAAACAAAACGTAAAACCCAAGAAAAACGCAAACATAAACAAAGCCCAATGAGAAAAAGGAAATAGAAGAAGAAAAGCCTAAGATGCGCTGCATCAAGCAATCAAGTAATAAAATAAGTCAAACAAGCAAGACAATGACTCGATACTACTAGACGCTTATCTCCTAGGGCCCATGACAATTTGGTTCCCTTCCACATGTCACAGATGAAGAAACCACAAAGGTTACCAACACCAAATCTTGGCTACATCATCATGCGGTCCTCGGGTTAGTCGCGAACTAAACTCCGAGTGATGTCCAGCTTGTCAGTACCACTATGGTAGCTCAAGGGACACACAAAAACTTCGGTGGAACAGAATGTCGATTCTACTATACTAAGACTTCAGATCTGAAATTAGAACCTAAGCGCTAGACAAGCATAAGTAAAGTCAAACAAATTGTGATAAAAACTCTCCACAACAAGCAAACAACAGACAAGTACTCAAACAAACATAGAATTACACATGTATCTGGTTTTAAATGCCTAGAAGCAGCAATCATCGAGAGAGTCTGATATATCATGGTTTTTGTGGTTTTTAACAATGATATAATGAGTCTTTTAGAGTCTTTTGATGTGTTTTCTAGGATGTTTTTGAGTCTTTACAGGTTTTCTAGGATTTTGGCATGAAAGGAGCAAAATAGAGCAATTTGGATCATTTTATAGCATCAATTCAGAAGAAACGAACTTGGAGTCCGAACAGAGAGGGAGTGTCGATCGACACTGCCTTAGCATCAATCAACACTGCCTTAGCATCGATCGACACCATGTTTAGCCAACGAGAGAAGCCAATATGGAAGTTTTACAAATCTGCCCCAAAGTTTTCCATATTTGCAACACAAGTCCCTGACGTGTTTTAGGACATATAAATAGTATTTTTAGGTTTTACAAACCAAAAAAAGTTATTTTTCTAGCAATTATTATTTTCCTGCAACCCTGAGATATTTTTGAGAGCTATTGGAGAGAGATCTGAACTCTTTGAGAGAAGAATTTCTAAACTCCTTCTTACTCTTTTAATATCTATTGCTTATTATTCATAATTATGTTTTGTTCTTCATTCAATATGTCTGAGTAGTTTGCTTGTTAGGTTCAGGGTTTTTTATAAGGTTTTTATGAATTATTACATCTGTTTATTTAGGATTCATTATCTTTCTAGATCTTCATCATATGTTGTTCTTCATATTAATCCTTGATTGACCATCTAGAATTAATAACCTAGGAAAATAAATTGATATGAGAATATAATTGATTTTCCTGATAAAACCTTTTGATGAGCAAAATTACTTCTTGCAAAGAGATTTGATTTAGTAATTTTGTGAACAATCTAAACTGTTTTTTTTAAAGCTGATTTTTAACCTAGAATTTTACAAAGAGATTTGGATATTCAGGTTTTAAATTTAGATATTATTTGCAGTGAGAACTGATTTATTTTACAAAAGTGTTTAGAGTTCTAGATCTGTTCTTAATTGCTTGAATCCTATTTATTTCTTGATTTAATATTTTGTAATTTCCTGAGAAATTCTCTAGACCTAGCTTTTTGATCTATTGAATTTTCACAGCCTTATTTAATATTTTGCCTTGTTATTTCAATTCAAATTAATCTGTTTAGCATTATTAAAAAACTCTATAATTTATTGTGTAGTCTTGAGTCCTTGTGGAATTTGACCCCTAAGTACTGCAGTGATCTCTTAATTTGAGAGAGTAGCTCTAGGGTAAATTTGAGCATATCAGAGCCACAAGAATGATTAACCGCAAAAATGCAAGTAAATCTATATGCGTGTAAACCAGCGATCTTTATGGAATATGAGATGAAGAAATACATAAACAATGTAGATCTAGGTGCTTACTTCTCATTTCTAAGTCAGATTCATCAAGAACAAGTCCGGATTTTAAATATGCAAACCGATTCTAAGTTCTTATGAGACTAATATGCAGCTTCTATTCTAGGTCACACAAGCAAACAATAGATCTGTACATAAACTCAAAAGTCTATGCAAGATCCCACACAAAACTACCGCAACTCACTGATTTTTGAACAGATAAGTTTGATGTTTCTCCTTTCCGTGACTGCCTGTGGTTTCCCCTTTTTCTCCGTTCTCCGGCGACTTCTTCCTATTAAACCAATATGAATACAACATTCCTATTAATCATAAACATAAGAATGCACAAGAAAAACAGCACGTTCCCAAATTCTAGCTTCTTTGATGCACGTAGACATTTGTTACCTTTGAGATGGCAATTTGACATTATCCATTAAATCAGCTCCTAGACAAATATTTCAGAAGTTGTAATGAACTTATGATGTGTTATGGTCTTGCTGTTGTACTCATTTACTTTCCTTAAGTACGTTCCAGAAAATAAAATTTTCAAAATACTCTCTGAAAAGGAAAATAGGCTTTTTCGTAGGTTGATAAAGAATAAACGATAGCTCAACAGAATTGATCACACAAACAACAATTCCAATTCAATATTCAACACCAAACGAAGATCCAACATTCATAAAACACAGAATCTTCTAATTCATCTTGTAAGAACCTCTTAGGACTCTTCACTAAGTATGAATCAACTTTTACAAACCCAGAACTAGAGAGATAAGAGAAACCTAAGAAACTCAACAACTTTTTCAATTTTGATTTTTCTACAAAATGATCTTAGATGTTTATAAAGCTTCAGCTCTTCTTCTCATTTCCAGCCAACTTGCCAACACACAACTCAAACCTCCACCAATCAAATCCTATTAAACTTCCACATCCACTCTTCCTATTTCCTGTATCATAGGTTATAAATACAGGTTTACTAACTTGTTATTTTTTTATGTTTTGTTCCAGAGAATGGATATGGTGAAGAATTCTGTGAGGTATTTCGGAATACAAAAGGAACTTAGGAACCTACCAGTATGGGTACACAAAGACGAGTTTCTCCAAGCATTGAAGGAAAACAGAAGGTGATACTGGTGGGTAATATGGGTAGTGGTAAGATAACAAAAATCCCACAGTTCGTTTTAGAAATTGTGGTCTATGAAAACCCTAATCCTAGGACTGGGAGGTTGATTGGGTGCACGCAGCTTCGTAGAGTTGCAGCGATGTCTGTGGCCTGTCGAGTTGCTGAAGCGATGGATGCGGTGATCGGTGAAGAATTCGGTTACACAGTCCGTTTCGACGATTGCAGCAACTCTGGAACCGTGCTCAAGTACCTTATAGATGGAATGCTTCTTAGAGAAGCAATGGTGGATCTGCTCTTAGCAAATACAAAGCGATCATTCTGTACGAGGCCCACGAAAGAAGTAAAGCAACGAATTTGCTTTTAGGTATTCTTGAAAAAGCCTTGACTAGTCGGCCTTCTCTTAAGCTGGTTGTGATGAGTTCAACCCTATACGCCCACAAGCTCTGCCATTATTTTGGCGGTCATAATGTGCCTCTCACCAAAGTCCCAGGTAATGTTGATGTCCGGATCAGTCACAATTAGAAACTTTTAGTTCGGTAAAAAGGGGATCGAAATTCTCTTTATAATTTGGTGTCGGAGCACAATAAGTCGGACTACAAAGTTGACTAGACGAGTAAGAATAGCGAAAATAAAGACTATGGACGAGCTACTAGCTCGTCGATTCTATACTTTGAACGAGAGAGAGCTTGTCCTCTTTGTAATCGTATTCTTTCCTCTTTTTTGCAGATCCCTTTTTCAAACGCCGTACATCTGTATTTATAGGTAATCGTGTCGGTTCATCTCCTAAAAAGACTAAAATAGCCTTCTTTGGCTTGCAAACTTAATTGGGCCTTTTCTCGGCCGGGCCTTTTGTGGGAGTGAGGATCCACCCCCAACAGTATTCCCGCCCCCCCCCCCTCGCCTTCAGTTCATAGTTGTGCGGATTCGTCCGATCGTTCGGCAAATTTCGTTTCATTCCGACATTTGGCCTGATTCGAGTAGCGAACTGGATCTGAAGCGGAAAAATAACAAGCATCCGAAAGGTCTTTGGGTGGAAAAACTTCAGGAAAGTGAAGAGTCGCGCATGATACATCCCATCTTTCGAGGGAAGCTGTCAAATTGTCACGCGTTTATCCCAGTGCGCGTGACATCCGAAAGTTGTAACGTCGGCTAAACCTAGATTTGTAATGATGACGCATCGGGAATCTTCCCTTTTTCTCCTATAAACACCTGCTTCTCCTTCATTTTTTTCTCATTTCATCTCCTCGATTGTTTTCTCTGCTCGTCGTTCCAGGTATTCGCTTTTCTTGTCCTCTAATTCGTCTATTTTTTTGGTTTCCTTAAAACTTTCCTATGGCTTCCCCCCGGTCCACTTCGTCTAACTCTTATGCGGCAAGCCATCTTTGCCAAAATACCTCATCCGACTCTGATGATTCGACCAGATCTAACCGTCGTACGGTAGGATCTCCAGCGGCGAGTCTCGTCTCGTCGAGTTCGTCTTCCAGTTCCGACGAGATGAACTTTTCTGAGCTTCGATGTCGCATATCCTCCGGTGCAGCTACTCCGAGCTTGTCTACTCCGCTCTCTATATTTCTGGTCAAGTAATGTGAACTACAAGCGGCTTGAACCCTCCTGATCGGAAGGTACGTAGGCAGTCCCGTTCACAGGACACAGCTGCTAATAATACAAATTTCCTTTTTCCTCAAAAAGAAAAGAAACCCTATTTCCATTACCTTGAACTTATGAAAGCAATGCGAAGAACAATTTATACAGCCGTTATCCTGGCCCGGTAATGATTCAACGTTCCGATGTTCTATGTAAGCCGAGTCGCAACTCGCAGTTCATGATAAGCCAATCATCATGTGTCGCACCTGAATAATCAAAGAAATTAGCCGAGTCGCTACTCGCAGTTCAAAGATAAGCCGACTATCATACATCGCAACTGAATAATCAGAAAAAACAGCCGAGTCGCTACTCACAATTCAAGGGTAAGCTGACCATCACGCGTTGCAGGTGAATAGTCAGAATATCTAGTCAAAATAATAACTGACGATCAAAAGCGCAGCGCGAATTCACAAAAATATGACAAGGAAAATCGCGTTGAAATTTTAAGGGTGCCGACCCCTAGTCCGGCAATAGTTTGCAACGGGAGCTGACCCCAACGCGGCAAATTTAGAAAAGATAAGAGGAGCCGACCCCATGACGGCACACAAAAAAAACTTAGCAAAACAAGCAAGCACCACGAGTAGGACAAATTCAGCCTTCAATCCCTAGGTCGGCATCAGAGGGTTCATCAAACTCGAGCTCGCCGAGCTTCACCTGCCAGAACTGGCATTCTCCCCAAAACCCTTCCAGCATGTTAATCGGAACGTCCGCACCCCTAGTGACCATTTTCTCGAGATATGAGCAGATTCCTTCAACGCGGCTGCTCTCACAAACATATGGTCCATACTCTCCAACTGAATGATGTAATGACGCTACCTTCCGATGCGAGCCCGGCAAGCTGCGAACTCCGCATGGTCTTCGAATGGTCTCCTCGTAAGAGGTTCAAGATCACCCTCTTTGAGACCAGGAACCTCCGCCTTGGCTAATAGCGCCTCGCAGCGCGAACGCTCTTCTAGCAGCCGGTCCCTCCTCCATTTCGAAATAAAGAGTCCACCGGCAATCATATGCTCGAGATGTTCCACGGTCCCGTCTACACGGCAGAATTGGAAATGACGCTCGAACTAGCGGCGTGTAGCTATGATATAGGCCCTCAGCCTCTCAATTCGGTTTTTCAGAGAGCGAATGTATCTCGCAGCAAGCCGCTCTAAGGCCCTCCTCAACCACACCGACCTCGTTGTTATAGGCATCGAAGCGACCTCACCTGTCTAACAAATAAGCTATCTCTTGAAAGAAAAGAAAGGTGCAAAGTGGTGAGACATGAGTGGTTTGGAAGGCTAATTTATAGAGTAAAAGGCGCAATTTCTCGAGGAGAAACGACCAATCGAACGGTATAAGATCAACGGTAATATACAAAAGACGAAAACGAGTCATGGAATAGAATAAGCTACCAGGTGAAAGGTTCCACCCAGAAAACAAAGCGATCGACTTTGGATACTTGGTACGGTCCTTCCCAGTTAGCTCCCATTTTTCCAGCGTTTGGCTTGGCGGTGTTTTCAAAGACCTTCCAGAGGACGAGATCCCCTTTGTCGAAGTGTCGGTTATGGACTTTCTTGTTGTTGTAGTATTTAGCCACGGCGAGCTGATAATTCTAAATGCTTAGGAGCGCCTTGTCGCATTCTTCTTCGAGCTCGTCGAACCGATCCATAATCATATGGTTGTTGAGGTTGGTGTCTTTGACGAGCATTGTCCATCGGAGGCTTGTACACTGCCGACCTCGGCAGGCGCCATTTCTTCCATCCCATAGGCCCAGGAGAATGGGGTTTGGTTCGTAGCCTGTCGCGGGGTCGTACGGTAGGACCAGAGCACTCCGTCAAGCTTGTCGGCCCAAGCACCTTTTTTGGCATCCATCCTTTTCTTCAGGCCATCGAGTATGGTTTTTTCGTTGCTTTTGCTTGTCCATTCCCCTGCGGGTATCTCGGTGTTGATTTTCTTAGTTTGATTCTCGCATAAATCTTCAAACTAGAGGGAGATGAACTGCGAGCCGTTATCGGTGATTATTTCGTATGGTAGCCCATGTCGGCAGATTATGAATTTCCATATGAATAGTTGGACGTCCTTGGCTTTGATGATGGCGTAGGACTCGGCTTCGACCCACTTTGTGAAATAGTCGGTGAGGACGAGGATGTAGCGTTTCTGTCTTGATGTGGGTAGCGGGCAGATAATGTCCATCACCTAGCGCATGAAGGGGTATGGGGCTATGCCAGCTCGTAGTAGTTCAGTTGGCTGATGGATGATGGGGGCGTGTCGTTGGCACTTCTCGCAGTCGGATATCATTGTTGGCCAGTAGTGGCCGTGCTTTTTAATTCGTAGTGCTAAGGCTCGTCTTCCTGAATGGTTACCTCCGGCCCCTTCATGAGTTTCCATCATGACTTGTTATGTGTCGTCACCGTGTAGACATAATAGCAAGGCTCCCGATGCAGTCCACTGGAGTAAGTGTTCCTTCATCAAGGTGTAGTGGGCAGCTTTCGTTTTCAACCTTCGTTTAGCCCATTTATCGGTCGGTACATCACCATCTGCCAGATAGGCGGGAATCTGGACTCGCCAATCTGTCTTATCATCGTCTGAAGGAGGTTCGAACTGCTCTTTTGATGTCGCAGTTTTCCAGGTGGTTCTGATTTCGTTCGGCTGATGAAGGGCAAGGCAGGTCGCCCTTTGAGCTTCTTTAATACTCGGGGTATCGATGCTTTCGACTGGGATAACTCGTCGAAGATCAGGGTCTGATGTTGAAGCGAGTTTTGCTAGAGCATCGGCTGGAGCGTTATCCTCTCTGGGGATTTTGATGAGTTCGAACTCGTCGAAACGCTTAGATAGGATCCTCACTACGTCGAGGTAAGCAGCCATTGGTTCGCTTTTACCATTGTACTCTCCACTAAATTGGTTGGCGGCGAGTTGAGAGTCATAGAAAGCACCGATCTGCTTTATTTGCATCCCGCTAGCGAGTTTAAGTCCAACGATGAGTGCCTCGTACTCGGCGACGTTATTTGTTGCCTTGAACCTAGGGCGGAATGACTGCTCCAAATTTTCTCCGGTTGGAGACGTTAATCGGATTCCTATGCCGGAGCCCAGGTGGGAAGACGCACCATCAACATGCAAGGTCAACTGTCCGTCTGAAGGGTTGGTGGGTGTTGGCTCGGTTTCCTCTAGTGGTAATTCGATTAAGAAGTCGGCCAAGACTTGGGACTTGGCGGCTGGGCGGGTGCGGAACTCGACGTCGTATTAGCTCAGCTCGATTGCCCACTTCGTCAGTCGGCCAGATTGGTTTGGACTATGCAATATAGATCGCAGAGGTTGGTTGGTCAGGACAGCGATGGTGTGTGACTAAAAGGACGGTCGGAGCTTTCTTGCTGAAGTGACGACTGCTATGGAAACCTTCTCGACTGTCGGGTAACGAGTTTCGGCGTTGTCAAGCGATTTGCTTATAAAGAAGATAGGTCACTGTTCCCCTCGGTCGTGTTGGACGAGCACTCTACTGACTGCCGACGCTGAAACCGCAATGTAAAGGAATAGGACTTCGCCGTGCTCCAGCTTAGCCAGGATCGGGGGCATTGATAAATAGTTCTTCAGTTTGCTGAATGTGTTGTGGCAAGCTTTATTCCATTCAATCGATCTGGATATAAATCGATTTAGGGCGGCGATTCGTCCAGTTAGTCGTTCTACTTCTCTGGCATTCCTCGGTGATGGTAGGTCGATGATCGCCTTTATTTTATTTGGATTTGCTTCAATGCCTCGCCGAGTTACTAGGTAGCCAAGAAACTCTCCCGACTTGAAGGCAAAGGTGCATTTTGTTGGATTCAACTTTATCCCGTACTTATTCAGAGTATCGAAGCACTGTCGGAGATGAGTAATATGCTCACTAGCATGCTGTGATTTGACGAGCATGTCGTCTATGTATACTTCTATGGTCTTGCCGAGTTACTCGGCGAACATCTTGTTGACTAGTCGCTGATAAGTTGCTCCTGCGTTCTTCAAGCCAAAAGGCATGACCTTGTAGCAGTTGATTTCTCTGTCAGCAATGAATGATGTCTTCTCCTGGTCATCCTTATGCATGAGGATTTGATTGTATCCCGAAAAGGCGTCCATAAAGGTCAAGAGCTTGTTGCCTGCAGTTGCCTCGACGAGTTGGTCGATCCGAAGTAATGAGAAGCTATCCTTTGGGAAGGCCTTATTAAGATCGGTAAAATCTACGCAGACTCGCCATTTCCCGTTCTTCTTTTTGACGATGATTGGGTTAGCCAGCCACTCAGGGTATTTTACCTCCATGATAGACCCAGCGCCGAGGAGTTTTTTGATCGTAACGGTTGGATCGATTCCTCTCATGTCAATCATTTTCCATGCGAAGGTCGCGATGTTGACTTTAAGAAAAAGGACCAGCTCATCGCGCATTCTCGAGTTATCTCTGTCCCGTTATTCACACATCGCTTTGCATCAGTCTCGTCAAGTTTTACTTCTTCTGTTGCAGCGACGCATTGATGGGTTGTTGTCACCGACCTGGCGCTTTGGTTGCTATAACTTCTTCGCCGTGCGAATCATGTGTTCAATGAGGAAACACTGCCTTGCAACTTGCTAGTTACCGCGTAACGTATACACGCCTTTTGAGGTTGGAAACTTGATGCATTGATGATATGTCGACGGGACTGCGTGCATCTTATGAAGACACGGGGTTCCGAGGACAACATTATAAACGGTAGGCTTGTCTATGACAGCGAACCGGGAGTACCGTGCTGTTCCCCCAATGAAGACTGGTAGGTCGATGGTGCCAACTAACATTATGAAATCCCGTCGAAGCCGGTTAGAGAATGGCAGTCCGGCTTGATGTCGCACTCGCTGACTTCCATTTGTGCCGGGACATTTCTGAAGATGACGTTGACTGAACTTCCGGTGTCGATCAAAATTCTCGTGACCTGGCTTTCACTGATTAGGAGTGCGACGACTAAGGGGTCGTTATGCGGGAGATCCAATCCCTCCAGATCGCTATTATCGATGGATATCGACGTGTTTGGGGATTCAACCCTTGATAGCTAGGATTTTTTTATTTCGGCTTTTTTGGTTTAGTCCCTTATCGATCTTACCGAGTCGTTGCATCCTGCCAGTCCACCCATGATCATGTTAATCCGATGCCTCGGTGTCGTAGGATGTTGTTCGAGCTGTCGTTCTAAACGCGGTCGCTTCTCGTGAACGATGTCGTCTGGTACTTCTATCTCGTCTCCACTCTGATCGTCGAGTTGCTTGGAATCCTTTATGAATTTACGGGTGATGTTTTCGGCTCGTTTAGTATTGTTTCTTCCAAGCCGCGTCGTCTTACTTATATCAGACTCGACGATTATCGCACACTTTTTGTATCGCTCCATCAGGATAGTTTGGAGGTAGCGGCATATCTCGGTCACGTGGGTGGTACTATGATGGTAATCACAGTATTGTGCCGCGCTACTCTCCCCACCTTCCTTCCGAACGTACTTATTCCATAGTAAGTTGGGTTGTGCATCCTCGCCGGTCGCAAAGGTTTGACGAGTTCGATCTTGGTTACGAGTAAAGTGCTGTCGGGGCTCGACGTGGTCAACTTTTGGAGCTACAACCGTTGGTTCTTTTGCTACGACATTCTTTGCCACCGCATGTTTCTTAGCGTAGATGGCCTTCTCTTCTTCGACCTTGATATGCTTCGCGGCTCGACATAATGCATCATCTATGGTCTCTACGTGCGATAAGGATAGCTCTTCCTTGAATCGAGATTCGTACCACAGTGCGTTTTTGAGTGCGACGATGGCTGCTGCATCTGGAATTTAGACGTTTACTACAACCTCATTAAATCGTCCAATAAACAATTGGAGTGATTCCTGGCGCTCCTGAGTCAGGGAGTAAAGATCGACGTGTGAATTCTTGTTCTCCATCAAGACAGAAAACTGCTTCAGGAACTCTGTTATAAGGTCTTTGATACTGTCAATCGATCCAGATGCGAGTCGCGAGAACCAGCTCAGGGCTGTTCCTGTCAAGTGCTCAGCGAAGACCTAACATGATCCGGCATCATGGGCCGAGTGCCACTCCGAAGGTAAGTAGAAAGTCTCATGGATCGACTGTGCCATCATAGTAACCTAGCCTTGGCATGACCGTTCGTCGTACTGGTGTAGTCGTGAGCCTTCTAGAAAATGGCGTCAGTTGTGTTGCCTCGAGCACAAGGTCCACCTATGGTGCTTTGCTCGTTGCTTTATGAAATATCGTTTCCATTTCTTGCATTTTCTCCTTCATTTCCTTCAACTCTGCTTCCTTTACTCTATTATCTAGCTCGTCGACTTGCGTGGCGGGATTACATCCTAGCTAGTTGGTTCGCACTTGTGGTCCTATCATCGTCCCGATCGAGAGGAGTTTTGTTGGGTTCTGTCGAGCAGCGTAAAGATGGTCAATTTCTTCCTGGGAGCTAACTTGTGCCGCGGTCAGTGCGTCCAAACGAGTGTTGGTTCGTTGCTCCTTTTGGTCGAGGCGCGTCAGTATCCCACAAGATAGCTCGTCTATACTTGAGACGGGCTGATTATTGAGCAGGATGAGTTATGCGGGATTCTGCATCGCTTCTGCGTTTGCCGAGCTTGTTAGGTTCGTCGCAATGATGAGTGTCTCTGGGTTCTCCGCCATTACAGCCTTTCTTGGGGCATCCGGAGTCGGAAGGATGGTTGGCTCTACCTGATCCGTTCATGGGGTTATCGTTCCTCTCGACGATCCGATCTCTTTGCGTCCAAATTTTGTGAGTCCGGTCATCTCGTCTAGTTCTAGTAGGTCCGTCCTTTGAATATTCAAGAAAACTTTAACTTGATTCCCCCTACATGGCGCGCCAAATTGTTGATGTCTGAATCGGTCACGATTAGAAAGTTTTAGTTTGGTAAGAAGGGGATCAAAATTCTCTTTATAATTCGGTGCCGAAGCACAATAAGTCAGACTATAAAGTGGACTAGACGAGTAAGAATAGCGAAAAGAAATACTATGGACGAGCTACGAGCTTGTCGATTCTATACTTTGAACAAGAGAGAGCTTGTCCTCTTTGTAATCGTATTCTTTCCTCTTTTTCGCAGATCCTTTCTCGAACGCCTTACGTCCGTATTTATAGGTAATCGTATTGGTTCATCTCCTGAAAAGACCAAAATAGCCTTCCTTAGCTTGCAGACTTATTTGGACCTTTTCTGGACCGGGCCTTTTGTGGGAGTGAGGATCCACCCCCAACAGGTAGGCTCCATGCAGTGGAGATCATTTATACTTGAGAGCCTGTGACTGACTATTTCGAGGCTGCTATACGCAAATTTATCTAGATTCACATCACATGTGTGAGCCACTCGGTGATGTTCTTGTTTTCCTAACCGGGGAAGAACAGATTGAAGATGCTTGCAGCAGAATCTCCCATAAGCTCGGAGATCAAGTCAAAGTCGTGCCACTGTATTCCTTCCTGCCGCCTGCCATGCAACAGAGGGTTTTCGATCCCACACCACATCCCGTGAGAAAGATCGTCGTCTCCACGGACATTGCAGAGGCTTCTCTACCCATCGACGGGATTGTTTACGTCGTTGATCCTCGTTTCTCCATGGAGAAATACTACAACCCAAAAACTCGTCTAGACTCCTTGGTGGTGCCCCCAATATCCATGGCAAGTGCTGACCAGAGAGCACGTCGTCCAGGTACAACAGGGCCTGGTAAATAGTTCAGGCCATACACACAAGAAATTTACAGTGGCTTAATAGCGCAGGAGGTTCCTGAGATTGTATAGAGCAAACCTCGTAAACACAGTTCTGGCCTTGAAAAGGCTGGGTGTGAAGGACTTGTTATCCTTGAATTTTATGGATCCTTCTTCACATCCTCCTTCACAGAAGAGCCTTATTCAGGCCTTGATGGATTTGTTTGACCTGGGAGCAGTGGACGATGAAGTTAACTTGACAAAGATAGGCGAGATGATGAGTCTGGAGGTCTAATTAAAGCTTATTTAATGGATATGTACGTATATTGTTCCTATTTTTCTGATATTTTAGATACTAAACTTCATTGTGTACATGCTTTAACGACATATTTTAAATAATATTAGACAAAATACAGACTACTTTATTCAAGAATTTTATGCGACAATATTAGCCAAAATTTGATCATAAAGAACTGATGAACGATGCTTCTTTTTCTTTTCACAGCAGTTTTTCCAATGCATACAAAATAAGGAATCCGGATACACAACAAATCTCGTGTTGACAAGTTGAGTGTTAACAAAAACGGTGATTTGTGCTCAACAGCAATGGATAAACCACAGCCCCAACGTCATTTTTATTATTAGCCTAGTAACACAAGTATTACCAGGGTTATAATAAAAATGCGAAATTTAAATCAAAATCATATTAATAACGAAGAAACGTATCTACATATGGGACGTAAATTCGTCCGTCCTCCATAACACGTGGCGCCGTCTTATTTGCTGATGTTTTTTTGTAGGGTGAGACCAAAAAATCGAGGGTTCGACTCATTTTGTTTATCTCCGTCTCTCTTTCTTTATCCTCTCTCTCTCTCGACGGCGGTTTGATTCCGAAGGATGTTTTCCTAGAAACTTGCCTGAAGCATAGGGAAATCTGCCGTCAATTTGCTCTCGCCGGTTGCAATAGAAAGAGGTCTGTGTTCGTGCTTCGTTTCCGATGGTAGATGGTATAGTTTTTTTGATGTATTATCTTTTTTGGGTTTTAAGGGATTTGTTTATGTGATTCGATCGATTTGTCTCTGAGTTATGATTCGATTGTTGAGTATATGTGTTTATGTACCACTTTCCCTCTGATTTTAATTTCGATTTAGGGTTTCATAATATGTTTTGGATTTTGATTTAGGGTTACGATTTAGGGATTCGATTTAGTTTTTAGGGTTTCGATTTAGTTTATTGGGGTTCAATTCAGGGTTTAGATTTATTATCTCTCTCCTTTTAGTTTCTGATTTTATGACTATCATAAACTTGGTTCCAATTGTACGAATTTTTTTTGGGGATGCAGATTTCAAAGGATAAAGTTTTGGCATATGTTCGGATTTCGAAAGGGATAGCAACCGTTAGTCAATCCCTACATGGTAAGGCAACCAAATTGAACTTATTACTATAGGTTTATCTGCTATCCGTATTCTTGTATGTTAAAGCGAGTTTAACATTGTAGTTGTTTGTTGTTTATGAGTTTCCTCAGCGTCACCTCATGAAAGCCTCACATAAGGAGAAATCACAGAACAAGTAGCAACAATCAGCCAGTGAAAGGTAAATAATCGATTCCATTAGCATCAAAAATGTCAATTTCTTGTTGTTTGTTGTATACTTGTGGTTTGTAGTGGTCTCATTTATTGATTTGGTAGACTAGTGTTGTTGTCTAGGTAGTAAATACTAGTTCATAGTATTTGATTGAAGTCAGTTTATAAGTATACGAAAGTTATTGGATGATGATCTCTGTTTAAACTAAAGTATTAATGCAAATGCGATGTAACTAAAGCTACCTAGACATCAATATTTATGTAACTAAAGATACATGGACAATGTATCTTCCATTTGCATTAATTTATGTAACTATAGCTATCTATATAAAGCTGAGAGTATATATAATGTTGCAGTTGGTGAAATTTAACTAAAGCTACTCTCAACGTTCATATATAACTAAGACGTCCCACACAAGACGACCTACAGAGACTACTCTATCAAAATGAACAACGTGGATTTTCCGGGATGGTTGGGAGCATTGACTGTATGCATTGGGGGTGGAAGAATTGTCCAACAGCTTGGAAAGGGATGTATTCACGTTCAACCGGAAAACCTACAATCGTGTTAGAGGCGGTAGCTTCGTATGACCTCTGGATATGGCATGCTTTTTTTGGAGCTCCAGGTACTATGAACGATCTTAATATTCTGGATCGATCAAATGTTTTTGATGACATTCTTAACAGTAAAGCTCCGGAGGTCAACTTCTATGTCAACGGAAGGGAGTACAATTTGGCGTACTATCTCACAGATGGTATTTATCCAAAATGGGCCACTTTTATACAATCTATCCGGCTTCCACAAGGTATGAAAAATTCTCTATTTTCTCAAAAACAAGAAGCTGTGCGAAAAGATGTTGAGCGTGCATTTGGAGTCTTGCAAGCTAGATTCGCCATTGTTAAAAATCCATCTCCTTTATGGGATAAATACAAAATAGCAAATGTTATGAGAGCATGCATAATACTGCATAATATGATTGTGGAGAATGAACGAGAAACATACAGTTGGCGAAACATTGTTTCTGAATTTTAACACAGAGAAGATGTGGATCAAACATATAGCGTCGGTGCCGCCAGTTTGGGTTCAAATATGAGCAGTACGATTACTCGTCGAACACATATGCGGGATAAACAAGTTCATGACCAGTTAAAAAAAGATTTGATTGAGCATATTTGGACAAACTTTGGACATCTTCCACATAATGAAGATTAATTACAAAAATTCTATGCAGAGAATAAAATGTTTGTTTTAACTTATGATGTTTGTAGGGTTTATGTTTTTATTTTTAATGTTTTAATTGTATGTTTTGTTTTTTTCCAAGTTTTTGTAACTTTGTAATTTTCTTATATTTTTAATGTTAATGTTATATGTTTTATTTGAATTAAAACTTTAATATGATTTTACTTCTTAATTTACATAATTAATTTTTAAAATAAAAAATAATATTATTTTTTTCAAAGAACCAACTATGAGGAACACAAATGCTCATACCAAAATTAAGAAACTCTGAAAATAAGATTAAGATATTTGAGGGACCAAATTTTTGTCCCAACCAATGCCCATGCTCTTAGACCCAATATACAAATGTAGTAGGTGATTACATTTTCCAAGACTCGAAGGAACGGTTCCATGAAAACTATTGTGGAACAAATTGAGTTTTTCTAATAGAGTGATGTTACCTAAAGACGATGGTATCTCTCCTGACATTCTATTTAAAGCCACATCTGATACCCCAAATCCTGAAAGCTTTCCAAGAGATGCTGGGAGTTCGGCCTGCGACTTTAACCCGACCCGACCCGACCCGACCCGAAAAATTCGGGTTTCGGTTCAATCAAATTTAGGGTTCGGTTTTATTCGGAAGGATTGAAAATCTAGTTCGGTACACGATCCGAAACCGACCCGACCCGAAACCCGAATTTTTTTATTTTTTTAATAAAAACAAAAAATTATACCGTAATTTAACCGGTTTAAACCGGATTTGTACCGATTTCAATCGATTTTAAAATTTAAACCGGATAAACCCAAGACCAATTCTCATCCGACCCGACCCGACCCGAACCGATTTTTTGTTCGGTTATGTTTGGTGGATTTTTTGAAAACCCGAATACCCGAATAACCGAAAAAACCGACCCGACCCGACCCGTATACCCGAACTCGCAGGGCTACTGGGAGTGGTCCTGTTAACGTATTATTGCCCAACCCAAGTATTTGTAGGTTTATGAGATTCCCAATGTCATGAGGAATGCTTCCTGAGATGAGATTTTCTTGATGGCTTACTTAAATAGATAAGGTTGGTGGACATATTGGCAATTGAAGCAGGCAAGAAACCGCCAAGCCTATTATAACCAACATCTAACTCTTGTAGTTGGGTGCAATTAGTCAATGCATCAAGAAATTCAAGATCTTTAACAGAGTGATTGCCCAGAGAATTACCAAGAAGTGTCAAGAGTTGCAAATTCCTTACCTTTCCAAAGCTAGAAGGAATACTTCCTTTCAGATTGTTGTATTCTATTCCCAGCTTTTGGAGACTAGAGATATTGGTAAGTGTTGTTGGAATGGCTCCAGTTAAATAATTCTGTCCCACAGATAAATCTTGAAGATTTGGTAACAAATAACCAATATCAGGCCTTAGATTACCCCAAAAACCATTACCAAACATGGATAAATACTCAAGTGAGGACAAGTTGTAGATAGCAGGAGTAAAAACACCAGATAAATTGTTCATTGTTAACTCTAGATAGACCAATTGAGTCAACCTAGCTATATCTTCAGGAATTTCTCCTTTTAAATTGTTTTTGTCTAAGCCAAGTTCTCTAAGGGATGTTAAGTTTCCTAGAGATGGAGGGAGCTTTCCTTTCAGTTTGGTTCTATCAAGGTATAAAGTAACAAGCTTTGTCAATAACCCTAGATCTGAAGGAACACCTCCTCCAAGAGGATTTGAAGAAAACACAAGGTCCAACAATCTGGAGCAGTTAGACAAACTTGTTGGAATCCCTCCTCTGAGAAAATTAAAGCTCATATCCAAGTGTTCAAGTCGAAACAAGTTTCCCATCTCTTGAGGGATAGTTCCACCAAAAGAGTTATCAGATATATTAAGTGATATGAGAAATGAAAGATTACCAATTGATGGTGATATCACTCCCCCCAATTGCTATAGAATTTGTATCAAGAATCCTCTTTAAGTTTAAGAACACAAAGCTAAAAGAATTACTCTCTTTTATTAATCTTTAGAAAAATCTCTCAAAACCTAAAGCTCTCTTGTTCTCTCTTAAAACTCATACATTATGCAATGACTCTGCATCTCCTTTTATATTAAACCTTACACAATATTCTCCTAACTCAATTAGGAAAACTAACTTATCTTAGATATAAGACTCAAATATGTATATTTAGCTTTTCTCCTAAATATACTCTTCTTGGGCCTCAAGCTATTTCAAGCTTATCCCAACATTCTCCCTCCTAAGCTTGAAATCTTCATCACCAATATCCTTCACACCAATAAGCTCTCTCATCTCCTTGAATTTAGTCCTTCCAAGAGCCTTAGTCAAGATATCTGCCTTCTGTGCTTCTCCAGGAACATGCTCAACTTCAACCTGTCCATTTTCAACACACTCTCGAATAAAATGGTATCTAGTGTGTATGTGTTTGCTTCGGCCGTGAAAAACAGGGTTTTTGGTAAGAGCTATCGCCGACTGATTGTCAATTCTTATAACAACTTTCTCACATTGTGTCTCCGAAATCTCACTAAGCAGATCTTGTAACCATATTGCTTGTCTTGCCGCCTCTGTAGCAGCCATAAATTCTGCCTCACACGACGAGAGAGCTACTGTCTCCTGCTTCTGAGAGCACCAAGTGATCAAACTTCCTCCAAGATAAAAAACATGACCAGTTGTGCTTTTCCCATCATCCGGATCCACATTGTGACTGCTGTCACTGTACCCGATCAAACTCGTATTCTTTGAAGTCAATCTACTGAAGGTCAGTCCTAATGTGGTGGTTCCTCGCAGGTACCTTAAACACTGCTTCATTGCTGTTCCGTGCGACTCCTTCGGGTTCTGCATATATCGACTCAGGACTCCTACACAGAATGACAAGTCGGGTCTTGTGTGAAGTAAGTAACGAAGACACCCCACAAGTTTTCTGTATTCTGTGGCGTCAATATCTTTCTCCTGTGGTGACTTAGATAACTTCAGTCCAGCTTCCATCGGTGTTTGAACAGGGTTGCAGTTAGACATTCCAGCCTCCTCTAATATCTTCAATGCATAGCGTCTCTGACTCAAAGTTATCCCATCCTTGTGTTGACATACTTCAATTCCTAGATAGTAAGTCAGCTTACCAAGATCACTCATTTCAAACATGGACGCCATTTCACTTTTAAACTCTTTTATGACCTCCACACTCGAGCCTGAGATGAACAAATCATCAACATACACTGCAACGACCAGCATTTCTTGATTCACTCTTTTCCGATAGACCGAAGGTTCTTTAGAGCACTTCTTGAATCGCAACTTCTGGAGAACTTTATTCAACTTTTCATTCCAAGCTCTTGGAGCTTGTCTAAGGCCATACAAAGCTTTATTAAGCTGTACACCTTTTCTTCGCATCCTTCGACAACAAAACCCTCAGGTTGTGACACAAAAACAGTTTCCTTTAATTCTCCGTGAAGGAATGCCGTCTTGACATCAAGGTGATGAATCTCCCATCCTTTGGACGCTGCAAGACTGATAAGAAGACGGATTGTTTCAATCCTTGCCACCGGAGCAAATACATCCTCGAAATCAATTCCCAATCTCTGTACATACCCCTTAGCAACGAGTCTGGCCTTGTGTTTATTTATGCTTCCATCAGAATTTTTCTTAAGCTTGAACACCCACTTCAAGCCTATTGGTTTTGTTTCTATTGGAAGGTCAACCAAATCCCAAGTATGATTCTTCGTGATAGAGCTGATCTCATCCTCACATGCAAGCATCCAATGCTTTGACTTTTGTGCTTCAGAAAAGTTTCTAGGTTCTTCGTTCAAGATCATCAGCAACTCTTCACCACATACTTCAGCTAACAACACATAGTCATTGAGATATTTTGGTTTGACGGTTGCTCTTTGCGATCTCCTGAGCACCGTTGTAGTGTGATCCTCATTACCAACATCTTCTCTCTCATTACCATCATCGCTGTCTGTGTCAGACGTGATGGTTTCTTCTGCAGTTGGGATATGACTCGAGTCATGTTCAAGTCTCCTCTGTTCTACAGGCCTCCTCTGTTCTTCGTTACCTTGCTCTGCATCATGTATACCATGATTTCCAAAAACTCCAAACTGAATCCTAAACTCTCCAGCTTTATCTTCCTCTGCAACATTCTGACTCCAGTTCCAACCCTTTGTCTCGTCGAACGCAACATCACGGCTTACTGTTACCTTTCGAGTGACTGGATCATACAACCGGTAGGCTTTCGACCCTGGTTCCGTACCAAGGTGAACTAAAATTCTCGACCTATCATCCAGTTTTCGTAGGTGAGGAGCCTTTGTTCTTGCGTATCCTAAGCACCCGAACACTCGAAGATGACAAAGATTAGGTCTTCTATCTCGAAACATCTCATAAGGAGTCTTATCTTTAAGTGTTCTTGTAGCAACACGGTTAAGCAGATATGTTGTATGCCTGATTGCTTCTCCCCACATAAAATTGGGAACTCTCATATGCTTGAGTATACTACGGGTCATCTCCATCATAGTCCTATTACGCCTCTCGACAACCCCATTCTGTTGTGGAGTGTATGGGGCTGTGAGATATCTAGTTATTCCCGCATTAGCACAGAAATCATTAAACTCTTGAGACACAAATTCTCCTCCACGATCTGTTCTGAATGTCTTGATATGCTCCCTTGTTTCTTGCTCCACCAAAAACTTGAATCGTTTGAACTTGTTAAATGCCTCACTCTTTTCTTTCAGCAACGACGTCCACATATATCTTGAATAATCATCGATTAGCACAAAGATGTACTTGTTCCCAGCCATTGTACTTGGAGTTATGGGACCACAAAGATCTCCGTGAATCAACTCTAAAGATTTAGTTGCTCGATAAGTAGTGGCTTGTGGGAATACTTGACGTGTTTGCTTTCCAAGTAGGCAAGAACCACAAATCTCTTTTTCAAAGTTCATCCGTGGGACTCCTATGACAAGTTCTCCTTGTATCATAGCTTTCATTGATCCAAAATTCAGATGACCCAAACGGGCATGCCACCTGGTAGTGTCGCTCGTTGCTGCAGAGAACAAACACACCGAGTCCTTAATTCCCATGTGTACTTTGTATAACCTGTTCTTCGATCTGGTTGCTTTAGCTAGCAGCTTGCCATCACAATCTCGCATTATAAGATTGTCTCCTTTCATTCGGACATCGCAGCCTGATTCTGTAGCTTGTCCTAAGCTGATGATATTGCTTTTGAGTCCCGGTATGAAGTACACATCAGCCATTGTTCTTGATTCACCATTCCTGTCTATGAATTCAATTGTCCCCTTCCCTTTGATGTCGATTCGAGAGTCATCACCAAAGCGTACTTTCCCAATAACAGCATTATCAAGACTTGCAAAATACCTGCGGTCTCCTGTCATATGGTTGCTGGCGCCATTGTCAAGGTACCAAGCATCCTCTCCAGTGTTTGTTTCATAACGGCTTGGCACGACCTTCTCTTCATTTAAATTCACGATCTCATGTATCATAAGTTCATCTGCTTCCGCTGTACTTTTATTGTCGGTTTCCTGCACCTCCTGTAGCTTAAGTAGACAGTCAGGACAGTTTGAAGCAAAGTGTTGGTTTGTCGCAACGATAACAGATCACCCTTGACGTATCTCGTCCACCATTGCCACGCCCACTGTTGAACCGTCCTCCGCGACCTCTACCTCTACCAAAACGTCCTCCACGTCCTCGACTTCTGAAATCTCCAGATGAGTCATAGTATGGTTGAGATTCCATGTTCGCAAACATCAGTCTGCCTTGATCATCCTGAACTTCCTCTTCTTCCTCAATGATGCGCTCTTCATAGGTTTTCAAATGGCCAATAATATCTTCAAAACTTGTATTTTTCAGATCGAGTACCTGTTCTAGTGAGGCAACGATGTGAATATACTTTTTCCGTGGGAGACTCTTGAGGAACTTCTTGACAAGCTTAGATTCCTCAATTTCTTCTCCTAAAGCAGCTGATTTTGAGGATATTTCAGAAAGCTTGCCAGAGAAGTCATCAATTGATTCCGTGTCCTTCATCTTCAAACGATCAAATTCGGCCATCAATGTCTGCAATCTTGCTTCTTTGACTCTCTCTGCCCCTACATGTCTTGTCTTTATGGCCTCCCACACCTTCTTCGCCGTGTCCAATTCTCCAACTTGCAAGATAAGTGTCTCAGGAATCGATTGGAATAACAAGGCCATGGCCATGTTGTTTTTCTCATCATCATCAGAAGATTCTTCGATGATATCCCAAACCTTATGCACCCTGAGAAGAATTCTCATCTTCATAGACCAGACTATGTAGTTGGTCGCAGTTAGCATGGGGCACTTGATCGAAGAAGAAGAAGAGCCTCCTTCTTTTATGTTTGCTAGCGCCGTATTTGATGACTCCGTGATCTCTCCCATAGTATCGATTGACAAGCTCTGATACCAAATATAGAATTTGTATCAAGAATCCTCTTTAAGTTTAAGAACACAAAGCTAAAAGAATTACTCTCTTTTATTAATCTTTAGGAAAATCTCTCAAAACCTAAAGCTCTCTTGTTCTCTCTTAAAACTCATACATTATGCAATGACTCTGCATCTCCTTTTATATTAAACCTTACACAATATTCTCCTAACTCAATTAGGAAAACTAACTTATCTTAGATATCTCCTAAGACTCAAATATGTATATTTAGCTTTTCTCCTAAATATACTCTTCTTGGGCCTCAAGCTATTTCAAGCTTATCCCAACAATTGCAAGCCTCCTAAGTGCAAATGTGTTACTCTCTTGTGTTTGCGGCCACATGTGACCCCCTTCCAGTTGTAGAGACAAGGGGATGAGGTATTCCATGAGGACAAGACAACTCTTTTGTCTTCAGCAACTTGAGACTTGAAGTCCAACAAAGCTTGCCTATCGGTTTCATCATCAGGAAAACCATATGCTCCAAGTAACATGGGAGCAATGAAAGAAAGCAAAAGAAAGAGTCTCATATTTCTATCTTGCAAGAAAGTGAGCATAGAGGAAATGGTGGTTATGCAACTTATAGAGGAAAATGCAAGATTTTTTCAAAAATTAAGTAAAGTTTGATTCACATTGACATTGACTCACAGTTTGATTTCCTGAACCGGCAGTATTTCCGGAGACGACATTGTAGTTTCATATTCCAAGTCCACACAGAGCATTTAAACCATGTCTCTATAGAACTCCCAACCACAAAAATTGACTGTGCATTAATATTAGACATCGACCAATAGACCAAGTTTAGTCTTTTACTATTGCAAAATTAGGTGAGGTATTCGTCTTCACTAATTTTCGGTTTTTAAGCATATCTTACAAACTTTTATTTGGTATTTTGCATACAATATCTTGCAATGTGTTTGATTCAGTATAATAGCAAACATCCACTAAATATGGAACCATCCATTTAGATTATAAATATTTTATTATAAACTAATTAAGTATATTGTAATCATTGGCATTGGCAAGAACACAATGCAAGTATTACAAATTTTTGCTTCGAAAAGCTTACTTTAACCTCAGGGAAAAAGAAAGAGACCAATAATTGTTATACCACGCATCAAAGTCAATTTAGTTTCGAAAGTTGCGGAGTTTCTTTGAGCATTAAACGAGAGGATTTGTAATTGACCAAAAACATATCGAAGAAGTAAAGAAAGATGATTTAAAATTATAAAAATCATAATATAAAATAAGACGTATATACATAGTGCCGTGAAAGCTCTCTGTCTCAAAACATTTGAGAGCCAAAGTATACATTTAACAGATTCAAATAACATAAACATACGATGAAGATAATAACATATGAAAAAGCATAGAAGGTTTGGAAGTTCTTACAACCAAGTTCGAAGGAAGGACATAAGATGAAGGATATACTACAAACTATAATAGCCTTACCGGAGAATCATTACCAGGAAAGATCAGACAGGTGTTGGGACGTTGGATATTGGTGGCTCCGGCGCTACAGCAAAGTGCAGTCCCCTGCGTTGAGGACCACCACCGTGTATCATGAAAGCAACTTCTGCGGCAGCTAGAGCCGCTGCTTCCTGATTTCATAAAAACAAAAGCGGTACATTGTCTTATATGTTAGATTGAGCATTTTTACAATTTAACAGGGTTTGATATGGAGGTTTTTTTAGTATACACACCTGTCTTTGTCTACGTCGTTGTAGTATACCGATGGCCCATGCCATGATGTAACATGGGAGGAGGAAACCAGCGGCACGAAGAAGAAAAAGCTGTTGAAACCAGAGAGTCAAAAGGCAAAGAAAGAATCAATAAAAATCACCAAGAAACTTAAAGAAGTGTAATCAAAGACGGTACAAAGATGTAGGGAAAGATGCACATACAGAGAAGAAGGCAGTTGGATCGTCCTCCTCCTCTGAGTTAGTAGTGAGATTTAGCGCATCTCGTAACAGTAAAAGTGCCATGAGCTGCCATCACAGAAGTATTGAGTTACAGACAGTTGGAATGAGAAAAAGAACATTTAGTTCACATGGTAAGAAATCATATTCTTGACAAGATTATTGAAAGAAAACTGCAAGCTTACGATGAGAGCAGCAGAGCGACAAAAGGCAGCTCCGCTTGAGTTAGACTCAGAATACTCGTCATAGTCAGCTTCCAAGAAATGGCGTTCTGCTGCAGCCATTGCCAGAATGCGCGGGTCGGTCAAGTCCAATGGCACTCCGTTCTCCCAATCATCACTGCAGGCAAGAACAATGAGGCTCCAGCATAAAAGAGATAATCACAAAAAAATAAATAAAAAGAGAGTTACAATGGGGGAAAGGAAATGTATAGATAATGTTAGTTATCGATATCTTACGACGAGACTACATCTTGAATTCTCTATACCCTACCAGAATCATACCATGCCAAAATAAAATATAATTGAATGTATATTAGACTTAGCAAATAGATGAGGAACACAGTTCATGACTTAAGTATATTGATGGCTTCTTAGAAGGTATTGATTTGTTATAAATGGTTACAAATAATCCACTTGTACAACCATTAAACAAGTCATAATTCTCTTTGTTTAGGACAAACTATTCTACTACTGGAATATCAATTTGCTGTTCAAGTCAGTAAAGCGGCAAGCAACATAAGATTTTTGGAAAACTTACCCGATGTGAATGATCGTTTCATCAGGAGTAGGAGGCGGTGGTGCTGTATATCCAGGTTGATAAGGCTGATCATCATCAGAGTCAAAACAAAGAACGTTTTAGAAGTTGTAATCGACATTCCTCTTGTAGTTAATAGCAGTTAGATAACTAAAAAATTGAGCAGCGATAACAAGGTGAACAATTCTACACTAACATAAAAAAAAATCCCAATAATTAAAACAGAAACAATCAAGAAGACAAGAACCTTTAATTTCAGGAACATTGTGTAACTACAACAATGTTACAGATATGAATAAATTGATTACTGTTGATCCATTTCACATCCAAAGTTCCATTTGTGGCATCTTAAATTGCTATGAACTTTTAGATAAGTAAATTGACATAAAGATACAAGATTTAGCATCAGAGTCTGAGAAACTGATGAGTTTTACCTGGTGGCATATCTCACAGGTTATGTCGCCTTTCTCATTACACCAACGCTGAACACACTTGCGGTGAGCATACTGCGTTTAAGTCACAAAACTCAATAAAAACTCTCAAACCAATAATACCATATAAAAGACAAACAAAAAAAACAAATGAGATCACAAAATATATTACCTTCAAACTACCATTACAAGCACAAGGAGCCTCAAGGTTCTTAGTGGTATCTTCCTCCTGGCAAATACGACACTCAACAGATTGGAGGAGAAGTGGTTGTTCTTCTTCCTCAGCTTCATCCACAGATGATGAAGAAGAAGCCAAATCCGTGCCTTGAGGCCGGGAAGAGCTTTCTCCAGAAGAATCTGAAGACTCAGAATCTTTCTCCATCTCAGAAGTAATGAGACGATCGGTACATAAACTCAAATGATCGGCCATGTTTACAAACTTAGCACCAAATTGATATCTGTAACCAAGAAGCTCAAAATACATTAAATTCAGGAACATTTGATAAAATCTCACAGGAACAAAACAAACCCTAATCAAAAAAAAAAGCCCCAAATGCAATTAACAAACCAAAGAACAGAGACAAATTCGATTTGATCTTTAGAATCAAACCCTAATATTCTACAAATGTAAATTCAAAATTGAATCAATTTTAACCATAGAAGAGTAATAATAATCGATGAAAATTAACATTACCTGGAAATTATTCTTGAATTCGAAGGAAAAAAAATGGTATTTTTTTACGAAATCTGGAACCTTTTAAGCTCAAAACGAGAACTCTTACAATTTGTGTTTGTTTTTGTCTCTCTCTCCGTGTTCGGTCTGAATGAATAATCAGATAAACATTATTAAATATTTTTGGGAGCGCGTTTTTTTAGTATAAAATATCTATAAGAAAAAAAGGAAAAATGTATAGGCATGGAATTAGGCTCGGCATCAGTACGAACCGGAGCTTTGGAACTTGGTGAGATTAACGTCTGTTAAACGGCTAGTTGCTTGTCTTGTCTATAGTCAATTTTGGTTACGATTTTTGTTTGGTTTTAACTTTTAACTTTTAAATATTAATAAAGTTTTTTTTTCACCTAAATCAGATACAAAAATAAATTAATTGGTCCATATAGTAATTAATTTATTAAGCTTTGGTTGAAAGAGAATTTTATGTGACATATAAAAATAACATTATTTGCTTCTTTTTTCTTCAATAGAGTAGGCAAAAATGGACCAAGTTGCATGCAGCCTTTTTAACAAGTTGAAAATTCTTCTAGAGGTTCCTTTATTTCATCCTAATTTAGTTTGACTTTTTTGCTCTTTGTTAAAAAAAACTCAGTAATTAAATGAACCGCCTTCTAATGTTTGCATGATTGAATTAACCAGTTCGGTTTTAAAAATCACGTGCATTAAAGGTCGCTTATCCTTCGATGGGATCGCAGGTCTTGTATTAGTTGCTATTTGTGGTGCACTATTTTGTGGAATGTGGGTAGTGGTTATGATCTTTTCGACCGAAAAGAAGGAATAGTGCATATTTTTTGTTGGGGATTTCCTGTAAAAAGTTGTCACATTTTTTAACGATTCTTTATGAAAGATATTTATTCCATCATAATAGAAGTTAAAGAGGATGTTTCTGCTCGGCGTGTCCATAGAAATTCGAGGTCAAGGAGCTATCCGGTTTATATAATCTAAGCAGGTCCGGCTTAGCACATGTGTTGGAGGTGCAAGAGCATAGGGTTCAAGGTCCAAAAAAAAAATTTACATGTTAAATTTTTTTTATATAAATAATAGATATATTGAAGATTATAGTCTGAGATTGGTAAGGGATTAATTCTCTTGGTTTGGTTGGTTTAGTCAGATAACCGAGGATTTATTAAGGTCAGGTTTAGGTTATGAGATCCGCTAAGGTTTTGCCACGCGTCCTCTCTTCTCTCAGTTGGTCTACACGCTTTGCATGTGAGAAGGGTTGTTACGCCTATAGGTTTATCGTCTCTTCTTCTTCCTTTTGTTATCTTGTTGTAACAGTAGAGAGAGAGAGAGAGATTGTAGAGAGAAAGAGTGATAGTAGATCGGAGAGATCTTGTAACAGTTGTGGTAAGCTCAGGTTCGAGCAGTATTAGTGGATTTCGGAGTTCCATCTCTGGCAAGACGTAGGTTAACCACATCGATTAACCGAACTCGTTAAATCGTGTGTGTGTTATTTATCGCTTTACTTCTCTTCTTCTCTTCATTCTGATCGAAGAAGATCTCAATCGGCGAAGTCGATCTTAACAAATTGGTATCAGAGCAAGGTTTAGGCTTCGTCTGTCAGATCTGTTAAGCAAGATGACAAATACGAAACTCAAGGTGGCTGTGTTCGATGGATCTGGTGACTTCTCTCTTTGAAAGACACGGATGTTGGGTCACCTGAGGATTCTAGGTCTTAAGGATGTTCTAAAGGAGCAAGAGCCATTTACGCCTTTGACTGAGGCAGAAGAAGACGATTCGGAGAAGAAGAAGAAACAAATCGAAGATGAAAAGTCAAGAACGGAGCTGTGTGAGAAGGCGTTGGACATTATCTTTCTAAACATCAACGACAAGGTTCTAAGGAAGATCGATCAGTGTACGACGGCAGCAGAAGCATGGTCTATGCTTGAGAGGCTGTATCTTGTGAAGTCTTTACCAAATCGGGTATATCTTCAGCTCAAGGTTTACAACTATAGGATGTAGGAATCCAAGAGTCTGGACGATAACATAGATGAGTTCTTGAAGATGATCTCAAATCTGAACAATCTTCAGATTCAAGTTCCTGATGAGGTTCAAGCAATTCTGATCTTGAGTTCTCTACCGGAGAAATATGACATGTTAAAGGAGACTCTGAAGTACGGACGAGATGGAATCAAGATGGAGGATGTTATCAGCGCTGCTAAGTCAAAGGAGTTGGAGTTCCGGGATGAATCTGGTGGTTCAAATCAGATTGGAAAGGTTTGTATGTTCGCGGAAAGGGATTTACAAGAAGTTCTACATATCAAACTGATCAAGGGAGCAATACTGGAGGATCAAGATTTGAATCCAAAGAAGTAAAGAAGGTTTGTTGGATCTGTGGTAAGGAATGGCACTTCAAGAGGCAGTGTTACAAATGGATTGAGAGGAACAAGACCAAAGGTCAAGGGAATGACTCTGGTGAAGCTGCGATGGTCAAGGATGATGCCAATTACTTGTCGGCTTAGTGGCGTCTGAAGTTAATTTGATCATGGGGGAAATTACTGAAGATGAGTGGATCATGGATACTGCATGTTCGTTTCATATGACGTCAAGAAGGGATGTGTTCATTGAGTTAAAGGAGGTGTCCTACGGCAAAGTTCGAATGGAAAATAACTCATACTATGAGGTTAAAGGAATTGGTTCAGTTAGGTTTCAAAATTCAGATGGATCTACTTTTATTTTGCATGAGGTCAGATACATGCCTGATATCTCGAGGAATTTGATTTCAGTTGGTACTCTTGAAGCCAAAGGGTGTGAGTTTAGAGGTGGCAAAGGTGTTATGAGAGTGGTCAAGGGTGACAATGTCTTTATGAAAGGAGTTAGGCGTCAGTCTCTTTACATATTTCAAGGAAGTGCAAGAGTTTCAGAGGTTTGTGCTGTCGAATGCAATAAGACTGCAGAAGAGGTTAAGGGTGATAACAAGGCCAGGTTGTGGCACAGTAGATTGGGACACATCGGTCAAAAGGGTCTTCAGATTCTAGAGGAAAAGGGTTGTTTGGAAGGTTCCAAGTCTACGGAGATGGGGTTTTGCGAGGATTGTGTTATTGGTAAAACACACAAAGTCAGTTTTGGACCGGCTCAACATGTTACTAAGGAAAAACTTGACTATGTTCACTCTGATCTTTGGGGCTCTCCCAATGTTCCCTTGAGCTTAGGTCGGTGTCAGTACTTCATTTCTTTCACGGATGATTTCTCTCGGAAGGTGTGGATTTATTTTCTGCGTTTCAAGGATGAGGCTTTCAAGAGCTTTGTTAGATGGAAGAAAATGGTTGAGACACAGTCAGAGCGTAAGGTGAAAAGCTTCGAACCGATAATGGCCTTGAATTCTGTAATCATCAGTTCGATAGCTTCTGCAAGGATGAAGGTATTGTCAGGCATAGGACTTGTACTTACACTCCACAGCAAAATGGAGTTGCTGAGAGACTTAATCGAACAATCATGAACAAAGTGAGGAGTATGTTGAGTGAGAGTGGTCTTGGTCAGAGATTTTGGGCCGAAGCAGCTTCTACAGCGGTTTATTTGATAAACAGATCTCCATCTTCGGCCATTGATTTCAGGGTTCCAGAAGAGATGTGGACTTCAGCAATGCCAGTATTGAGTGGTCTGAGGAGGTTCGGTTGTTTTGCATACATTCATTCTAATGAGGGAAAGCTTGAGCCTCGTGCTAAGAAGGGAATTTTTACTGGTTATCCAGAAGGTGTTAAAGGCTTCAAAATCTGGCTTCTAGAGGATAAGAAGTGTGTCATCAGTAGGAATGTGGTGTTCAGGGAAGATGTCATGTACAAAGAAGTCGGACTCGGGCAACAGACAGGTAATCATTTATTTTCCTTTAAGTACTCATGATCTTTCAAGTTTTGATTTTGCAGTTAAGCACAGGGATACTTCGGATGTTGCTCAAGGTGGAGTCGTTACAGATGTTCCAGTTCAGGAAGCAGACAGTCAAGGGAATACTTCTAAAAGACTTAGTAACTACCAGTTGGCTCGTGATAGACCTAGAAGGCAGACTAAGGCTCCGGTCAGGTTTCGGGATTATGATGTAGGAACAGAGGATGAGGATCTTACTGCCTATTTCTGCTGTATAGCTGAAGACGGAGGTAACTCAGAACCATCAAATTTTGTTGAGGCTATGAATAGTCCGGGCAGCGACAAATGGTTAGAAGCTGCAAATGAGGAAATGGATTCTCAGAAGAAGAATGGTACATGGGACTTGGTCGATAAGCCTCCAGGGCATAATGTTATCAGTTGCAAATGGATATTCAAAAGGAAGGCTGGGATTGCTGGAGTTGAGGATCCTCGCTTTAAGGCTAGATTGGTGGCGAGAGGGTTTTCCCAAAAGGAGGGCATTGATTATCAATAAATTTTTGCTCCTGTGGTGAAACATGTTTCAATAAGATACATTCTGTCTGTTGTAGTTCACTTCAACCTTGAGCTACATCAGTTAGACGTGAAGACTGCTTTCCTTCACGGTTATTTGGATGAATATATTCTGATGGAGCAACCTGAAGGTTTCATTGATCAGATGCATCCTGAGAAGGTCTGTTTACTCAAGAAGTCACTATATGGGTTGAAGCAGGCTCCTAGACAGTGGAACAAAAGATTTGATGAGTTTATGGTGAAAAATGACTTCGTCAGGAGCGAGTATGATTATTGTGTTTACTACAAGAGAGCTCCGGGTGATATCTATGTTTATCTCTTACTTTACGTGGATGGCATTCTGGTTGCTTCTACTGACTTGAGGGAGATTGTTGCACTCAAAGCTATGTTGAGTTCTGAATTTGAGATGAAGGATCTCGGAGAGGCAAAGAAAATTTTGGGCATGGAGATAATTAGAGATTGACCTGGTGGAAAGTTGAAAGTTTCTCAAGAAGGTTATTTGATGAAAGTCTTGAGTAACTTTCGAATGGATCAAGCTAAATCGGTGGATACGCCAATGGGAGCTCACTTAATCTAAAGTCTGCTACAGAAGATCAGTTGAAGGTGGAGGAAACTTTTATGAAGAAGATGTCGTATCGGAGTGCAGTGGGCAGTGTTATGTATGCTATGCTTGGTACCAGACCTGATCTAGCTTATCTAGTAGGTCTGATAAGCAGATTTATGAGCAAACCAATCAAGAATCACTGGCATGCAGTTAAGTGGGTTCTCAGGTACATTCGTGGTTCAGTGAAGACTTGTTTATAGTTTAGGAGAAAAGGAGATTTTGTTGTTATGGGTTATTGCGACTCAGATTATGCTGCTGATCTTGATCATAGAAGATCTACATCAGGAATGGTTTTCACTGTGGGAAGCAATCCGGTGAGTTGGAGATCTTCTCTGCAAAAGGTGGTTGCTCAGTCTTCCACTGAAGCAGAGTATGTTGCCTTGTCAGGAGCCGTAAAGGAAGCTGTCTGGCTAAAAGGGTTAGCGGAAGAGCTTGGTTTTCCTCAGAAGACGGTGGAGGTTCACTGTGACTCTCAGAGTGCAATCGCACTTGCTAAAAATGTTGTGTTTCATGAGCGAACGA
Source organism: Camelina sativa (assembly GCF_030686135.1). Classification (NCBI taxonomy): domain Eukaryota; kingdom Viridiplantae; phylum Streptophyta; class Magnoliopsida; order Brassicales; family Brassicaceae; genus Camelina; species Camelina sativa. The sequence goes on along the minus strand of NC_141888.1, from coordinate 23,777,367 downwards.
AGCACATTTCGGTGAAGTTTCACTTCATCAGGGACCTGATTAACAAAGGAGAGATCGCAATTGTGAAGATTCCCACCGAGTATAATCCTGCTGACATTCTTACCAAGGTTCTACCTATTGCTAAGTTTCAAGAAGCATTGCAGATGCTTCGAGTTGCTAGGAACTGAGCTCGTCCTGTTGGACGTTAAACAGGTATCCGGGTTTGGGTACAAGGACTTTCACCAAGTATAGTAATCTCAGACTAAGGTGGAGATTTGAAGATTATAGTCTGAGATTGGTAAGGGATTAATTCTCTTGGTTTGGCTGGTTTAGTCAAATAACCGAGGATTTATTAAGGTCCGGTTTAGGTTATGAGATCCGCTAAGGTTTTGCCACACGTCCTCTCTTCTCTCAGTTGGTCTACACGCTTTGCACGTGAGAAGGGTTGTTACGCCTATAGGTTTATCGTCTATTCTTCTTCCTTTTGTTATCCTATTGTAACAGTAGAGAGAGAGAGATAGAGATTGTAGAGAGAAAGAGTGAGAGTAGATCAGAGAGATCTTGTAACAGTTGTGGTAAGTTCAGGTTCGAGCAGTATTAGTGGATTCCGGAGTTCCATCTCCGGCGAAACGTAGGTTAACCACATCAGTTAACCAAACTCGTTAAATCGTGTGTGTGTTCTTTATCGCTTTACTTCTCTTGTTCTCTTCATTCTGATCAAAGAAGATCTCAATCGGCGAAGTCGATCTTAACATATATATATTTATATATATATTTGGGTGTATTTTATAAAATATCACTGAGTCTACATAAACTTTGAGCCAGCCCTGAATCTAAGACACCGTTTTCAAATTAAGACTTGGGTTCTAAAGTTTGCATTTTATGCATATACCAAGTATCTCCAATACATACATACAAATCCGAAGCTCCGGTTCGTTCTAAAGATAACAACTGTAACTATGACACACATCAGATCAGAGTATAAATGTAGCTTAGTATTATGATTTTTTTGTGAATAATTGATTGTATGATTTGATTCATACGATTCTTATACTGGTTTAGAGGAATTGAAATGTGGTTTAGAGGAATTGAAATGTCGTGGGAATGAACCATTGATAGTTAATACTTTTAGGAGCTGTATTACAGATTTTAAGGATGAAATGTTTTTGTTATAGTTAAGAGCTTGATTGATTCTCCCGCAACCGTTATGTTTAAACCAGTCGGGTACTAAATGACTATTCAAATCGGTTTAAAGCATTTGAAAGATTCGCATGGTAGGCTAATGTATTCGATTGTTTATGCACGAAGATCATAAGGGAATCATGAAGTCCTCTCTTACTAGTAGCTAGATATAGAGGAAGAGGCCCAAAGGTTCAGACGATAGAGTGTGTTTGCTCCCTTATTGCTTTTTTGCCCTTCTCGATTACTTTTTTTTTTTTTTTGAACAAAGGCCCTTCTCGATTACTTTAGAAAATTAAAATTGAATCTTTAATTACCCGAATATATCATATATGTGACGGCATATATATATTGAATATCGGTTTATGTAGTAACGAATAGATTAATTATGTAGTAATTATTAAAGTGATAAAAAAATTAATGATGGATTTTGACAAAATTTGAAGTTAATATATTATTTCATTTTACTAAACATAACTTTGATATAAAACCAAAAGCTATAAAAATATTTTTTTTATAGTTTCTTTTAAAAACAAAATTATTTATGGTTTACCTTGAGAAATTTTCAATAATTTCTATGTAAAAAAGATTTCAATAATTTTTATAGTCTCTGTAAAAAAAAAATCATCATAAATAATTTCTTCTTATTTTTTTCTTTTTTTGATCAAACAGATGTTATCTTTCCATTAAAATAGAAGGTAACAAACAAAGCAGAGAGTGTTTTTAAGATACAACATAATTGGGACTTGCCCAAAGCATAAAACAATAAAGAAACACAAGTAGATAGGAGCAATCGATGGTAGGAGTTTGAGAGCTATGAACCACATGCTGGGAAGCAAGCTGGAACCTGTGAGGTCAAGGCAAATCGATGCAAACTCCATGAACAGGTTGATGCGGACATCGATCCTACCAACCAAACCGTTGAACCAAATCCTGTACCATATCCTGTACCAGAAGTACGAGAAGGCCCTGTGACACGATCAAAGGCTAAACAGCTAAGGAAGAGGTTTAACCTAGCCGTTCAAGACATCATAAGCTCTCTAGAGCTGAAGGACGTCAACTGGTCTGTACCATCATCATGCCGCCACAACATATATGATCACATTGCCGAGGAAGAGCTTGCTGAAGCCTTCACCCAAATGAGCCTTGATCAAACCAGTTCCCCAGGTAAGAAACCTCCTTTTTCAGGTCAAGGAACCTCAAGAAGCCAAGAGAAGACATCAGAGCTGCAAGAGACGTGTGATACAAGCTACACCTCTGAAAGCGATCAAGATAGCAAAGATCAAGACCAAGACATAGAGGGCATGGACGAGCATCAAGAGACTGAACAAGATATTCTAGAAGACTTCCTCATCAAGAGAGATCAAGTCTAATTAGCGTTTTCTTTTATTAGCTTATTTACTTTCCAAAAGGACAATGATTTGTGTTTGATTTTATTTTCTTTCCTTGTTGCATTTTCTGCATTTATTTTTCGGCCTTAAGGCTAGCTGAAGGACTCTTATAAAGTCCCCCTGCAGCAGTTGTACGAATTTCACCTTTGATTATCAATAAAATACTGAATTTTCTTATTTTTCTCTTTAAGTGTTCTTAAGAGAATTAAGCTTGTTCTCTGTCTTGTGTGTGAGATTCCACAAGGCTGAGTTCGTGTACTGTATCAGAGACCAATCACATCTCTGTGGTGTACTTCAATCCGCCAGCACTTCCCCCTCTACCGATCCCACACGAGAGAAGCGACCGCCATCGTGTCAGATCTCCACCATCGACCATCTTTCCTTCACAAGAGAGAAGCGACCGCCAGCTTGTGAAGCCACCAACTCTATCCCGGTATAAGACTCACCACCGAGTCTTGTATCATCTGGTATCAGAGCACAGTTCACGCTGTTCCCTTGCCAGGTTTATCTTTTCCATTTACTTTCATTCGATTTGTAGCTTTTGTTTTATTTTTATTTAAAAAAAAAAAAAAAAAAATTAAGAACCCTAGTTTGCCGCAGCTTGGTCTCTAGGTTGTTTAGTTTATTTACAAACCATAAATCAAAAAAAAAAAAAGAGTTTGTTTCCATAAGTCGTCTGTTTCACTGTTTCAGTCTCTGCATTAGATCTTGAACTAGTTCATCTCGCATTTTTTTTTTTTAAAAAAAAAAAAAAAAAAAAAAAAAAAAAAAAAAAATTGTATCCTTTTCAGCTTTCGTTTCATAGCTTTATTACTGCTATTCATTCGTAAAATTTCAAAAAAAAAAAAAAAAAGTTTCCTTTGATTTTCTTTGAAATTTCTTTCTTTTAAACTTTTGTGGTACGTTGATCCTTTGTTGTTTTTGTCTGAGTACAGAACCGTTCTAGACACTCGATATGGGAGAAAACGCAGAAATACCCCAAGACGCCATGATGCAAATGATGAGAACCCTCACAGAGCAGTTGAGAGGACTCGGCGAAAGAATCGGACGTCTGGAGCAACCTCAGGCTAGGGTTAACGTTGGACCAGATCCAGAAAGAAGGAATGTCCGCGATGAGGAGAACGAATCCATTGACATGGATGATGAAGATGATCCACCACCAGACCCATTAAGGCGACAACATCAGCGGAGAGAGGATCCTTTGATGCGGAACCGCGCTAGAGAGGTAGAACCACGAGAACAAAACCGAGATGTCAAACTAATACCTCCTACTTTTGCAGGGAAATCTAATCCGGAGGTTTACATGGACTGGGAGAGGCGAATGGAGTACATATTCCAATGTTATGGCTATGGAGAAGCTCGAAAGGTAGCCCTTGCATCGGCGCAGCTCACCGACAATGCCTTGTCATGGTGGGATAGGACGGTAGCTGATAGGAGGAGGCAGCGGTTTGCTACCATCAGCAGTTGGGGAGATATGAAGTATCTCTTGAGGTTGAGGTATGTCCCTGATCATTATCAACGAGACTTACAAAAACGTTTTAGAAAATTGTCTCAGGGAACAAGGACCGTGGATGAGTATTTTGAGGAGTTTGAGAAGCTCATGAACTCTTTGGAGCTAGAAGAATCGAGTGAGTCCCTAATGGCTCAATTCATTGATGGCTTACAAGAGCGTATAGCCCGAAAGGTGGAGACATTGAACTACAGCAGCCTGCATGAACTACTTCACAAGGCTGTACAAGTGGAGCAGCAAATCCAGCGTAAGATGTCTTTAAGGAACCGTACTCGAAACAACACGCCTTGGAATGCAAGCAACAACCGGAGCATGGACAAAGGCAAAACCGTAGACAATGACTTTAGGTTCAAGAACAAGTCTAGTGAGGCACCTAAAACCTCTAAACCCGAACCAGGTAAGTTTCCTAACACTAGTCAATCCCGTAGCCGTGACATTACTTGTTTTAAATGTCAAGGCAGGGGACACATGGCGAGAGAATGTCCGAACCAAAGGGTGATGATTGTCACCCCTAGTGGAGATTATGAGTCTCAAGATGAGCAAGACGATGACCAGACTGATCTGGAGAATGACGTGGAGTATCCCGATGTAGGAGAACTCCTTGTGATCCGGCGTATGCTGAGCGTGCTTGTCGACCCCGAGGAGAAAGTTCAAAGAGAAAATATATTCCACACTCGATGCACAATCAAGAACAAGGTATGTAATTTGATTATTGATGGAGGTTCTTGTACTAATGTTGCTAGCAAGTATATGGTGGACAGGTTAGGTCTTCAGAAAACAAAGCACCCGAGGCCATACAAACTTAGGTGGCTTAATGATGACACCGAGCTGAAAATTGCTGAACAAGTCACTGTATCATTCAGCGTTGGGAAATACCAGGATCAAGTCGTTTGTGATGTAGTTCCAATGAGGGCCGGACATCTTCTTCTTGGAAGATCATGGCAGTTTGATCGAGCTACAACTCACGACGGTCGAACAAACCATTACACTTTCACGCACAATGACCGTAAGTTCAACCTTGCCCCTCTAAGTCCCTCTGAAGTTCATGAATTGCAAAAACACATGAACAAAGAGGTCGAGGTAAGGACTTCTAATCTTTATTTGAGATCCAATGAGATTTGTAAAACCATGAGTGCCCAGGGCACCGTGCTACTAATGTTGTTCAAAGAATGTTTAAGTACAGGTACAAGAGAGCTTGAACTACCCGCTGAAGTACAAGCTGTGCTAGATCAATACAAAGACGTGTTTCCAGAGGAGATACCCCCAGGATTACCTCCTATTCGTGGCATTGAACATCAGATCGATCTTGTACCAGGTTCTGCTTTACCTAACAAACCAGCTTACAGAATGAATCCAGAGGAATCTAAGGAGCTAGAGAAACAAGTGCGTGATCTCATGGATAAGGGATACATAAGAGAGAGCCTCAGCCCGTGTGCAGTACCAGTTCTGTTAGTTCCAAAGAAGGATGGAACATGGAGGATGTGTGTAGACTGTCGAGCAATCAACAACATAACTATCAAGTATCGACATCCCATTCCAAGACTAGATGACATGTTGGACGAGTTAAGTGGTGCAATCGTCTTCTCCAAAATTGACTTGAGGAGCGGCTATCACCAGGTCCGAATGAGGGAAGGAGATGAGTGGAAGACCGCGTTCAAAACCAAGCAAGGTCTCTATGAGTGGCTTGTCATGCCATTTGGGTTAACCAACGCCCCAAGCACTTTCATGCGACTAATGAACCAGGTTCTAAGGTCATTTATTGGTAAATTTGTTGTTGTTTATTTTGATGACATACTTATTTACAGTAAGTGCCATTCTGATCACATTAAACACCTTGGGTTAATTTTAAAAACGCTTCGGAAGGAAGGCCTTTATGCTAACCTAAAGAAGTGCTCCTTTTGTACTGATCAGTGTGTGTTCTTTGGCTTTGTAGTGAGTAAACAGGACCTACAGGTGGATGAGGAGAAAATCAAGGCAATAAGAGAATGGCCTACTCCCACTTCGATTGGACATGTTCGCAGCTTCCATGGTCTCGCAAGCTTCTACAGGAGGTTTGTCAGGGATTTCAGTACAGTGGCTGCACCAATGACTGCCGTGATCAAGAAAAACGTGCCTTTCTCATGGGGAGAAGCCCAAGAAAAGTCCTTCAACACCTTGAAGGAGAGGCTCACGCAAGCACCAGTCTTAGCCCTTCCAGATTTTGAAGTCATGTTTGAAGTAGAGTGTGATGCATCAGGTTTGGGAATTGGAGCTGTACTACATCAGAGGAAAAGACCCGTGGCTTTCTTCAGTGAGAAGTTGAGTGGAGCTACGTTGAACTATCCGACCTATGACAAGGAGCTTTATGCCTTAGTTCGAGCACTGGAAACATGGCAACATTACTTGTTATCCAAGGAATTCATCATTCACACCGATCATGAAACCCTCAAGCATCTCAAGGGTCAGACTTCACTTAAGAGGAGACATGCTAAGTGGTTGGAGTTCATTGAGACGTTCCCATATGTGATAAAGTATAAGAAAGGCAAGGAGAACGTGGTTGCTGATGCTTTGTCAAGGAGGCATGCTCTTATAGCTACTATGGAGGCTAAGGTAATGGGTTTTGAGCATATCAAGGAGCTGTACAAAGATGATCCAGAACTAGGAGAGTGCTACAAGGAGTATGGCAAAGGAGCATATCAAGCATTCTACTTGCAAGATGGGTTTCTATTTAGAGACAAGCGGTTGTGTATTCCTCAAGGTTCCATGCGAGAATTGATACTTACCAAAGCACACGGTGGAGGTTTGATGGGTCACTTTGGTGTCGACAAGACCTTGGCCGTGGTAATGGAACATTTCTTTTGGCCCCATCTCAAGAAAGATGTTGAGAGATTTTATGCTCGATGCATTGTCTGTCACAAAGCCAAATCCAGGTTACATCCTCATGGTCTTTACTTACCATTACCTATTCCTAATGCCCCTTGGGTAGATATTTCTATGGACTTTGTCTTCGGATTACCAAAGATCAAACACAAGGATTCAATCTTTGTTGTTGTGGACCGGTTCTCCAAGATGGCACACTTCATTCCGTGTGACAAGACCAATGACGCGACTCAAACCGCAAATCTGTTCTTCAAGGAAGTGGTGCGCCTCCATGGACTTCCAAGGACTATAGTCTCTGATCGTGACACCAAGTTTTTGAGCCACTTTTGGAAGACACTTTGGAGAAAGTTTGGTACCAAGCTTCTATTCTCAACAACTTGTCATCCCCAAACGGATGGACAAACTGAAGTGGTAAACCGAACTCTCTCTACTTTACTTAGAGCCACTCTTGGTAAAAATATGGCAACATGGGTTGATTGTATTCCTTTTATCGAGTTTGCTTATAATCGTGCTGTCCACTCGGCTACAAAACTATCTCCTTTCGAGATAGTCTATGGAATTTACCCTTTGTCTCCATTAGATTTAGCACCATTGCCTCAGATAGAACAGGTTTGCCAAGATGGACTAAGAAGAGGAGAAATCATCAAGAAGTTACATGACAAGGCCAAAGCAAATTTGGAAAAGAAGTATGCCGACAACAAACGCAAGGCTGATCGGGGAAGAAAGGAGATGTTGTTCAAACCAGGAGATTGGGTTTGGTTGCATATGAGGCCTGAAAGATTTCCAACACAACGAGCCTCTAAGTTATCACCAAGAGGCGACGGTCCATTTAGAGTTCTTGAGAAGATCAATGATAACGCTTACCGTTTGGAGCTGCCAAATGAGGTAAAAATTTCTCACACTTTTAATGTAGCTGACTTGTCTGCTTATGATCCAGGAGATTCAGTTTTGAGGACAAAACATTCTGAAGAGGGAGGGAATGATGCGGACATCGATCCTACCAACCAAACCGTTGAACCAAATCCTGTACCATATCCTGTACCAGAAGTACGAGAAGGCCCTGTGACACGATCAAAGGCTAAACAGCTAAGGAAGAGGTTTAACCTAGCCGTTCAAGACATCATAAGCTCTCTAGAGCTGAAGGACGTCAACTGGTCTGTACCATCATCATGCCGCCACAACATATATGATCACATTGCCGAGGAAGAGCTTGCTGAAGCCTTCACCCAAATGAGCCTTGATCAAACCAGTTCCCCAGGTAAGAAACCTCCTTTTTCAGGTCAAGGAACCTCAAGAAGCCAAGAGAAGACATCGGAGCTGCAAGAGACGTGTGATACAAGCTACACCTCTGAAAGCGATCAAGATAGCAAAGATCAAGACCAAGACATAGAGGGCATGGACGAGCATCAAGAGACTGAACAAGATATTCTAGAAGACTTCCTCATCAAGAGAGATCAAGTCTAATTAGCGTTTTCTTTTATTAGCTTATTTACTTTCCAAAAGGACAATGATTTGTGTTTGATTTTATTTTCTTTCCTTGTTGCATTTTCTGCATTTATTTTTCGGCCTTAAGGCTAGCTGAAGGACTCTTATAAAGTCCCCCTGCAGCAGTTGTACGAATTTCACCTTTGATTATCAATAAAATACTGAATTTTCTTATTTTTCTCTTTAAGTGTTCTTAAGAGAATTAAGCTTGTTCTCTGTCTTGTGTGTGAGATTCCACAAGGCTGAGTTCGTGTACTGTATCAGAGACCAATCACATCTCTGTGGTGTACTTCAATCCGCCAGCACTTCCCCCTCTACCGATCCCACACGAGAGAAGCGACCGCCATCGTGTCAGATCTCCACCATCGACCATCTTTCCTTCACAAGAGAGAAGCGACCGCCAGCTTGTGAAGCCACCAACTCTATCCCGGTATAAGACTCACCACCGAGTCTTGTATCACAGGTCAGTGGAGGAGTAGGTGGCCATTGTCTTTGGTCGAAGACTATGTGGCGATGAAAAGATCAAAGCTGGGTGTCTCACCGGAGTGAGGGGGGCTACTCTAGGTAGAGCTTTGACAACCGGTCGAGCCAAGATAGAGCTCTGGAGGCCGATCACGACAAAGGTAGTTGCGGTTCCAAGGTTGAAAGAGGAGAGCTTAAAGAGGTTGTGGTAACCACTACTACTTGGAGTAGAGGTCATAATGCCACTAGTCTTCAAGTTTACATGAGGGGGCTTCATAAAGTAGATAAATTGTGGTTTTGGGAGCTTTGCAATCAGGCGAGGTAAAGATAGGAGGCTGGTGAAGCATCGGTAACCCCAACTCTGTATAGGTGGGATCATAATGCCAAACTTCACCAAACTGTCTCCATCAAAGAAATCATCCCTAGGAGATCCGACGAACACTGTTATCAAAGGACTCTTATACCATTCTAGTAACAATGGTGACTTAAGGATCAGAAGCAGTCTTCGAACTAGTGATACCACTAAGCAAACCAAACGTTGACTAGGATGGGAGAGAGTGGAGTTTAGGCCAAACCTGGATTCACACTGAACTCGACACAAGAGGTTCTCAAGCAAATTAGAAGAAACCAATATTCTGCTATCGACGAAACCTCGTCTTGACCAAGCAGAAGACACTAGTACTAACCAATTTGAACTTGAGATAAAGCAAAATAATCGGGTCTGAGTAGCTTCTAGTGTAGGGATGAAACATAGTCTAGATAAAGCAAATTATCTATCAGGGTTCTGTGATAAGATTGGGGAGCAAACCTGGGCCAAAAGGGTAACGAGGTTGGGACAGAGCAAGCCGGGGTTATGGGTTTCTTCGTCAAGATCTTCAATGGCTTCAGCATCAACGCAGAGCTCTCGTCCAGCTGCAACCAAGCAAAACACTTGGAGAGAGGATATAAATCCAAGGAGCGGAGAGATGTTGAGGTTGACTGTGGAAAAGACCAGATCGAGAGATAGACGCCATTGATACCGGAGCATTCAGGGGGTTGAGGGTTGAACTCAGGCGGCTGGAGCCTCATAAGAGCATCCTCGCCGAGAGAGGGAGATGGAAGCGAAGGAGAGAAGGTAAGGAGATGAAGCTGATGTATTACCGGAGCTGAGATCTGGGCTCTCAGGAGAACTCCGGTGAAGTTAAAAGATTACATGAACGAGAATAGCAGACAGAGGAGAGAACAGAGATGGCAAAACCAAAGCCCAGCTACGCCGATCGGCCTCGACACCGCCGGAGGAGTAAACCTCGATGGTTGTGCCAGAGAGTAAATGCAGCTTGGGCGAACTCAACATTTCTTATATAAAAAATCAAAAATCAACCAAATTAATAAATTTCTAGTTAATTTAAAATGGTTACCAGCTCAAACACAAATCTGATTCTTTACTCGTTTGGGTATACACGACTATGTTGAAGTCGATAAGTAGTAGCGACGATCACCTTATCTCTCTGATCGTATCTTCCACCGGAAAACTCCATCTCCGGCAGATTCACGCCGTCTTACTCCGCACTTCCCTAATCAGAAACTCCGACGTTTTCCACCATTTCCTCTCTCGTCTCGCTCTCTCTCTCGTTCCTCGAGACATCAATTACTCATGCCGAGTTTACTCCCAGAGATTGAACCCAACTCTCTCGCACAGCAACACCATGATCAGAGCTTTCTCTCTCAGCCAAACACCAAGCGAAGGGTTCCGCTTGTTCAGAGCTCTCAGACAGAACACCTCTCTCCCAGCTAACCCACTCTCGTCTTCTTTTGCTCTCAAGTGTTGCATCAAATCAAATGACTTAATCGGCGGTTTGCAGATTCACGGGAAGATTTACAGTGATGGGTTTCTCTCCGATAGTCTTCTCTTGACGACTCTTATGGATCTTTACTCAACTTGCGAAAACAGCACTGACGCATGTAAAGTGTTCGACGAAATTCCCCACAGAGATACCGTTTCTTGGAACGTGTTGGTTTCGTGTTATCTACGGAACAAACGTACAAGAGACGTTCTTGTTTTGTTTGATAAGATGAAGAACGAGGTCGATGGTTGTGTAAAACCTGACGGTGTAACATGCTTATTGGCTTTACAAGCTTGCGCTAACTTAGGCGCGTTGGATTTTGGTAAGCAGGTTCATGCTTTTATCGATGAAAACGGACTTGGACGTGCTTTGAATCTGAGCAACACTCTGGTTTCGATGTACTCACGTTGCGGGTCTATGGATAAGGCTTACGAAGTCTTTAATCGAATGCGTGAAAGAAACGTAGTCTCGTGGACAGCTATGATCTCGGGTTTAGCCATGAATGGATTCGGTAAAGAAGCCATTGAAGTGTTCAACGAAATGTTGAAGTTTGGAATCTCTCCAGAGGAACAGACACTCACGGGTTTGTTGTCTGCGTGTAGCCACTCCGGTTTGGTCGATGAAGGAATGATATTTTTCGATAGAATGAAGAGCGGTGAGTTTAAGATAAAGCCAAATGTACATCACTATGGTTGCATTGTTGATCTCTTGGGACGTGCTCGTCTACTTGATAAAGCCTACAGTCTCATAAAGTCAATGGAAGTGAAACCTGACTCCACCATTTGGCGTACGCTGCTCGGGGCTTGTAGAGTTCATGGAGATGTGGAACTTGGGGAACGTGTGATCTCTCATCTTATCGAACTCAAAGCCGAAGAAGCTGGAGACTACGTTCTGTTACTCAACACATACTCTTCGGTTGGGAAATGGGAGAAAGTGACCGAGTTGCGTTCCTTGATGAAGGAGAAAAGAATCCAGACCAAACCAGGATGCAGTGCGATCGAGCTACAAGGAACCGTTCATGAGTTTATAGTAGACGATGTTTCGCATCAGCGCAAGGAAGAAATATATAAAAAGCTTGCGGAAATCAATCAGCAGCTGAAGATTGCGGGTTACGTGGCGGAGATCACATCGGAGCTGCACAATCTTGATTCAGAAGAAGCAAAGGGATACGCGTTGACATACCATAGCGAGAAGCTAGCTATTGCCTTTGGAGTCCTGGTGACTCCACCAGGAACAACCATTAGAGTGACTAAGAATCTTAGAACTTGTGTTGATTGCCATAATTTTGCAAAGTTTGTATCTGACGTTTATGATCGTGTCGTGATCGTTAGAGACCGTTCCCGATTTCATCATTTTAAAAGCGGTTCTTGCTCTTGTAATGAATTTTGGTGATGATTCAATCAAAAGGTTTGTTTCAATGTCATGTCTCAGATCTTCAGGCTTAATACATTCTTTATGTTATGAAACAAGCTCATAACTTATATGTTGATTGAAATAATGTCACACATTTTGTATGGTGATGATGTGTTTTACGTACGCTTAATCGATTTGCTTATTTGTGCAAAATTCTTGTCAAAAGCTTTTTATGAGAGAGCACGTGGTCTTGCTTAATGCATCTGTCCTTTTCTGAAATGAAGCTCGGAATATCAAAATGTTACAAGCTTCCTCTAACAAAATGATAATATTTACATAACTTATATAGAATATAACGACCTTAAATCAAAACGAATGGTTAAAAATGCCGAAAAAAGTGGTAAATTTCAAATATCGATCATTTGGAGATTCTCGAGAATGAGTAACTAATTATTTTTTTTTATTTTTTTTTGTGCAAACGAGTGTATATCTCTTCAACATCAATTTTATAGAAACCGATGTTTTGGGATCACCCTACAAAAATTGTTGGAGACTTCTATATATATGTGTGTACTTTACATATAAAGTTTTCTACTATAACACAATAAAACGTTTCTTTAAAAGAAAAAAAAAATTACAATGTCATCATCCAAAATTGTCATAGTTTGTATCATCCTCGTTTCACTTGCTAATCTTCATGAATGTAGTAAGTCATTTGTATATAGTTTACATTTTGCCCATCATTATTTGTTGTGCCCATCATTAATCATCACTAGTTAGTTACCAATATATATATTATCCTCCATAGTAATTTTTAAATGTGTATAATTTTTATCTTTATATATAGGTTTATTTAAAAGTGACAAGCCATCGACCGATCCGTTCACAGGAGAAAGGACAGGAAAACCACCATGCAAACCAGGAAAAAAAAACTATTTTACCTGCACTTACAATGCAAACATTGATTATCTAGATAATATCAGAAGCTGTTGGATCCTTTGCCCAAAAAGCTAATTTGACCCAACACCTCCTTTTCAAGGATTTATAAAATTTGAAGACCATTTTAAACACCAATTTTTTTCTTTCATATATAAATAGTAAATAATCATGTTACTACACTAAAGAAAATTATACATACACCTTAGTATTGCTTCGTAACTTTTAAACTCTTTTATTTACTCTATATTTTATGTTTGTATTATTTAAAAGTGAGCCTTGCTCCTCTAATGATTTTTTGGTGATAGATAAATTCATAAAAATCTGCTTCAGTGCCATGTATCAAAATCCTCAAACTGAAGCTAATACATTCTTCAGTCTTTGACATACCATAGCGAGAAGCTAGCTATTGCCTTTGGAATCCTGGTGACTCCACCAGGAACAACCATTAGAGTGACCAAGAATCTTAGAACTTGTGTAGATTGCCATAATTTTGCGAAGTTTGTATCTGATGTTTATGATCGTGTCGTGATCGTTAGAGACCGTTCCCGATTTCATCATTTTAAAAGCGGCTCTTGCTCTTGTAATGAATTTTGGTGATGATTCAAAAGGTTTGTTTCAATGTCATGTCTCATATCTTCAGGCTTAATACATTCTTTATGTTATGAAATTAAACAAGCTCATAACTTATATGTTGATTGAAATAATGTAACACATTTTGTATGTGGTGATACACATTTTGCATGGTGATGATGTGTTTTACGTACGCTTAGGTCCCGATTGGTAACGGCTGTTACTTATGGCTGTAAAGACTTTAACTTTAAAATTTTAGCGATGCAGTATACCCATTTGTGAAGTCAAAAAGAACCTTTCGGGGAAATTGGCTTTTTTGTTACTGGTTATTTCTAGTCTATTTTGTTTTCGCTAAGTGAAGCATTTGCCCACCCCTGTAGAGAATTTGGCTGTAGATGCTTTGACTGTAGAAACTTAAACTGTTAAAATTTGATTGGTAACAAATACTTTTAAAACTGAAGCTGTTACTTTTATTATTGAAATATATTAAAATGATGATAATAAAAAATAAAAATAATTATTATTAAAATGGATCTTAAAAGAAGGAGAAAAAATAAGAATAATTAATGTGTAAAAATAATTTATGTAAAATTTATATATAAACTGTTGGAGAGCTTTTAAGTATAATGGGGGAGAAAAAAATAAAGTTTTATATTTTTTTAAATTTTAAAGTCTGGTTTTGACGCTTTAAAAATTTTGAGAAAAAAATGAAGAAAAAAAAATAAGTGACTTACACAGCTTTTTAAAAAATTAAAATCAAAAAAGTATGATTAGTAAATAAATGGCTTTCAAGGCTTTAATTTTTTTTAAGTCTTAAAAGTCTTGTACCAATCAGGGCCTTAATCTATTTGCTTTTTTTTTTCCTTTTCTTTTTGTCAAACATGTATTTGCTTATTTGTGCAAAGTTCTTGTCAAAAGCTTTTTATGAGAGAGCATGTGGTCTTGCTTAATGCATCTGTCCTTTCCTCTAACAAAATGATAATATTTACATATCTTATATAGAATACTAGATGAGGACCCGCCCGATCTGCAGGTTCAAAGTTTTATAAATTAAATTTAATTAAACAAATATATATTAAAATTTGTTGTATATTATTTATAAATTTTGTTTTTGTTATAATACACTGATTTATATCCATTTACAAATTTTTTATGTATGTTACTATTAAGAGTGTATTTTCTACATCTAAATATATTTTATGTTACAAATATATTTTATGTTATAAATATATTATTTATCATACCACCTAGAAAATTTCTATATGAACAAATTAAGACAACTATTTTACTTTTATTTCTGCATAGTTTTTTAATTACTAAAATTGTTGGCTCAAAAAACATTTTGAATAAAAAATATATTACATAATATACTAATGAGTGATGTATCATCACAATAATGTATGACCACCATGGAGAAAACCTCGGCTCGGCCCTCATCCATTATAGAAAGAACCTTGCGTCCAACCTCCTCCACCATGTAGAGAACTTTGGCTCCGTTTTCCTCCCTTGGGGAGATAACCTTGCGTCCAACCTCATCCACATTCCTCCCTTAGAGAGATAACCTTGTGTCCAACTTTCTCCACCATAGAGAAAACCTCGGCTCTACCCTCCTGAACATGTTCACGTCATTTTGTTATCTCAAAATGGCTTGTTCCGACAACAAATGAAAGTAAAAACTTTTTTCTAACGTCACAAAATCTTTTGATAGTAACTAATGTTAATTTTTTCAATGTATTCATGGAATTGTTTTTGACACACAATTATGTAGCATCTGTCTCTGTAACGCCTCAACCGCCACCTTGCTTAGTGAGCCCATATCCACTCTCAGTCTATGGGTCCACCTTCCTAAGTGAGCTTTACATCTATTCCCGGCCCGTGGACCCATCCATATTCGATGGCCGGTTTATTACATCTAGGAGGCTTTAAAAAATTATTTACCAACCCTACAAATCAACAAATAATATTTTTCTGTCTTTTGTCCTCACTCGCACAGTTCCGACAATTACTTCCAGGAAGGTTACCCATGATGAAATTTTCTCAGGACCCTTGACCAGAAAAATAAGTGCATTTTGGTGATATATGTGACCAAATCAATTCTTTTAAACATTTCCGCAAACCGGGGTGTCATAGTCATCGAGTTTCTATGGATCTATCAACAATGATTCATGTTTTTTTAATCTATCTATCAATGTTTGTTGTGAGCTTATGTTTGATTAGCTTATTTTATCTATCCATCAGGTTAATGAGTTTCTACTCGTTATCTCCTTTTGGGATTAAATGAATAATGATAACAATTATGTTTGCAAAAATAAAAAGTTTATGACCAACCAATCAAGGTTAAGAAATTAGAAGAAAATTAATTGACATAATTAAAAAAAAAAAAAAAATTATAAGCACGATAATATATGAATCTCAAATAATTCAAAGATGGAAGTATAAATTAAATAAAACAATCTAAAAATACTATAATAAATTTTAAAATACACTATTAGGAAAAGAAGACGCACATATTAATCATATTAATCTTACATATTCCCAACTGAAAAAGTATAAAGTAGGAGAAAATTTTGGTTTTAAAGAATAAGAAAAATTTACCTTCACATTTAAAAAAATTTCCTGATTAAACAAAGTTGAAAGCAGTGTTTTTGAATAAATTATTTAAATATAAGACGATCTATGTTTATATAGAAGTGAGTATTTACAAAATTTGGAATTAATAATTTACTTTTTATTTTCCTTAATCCTTTTTCTATTTTTTTGTAAAACTAATAACTCAAAATTACAAATAAGTAAATAATATTATAATTTCGAATTTATGATATATATATATATATATATATATATATATTTATAATCTCCTTATAAAATTATAATTATTTAAATATAAAATTATGTATTTTTTTAATAAATTCGGTAACTTTTAAAAATTATCTTTTAACATTAATAATATTTTTTAAATAAAATATTTTATTTTTGTTGTAATCAAATTCCTCCTATTAAATATTAACTTTTACACATGTCAAAATCTAAGATTAATATAAACTTGACACATGTCAAAATCTTGTTCAAAAATCAACTTTACATAATAAGATAATGATGTAAATCAAAACGAATGGTTAAAAATGCCGAAAAGTGGTAAGTTTCAGATATCGATCATTTGGAGATTCTCGAGAATGAGTAGCTAATTTTTTTTTTTTTGTGCAAACGAGTATATATCTCTTCAACATCAATTTTATAGAATATGATGAAGGAAACAAAACTAGCCAGTTAAAAACAGATTTTTTGGGATCACCCTACAAAAATAGTTGGAGACTTCTATATATATGTGTACTTTACATGTAAAGTTTTCTACTATAACACAATAAAACGTTTCTCTAAAAGAAAAAAAAAATTACAATGTCATCATCCAAAATTGTCATAGTTTGTATCATCCTCGTTTCACTTGCTAATCTTCATGAATGTAGTAAGTCATTTGTATATAGTTTACATTTTGCCCATCATTATTTTTTGTGCCCATCATTAATCATCACTAGTTAGTTACCAATATATATACCATAGTATTTTTTAAATGTGTAATTTTTATCTATATATATAGGTTTATTTAAAAGTGACAAGCCATTGACAAATCCGTTCACAGGAGAAAGGACAGGAAAACCGCCATGCAAACCAGGAAAAAAAAACTATTTGGTCTGCACTCACAATGCGGCCATTGATAATATAGAAAATGTCAGAGACTGTTGGTTCCTTTGCCCAAAAAGCTAATTTGACCCAACATCTCCTTTTCAAGGATTTATAAAATTTGAAGACCATTTTATACACCAATTTTTTTCTTTAATATATAAATAGTAAATATTCATGTTACTACACTAAAGAAAATTATACATACACCTTAGTATTGCTTCGTAACTTTTAAACTCTTTTATTTACTCTATTTTATGTTTGTATTATTTAAAAGTGAGCGTTGCTCCTGTATTGATTTTTTGGTGATAGATGAATTCATAAAATCTGCTTCAGTGCCATGTATCAAAATCCTCAAACTGAAGCTAATACATTCTTTATTCTAGAACAAGAAAATGTCTCGCCGATGCAAGAAATATGAAAAACAAAACAAAACTCGAAATGATCAGAAGACCAATGTTTTATCAGCTTCTTTGAAGAATGTTTTCTTTTTTTTGCAGTGAAATCACAACAGATCTAATTAGCTGCAGCAGCAGCTGGTTTGTTTGCAAATGCGACACCCTTCTCAATGCTAGCTTTCAGTTCTGGTTTAAGAGCTTCTAGTGCTATCTGCTCGTACTCAGTCAATCCCTGAAGGTCTGACTCAATCACAGCTTCAAGTCCATTCTTCCCAAGCTTGATCCGTGATGCAAAGAAAGGAAGATCAGTAAGAGTCGACTCCACATACGAACACTCGTAGACATCTCCGTCTCCATCAAGAGCACGGAGAGACGACTCGACAAATCTTGCAGCAGCATATGCCATTGACAAAGTAGCTGAACCTGCACCTGCCTTGGCATCCACGACCTCAGTTCCAGCGTTCTGAATCCTAACAGTCAGCTGCTGGATTTCTTCATCGGTGAAGTTGGCAGAGGGCTTGGTTTTTGAAAGAAGAGGCAAAATGGTGATTCCAGCATGTCCACCGATAACAGGAACATCCACATCTATAAGCTTAAGGTTCTTTTTCTGAGAAACAAAAGTGTTAGCCCTCACAACATCCAAGGTAGTGACACCAAAGAGCTTCTTAGGATCATAAACACCTTTCTTTTTCAAGACTTCAGCAGCAATGGGTACCGTGGAGTTAACAGGGTTACTAATAATGTGGATGAAAGCATTAGGACAGTTATCAGCAACAGCCTCAACCAGAGATTTCACAATACCGGCATTGATGTTGAAAAGATCATCACGGGTCATACCAGGTTTCCTAGGTACACCAGCAGGGATAACCACAACGTTGACATCTTTCAAACAATCAGCTAACTCAGAAGGACCAGTGAAATCACGAACTTGAGAAGGAGTGTTACAGTGACTCAAATCAGCAGCAACACCTTTAACATTAGCGATATCGTAAAGATGAAGGGTAGATACCAACGGAGACATCTTGATGAGAAGTGACAAAGGCTGACCAATACCACCAGCAGCACCAAGAACAGCTACTTTGTAAGAAGCATTGATCTTGAATCCGTAAGGCTTCTTGTCAGAGGTTTGAGCTTTGGTCACAGAACCGCGAAGAGTCTTGGTCAAGGAAGAAGAAGAATCAGATCCAGAGATGAGTGAGGTTGATCTAAGACCGGTGAAACTAGGGATTGAGTTAAAGTTCACAGCTTGTGCCCTAGACTGTGGTGTAAAGGAACTGGCTTTAGAGGAGTAAGAAGATCCAATTGAAAACAAAGAAGCTGATGTTGCTGCTGCCATGTTTTTGTTCTGTTTTCTCTGTTTTCACAAAAGAGATAAATAAAAAAAACTTGTTCATACCTAATTAACATATTTACAGGGGAGACAGATCTATCTATAAGCGAATTCAAGCAAATAAATCGAAACCCTAATCGAAGAGAGACGTAAACCAGATCGAATTGAGACATCTCTAAAGGAGAACTCAGCTACTTATAAGAACAAAAGATTCAGAGGAGCAAATCGTAAGAATCAAAGAATGGATTAACCCAGTTCTTAAAAATCAAATCTTTTTATTAAAAACGAAAACGAATTGAGAAAGAAACTAACCTTGGAGAAAGCTTCTTGATCTGAAAAACCAAAACGCAAGAGAGAGAGAGAGAGAGAGAGAGAGAGAGAGAGAGAGAGAGAGAGAGAGAGAGAGAGAGAGAGAAGGATTAAAGAATTTGCTCTGTTCGCTGTAGAGCTCAGTGAAGAAGAAGAAGAAGGAGAAGAGAAATGGGATTAGGTGACACGATGAAGGAACCAATCTTTTATTTATTTTTTTAAAAAGGAAATTAAAAAGAAAAGAAAAAATATTGTAATTACAATGGGAAAAAACTTAAAAATACCTCATCTATTTTTTATTTAGACGTTTAATTAAAACATCATTTAATTAAAATACATCATTTAATTATTTTGGTTGGAAGAAAAATACATCATTTAATTAAAACGTGCGATTTAATACCTAAGCTAATAAATTTTGTTAGTTTCATACCTACGATTTGTTGACAAAAATAAAATTCCGTTTTTACCCTTACTATATCAATTAATAATTAATTTTAAATGATATGACATTACTTTATAAGTTTGTTTGAATTAAAATTATTTATTTTAATTACAATTTTGTTTTAAATATTTAAATAAAATTCTGTTTTTACCCTTACTATATCAATTAATAATTAATTTTAAATGATATGACATTAATTTATAAGTTTATTTGAATTAGAATTAATTTTATTTTAAAAAAAATATTTTAAATATTTAAATAAACTTCCATTTTTACCCTTACTATATCAATTAATAATTAATTTTAAATGATATGACATTAATTTATAAGTTTATTTGAATTAAAATTAATTTTATTTTAATTAATTTATAAGTGTATTTGAATTAAAATTAATTTTATTTTATGTTAAATGATATGACCAAGTCTGTAAAAGCGAGAGAGGAGAATAAACATGAATTAGAGTTTGATGAAGATGATTGTATTTTTTAGTAAAACAAAATTGTAATTAAAATAAATAATAATTCAAATAAACTTATAAATTAATGTCATATTATTTAAAATTAATTATTATTTGATATAGTAAGGGTAAAAACGGAATTATATTTTTGTCAAAAAAACGTAAGTATGAAACTAACAAAATTTATTAGTTTATGTATTAAATCGCATCTTTTAATTAAATGATGTATTTTTCTTCCAACCAAAAAAGACGAAGTATTAAACATCCAAATAAAAAATAGATGAGGTATTTTTAAGCTTTTTTCCCTAATTACAATTAAAAAAATTGTAGATGTTTGTTTTGGATGTCTCGTTGGATTTGCCAAGAGGTGTCTCCGTGATACGAATATACGATACTGAGAGTCACTTGACTGTGTCCTTTAGCAGTAGAGTTCGGACGACTGACAGCCAAAACGCTGCGTTAACCTTATTTATCCCCACATGCTCTTTTTCTCTCAACTACTTTTTTTCCTTTAGTTTGATGATACTTTGGACGTCTATGGTGTCGGTCCACTCACTATCGTTGTTGGTGATTTTGGTTAGTTGATTATTATTCACATTTATGCCACAATCGTCAATTTAATTTGATTGGGGTTCCAAAATTGGCCAAATCGTCAATTTATAATGGGTGATGAGGAGATAGTATATAACTAGGCTAGTCCACTATCCCACGCAAGAGCAATGGGGTTGGAGTAAAATAAGTAAGTAAAAACTCTATATATCTTTGGGGAATATGGATAGGAATAGGATGGTAACATAACATAGCAGATAGTAACTCTTGTGAGTTGGTGAGTTCTTTCATTAGTCAAACTCACATGACTAGCAAGCATATATTGGAGGAGATTGTAAGCAGCACCGGCTCAAGCGGTGGTTGTAACAACTCCGGTAGCTTTGATAATCTCAGCGCTAAGAGGGAAAATAAGATAAAGGCGAGGAATGTATTGAACAAGAACTATGAGCACAAGAGCATTTGTTGTATGATCTAAATGAGAGCTTCTTATTGATGGCAAAATAAACCAGCTTACAATCTGCAAACAATAGAAACTTTATAACATAAGCAAAACTCTAAGAAGAAATTTCAATCATGTGGCCCCGGTTGTCCGGTCCCGACTAGTCCGTGGTGGACCTCACCAAAGTGGTGCGGCCACACGGGTAACGAATTCAAGATTTCAATATCTGCATACCTGAGGAAGAGGCAAACAAGCAACGATGAAATATGATCTCAAGTATCTTCTAGCAATCAATTTAGGATCTTTAACAAGTTCTCCACGACCAAACACTCTAGAAGTACGAGAAGCATAAAGCTGTTCTGAATTTGATCACAATGTGTAAAACATAGAACAAATCCGCTAATGTTCTGAAGAAAGTACTGACAATGCCAAGCTTCAAATCTGTAGTCATACAAGATGATCGTCCAATGCGTTTGACTGAAGAGAGAAAAAAAGAACAAAGGGTCGACGTTAAGTGCAACAAGACACCAGAAGAGAAAAATCATGTTCCATTGGAGCACTGCATCACCACCAGGATCTAGAATCTTGTCTCTTTGATCTCGAAGTTCTCTGGAAACACTTTGAATCTGCCAAATCTTGGGATTTTTGTTAAGTTTGGGTTTATCTTGGGCTTCTAACTAAAAACCAATTGGCAATTAGTAGATTGACCCTAACCATTTATATATTAATGATAGTCCCTTCAAACTTCAGATGTGGGACTTAGTTTGTATCCCAACAATCTCCCCTTCAAACCAATGACCACATTAGGGATATTAACACATCTCCTCGAGATGATAAACCATCTCGAACCGATCCCACTTGGACCGATAATAAACCCCTTCTTGGGCCCCCATTACTCGGGTTAACAAGAGGCATGTCCGTATCCACTTTTCTAGGTCCACCAGAATTTTAACCTTGGGCTCTGATACCATGTTAAATTTGGGCTTGTTATGGGCTTCTAACTAAAAACCAATTGGCAATAGTAGATTGACCCTAATCCTTCATATATTAATGATAGTCCATTCAAACTTCATATGTGGGACTTGGTTTGTATCCCAACAATCTCCCCTTCAAACCAAGGACCACATGTGGGATATTAATAATTTTCAAACGGGTTTTGCTCTTCTTTGGTACTTCTGGTTTGGTAAATGGAGCCGTTGTTGTTTTGAACAATGGCACTCTCTTCTCTCCTACTTTTATGGTTTGTTTCTCGTCTCCATAGAATCTGTCATAATAAAATCAAGAACAGAGTTGGGTTTTTAACAAATAAGAGATAACCAAACAATTCTTAAGGACAAGACGACTCTGTCTCTTTCTTTAGGGCATCCTTAATGGGAGAACTTTTTTTCATGTTCTTAGATTAAATATATAATGAAAATAATCTAAGATCAGTTGTTAAGATCATAGGTAAAAAAATGGGGGAACTAATTATGGTGTTCTTAGAATAAATATCTAGTGAAATAATGTAAGATCAATAGTTAAGATCTTTTGTTAAAAAGCTAGTTATTGGGAGAACATGTTTAAGATCATAAGATTTAATAATATAATATTCATAAACATTTTACAAATTATAAAAACTTATAAAATAACATTTAAATTGCATACTTATATACTTGTAAATAAAATGTAAAAAAAAACTAACATATTATATATTACCAAATTTATTCCATATATGCTCTATCAAATCCTCCTTTAATTTCTGATGTGCTTGTCGATCACGAACTATTGTATGGCCATCACCTAAACCCTCAAAATTTGTTGACATATTTACTGAAAACGAAAGATCCGGACTAATTCCGGTTCCATCTTCTTGTTGGAATTCATGTGCGTCATAGAGTGTGTATGAATCTCGTTCATCCTCGACAATCATATTATGGAGTATGAGACATGCTCTCATAATATATGCAATCTTACCCTTTGACCATAAAAGAGATGGATTTTTAATCATGGCGAATCTAGATTGCAGGACTCCAAATGCACGCTCAACATCTTTTCGTGCACCTTCTTGTTTTTCTGCAAACAAACGATGTTTCGGATGTTGTGGTTGTGGGATGGATTTAACAAATGTCGCCCATTCCGGGTAAATACCATCCGTCAGATAGTAAGCCAAATTATATTCATTTCCGTTGACATAATACGTAACTTCGGGAGCTCGACCGTAAATAATGTCATTAAATACTGGTGATTGATCAAGAACATTTAAATCGTTACAAGTACCTGGAGCTCCAAAAAATGCGTGCCATATCGAGAGATCTTGTGAAGCTACCGCCTCCAAAACTATTGTTGGTTTACCGGTGCCTCGTGAATACATTCCTTTCCAGGCGGTTGGGCAATTTTTCCACTTCCAATGCATACAGTCTCCCAACCATCCCGGGAAAACCCCGCAGTTCTCCGTAAAATAGTAGCCTTTGAAGATCCGCTTGTGTGGGTCGGCGTAGGTATTCAGCGCCAAACAAGTCAACTATTCCGACGATGAAATGTTCCAAACATTTACGAGAAGTCGATTCAGAACGTAAATATTCGTCAACCGAGTCCACCCCAATCCCATATGCTAGTAGTCGAATTGCTGCAGTACATTGTTGTAGCGGTGAGAAACCATTCCGGAAAGTTGCATCCTTTTTTGGTTTAAAATATGGAACTTCTTCACTGAGATGATTGACAATACGCAAGAACAATGACTTGTTCATGTGAAACCGTCGGCAAAATTGCTTCGTCGTGTAAGTCGGATTATCTCTAAAATAATCGTTCCACAAACGTTCGTGGCCTTCTTCCCGTTGTCTATCGATATGAGTACGTGTATTCTTTTCCTCTGGAATTTCCTCTTCAGCAGCTTCAAATTGATTATTAAATTGCTCTTGAAAAAATTGGTTCATACTATCATTATTTGGATCATAATGATAGTGAAAATTGTTGGAAGAAGATGCCATAGCAATGAAGAAGAGAAAGAATTATTTGTTTTGGGTGAGAAGGAATGTAATATTTGTTTTGGGTGAGAAGGAATGAAATATTTGGTGAGAGAAAGAAATCTTTGTTGTTGTAGAGAGCAAATGTTTGTTTTGGTGCAAGGAGCAAATGTTTGTTTTTGATGAAAAACCTTGTGCTCATCTCATCTCATATATACAAGTGATCAAACTAAAATCCAAAGAAGGGAAAGACATAGCAAACATCACGGGTTCATTCACGAGTACATAGCAACATCACGGGTTCACAAAGCTATCAAACTAGCCTAAACAAAAATCCAAACAAATCATCACGGAGTTCATACGAAAGCAAACAACAACCGAAAGCAAACAACAACAACCACACATCATGGGTTGATCATACGAAAGCAAACAACAATCGAAAGCAAACAACAACATCCACACATCACGGGTTGATCATTACTTGAGCTGGTTCACTTGGTCAGTCAGCTGGATCACTTGGTCCTTGACCTGGATGACTTGATCCTTGAGCTGGATCAGAAGTACCTTGAGCTGGATCATTTGGTCGTTGAGCTGAATGACTTGTTCGTTGAGCTGGTTCAGTTGAGCTGGTTCGTTGAGCTGGTTCGTTGAGCTGGTTCGTTGAGCTGTTTCGTTGAGCTGGTTCGTTGAGCTGGTTTGTTGAGCTGGTTCGTTGAGCTGGTTCGTTGAGCTGGTTTGTTGAGCTGGTTCGTTGAGCTGGTTCGTTGAGATGGTTCAGTTGAGCTTCACGGAGCTGGTTCCGGAGGCTTGTGAATCCAATCGCAGGAGCTGGTTCCGGAGGATAGTAACAGGTCTCAGCCTCCTCTTCTTCTGACTCAGTACTGTAGTCTAATGGACTGTTTATACCATAGTCGTATTCACTGTCCATGACTTCTTCAACCTGAAACCGAAACACATATATAAGTTCCCAACAAATATAAAACATCCACATTCATGAAAAACATAGAGCATATTCATTCTAAACATTGAACAACAAACAAGATGGGATTCATTACAAACATAGAGACCATACATAGTTAAACATGGATTCAAATATACGAGATTCATTCTAAACAAAAACACCAAACAACTGAAAGGACACATAGTTAAACATAGATAAACATCCGCATACATAGCTAAAACAAACTTAGTTAAAACAGTTCCGCCATTAGCTTCTTCTACAATGCTTTTTCATCTTTGTCTAGGGTTTCATTCTTGGCAATGAGAGTGTCAAGAATGGACATCTTTTGGAGTTGTTTCATGCCCTCTAGATCCTTCTGTTTTATCTCCCACATGTGACTAAACTCCGCAGATGGTGCAGCCTTCCTTTTGCCTTTGTTCCTTACTCTTTTCGTTGCCTTGATGCCCGTGGGTCTGCTCTCGTGCTCCCCAACGACAGAACCCGTAGATGGTGCAGCATCATCAGCTTTTCTCTTGTTAGAACTGGTTGTCTTTGGAGTGGGGTTCATAGCCTCGAGACTTGTCCATTTCTGTTCATAGCGTAGCACATTCCAAGCATACTCCATACCAAACTTCTTCTTGTACAGGTTAGTGTAGATTTGGCGAGCATTTTGTAAAACATCTAGATCGTTCATCCCACTAGCTCTCTCACTCTCTGCCTCTGCAAAAGCTCCACAGAACCTGCTCACTTCCTTACTAATTTTTTGCCATCTTTGTCTACAATGGTCAGGACGCCTAGGCTCATCACCACCACGGACATGACTACTTGTTTCATAGTAGTCTCCTACACGAATCCAAAATGACCCTGCCTTTTGCCCATTCCCAACTATTGCATCCTTCGAAGTGTTTAACCACCCGCTTATTAGGACTAAGTCATCTTGTGTCGACCATAACCGTCTCTCCCTACGCTGCTCTGCTGTCTCTTCTGATTGAATAGGAGGTTGACTCGGCTGTGAAGAGGGTTGTGAACTAAAAGGAGGGATTTGAGAGCTCCCAATGTTTACATTGTGAGAAAAGCTGTCATATGGGAAGTTAAGAAGGCTAAAGTAGGGTTGAGACTGACTGTTAGGGGTTTTGTTTGATTCCATAACAATCAGAATTCGAGAAAGAAGAAGCTAACAAGGCTGATAGAAGAGAAGTAAGAGATTGCAAGAAAGACGCAAACAAGGATGATAGAAGTAATAGAAGAGAAGTAATAAGAGAGTGTGAGAGATATATAGAATACTCGGATGTAATAAAGAGAAGTTAGGAGATTATTAAATCAAAAGTTTGGTGTTGTTAGAGACTTTTAATTCTCAATAACCATCACCTACTTCAGTCAAATCAGAAGTAACTAAGGGTCATTGAGTTTTATTTAACTAAAAGTTTCAAGTGTTTCAAAAGTTTTAAAATTTTCGAGTTTTAAATAAGGTTTTTAAAGTTTTGAGACAACTCACACCTAAAACAACAAAACTACAATCACAACAATTAATAGAACATGACCATATGCGAACAAGACCATAAACATGACCATATGCGAACAAGACCATCAAACATGACCATATGCGAACAAGACCATCAAACATGACCATATGCGAACAAGACCATCAAACATGACCACAACACTACAGTCTAATGACAACAACAATTAACAAACCACAACACTTACTACACAAACATCCGAGACCTGAAACAACAAAACTACAATCACAACAATTAATACTAGAACATGACCATATGCGAACAAAACCATCAAACAAACCACAACACTTACTACACAAACATCCGAGACTATCCAAAAAAACTCATACCAAATCACTTAACAATGTGACTTACCTTTTACTTTCGAGCAATTGCAGGTTTGTTGATGGTTCTTGATTTAATTTGCCCTGGATAGCCTCACCTAAAAGCCTCCGAAACAAAGCAAAAACAAATAAACTTAATCAGTGGTCGATTTCAAAACCGTTATAAGAAAACTCGGAATTCATTCATAAGAAAAAGCTCACTAAAATCCATGATTGATTAATCAAAACCGTAAATTGACAGATGAGACAAACCCTATACCATCTTACTTAACCAAAACCTAATTCACAGATTTCAATTTTGCCCTAAATCGATGAAACATCCCACAAACAATGAGAAAACGACAGGACTACCTCTATATCGCCGGAGATGATCTTTGCCAGAGAAAGGAGACGACGACACAACATATCAGGAAGAAGATTTAGATTCGCCGGACATATCAAAGATCGATTCGCCGGAAGTTAAACGGATTCCTCGGGAAACCTTTGGAAATATCGATTTCAACTGACTAGAGCTCTCGATTTGGGTGTTTTATTCGGAAAATTTTCGTGTTTATACGGCGAGGATGAAGGAAACGAAGCTCTCGCCGTTTTCTCTCTTTCTATCGCAAACCCTAGCCGCGATATTGAAGAAGAAAGGAAATGAAAAAATTGTCTCAACACCCAAAAAACATGACAACTCTCGTGATGACACGTAAGCCAAGAACTGGGCTTAAAACTGTTCTAGTTTAAGACCCAAAATATTGATCTTAGTCTACTATTCCAATTTTTTATATTTTTAACGGGCTAAGAACACATGAAGTGTTGCCCCATTAAGGATGGCCTTAGCTCTCGTCTCATACTATCTCCCGTATGTTGCGTACAAGATTTAGTATTTTGCATTTTTATATGACTAGTGAAATCATATGATGTATATCATTTGATACCAATCACAAAATGAAAAAGAACTCTCATTCTGTATATTCATGAATATAATGTGTAATTTAATCGGAAAACCGAATGTTTAAATTTTTGTTAGGTGCTAATTGGGTGATCGGATAACATCTAATCCTGAGTTAATCAAGGGAAGATAATCCTTACTTTATGGGTTATTTCTAATAAAACTAGATTTGTGTAAACTAGATACTTTGGTTGGTAAAGTTGCTTTGAAAAGACGACCGCCTCAGTCTCCTTTTAGAAATTAGTTTATAAACGGCCGTAGCAAATCAATTTAGATATATTTAGTTCGTTTAATTATATTAGAATGTTATTTAAAACAATAAAACTTGTTTTAGATACCACTGCAAATTTTTGGTCTATTTGATACTTTGTTGTAGTTTTATTAGGCCGTCTTTTAATTATGATCATTTGGAGTAGGTTTAGTTAAATATTAAGTAATGTTTATTTAGTTGAAAAATATATATATACCATATATATTATTATGAAGTGAGGATAGCTTATAGTTAGTTTTAACTCTAATGCTTATGCCAATCAATTTGAACTAAGACAATTGGACTCTTTAAGATCCAAAAATTAAGGCTTTGAATGGGGAGTGGAGAAATAGGTGGTTCTTCAGTCCAAGTGGTTCCTCCATTTATGTCTTCCCATTCATCACCTGCAAAAACAAAAATAAAAAAAAGTGAAGGAAACACATATAGATAAGGATTTCTTGTCTTCTAGTAGCAAAAGTGAATGAACCACATGAACCACTTTTATCTAGATATGAGAAGGGGTTCAAGTGGTCCAATAGTACAAATTATTGTATAAAATAAAATAATACAAAATTCACATGTTGGACAATGACGAAGAGAATGCAAAAATTTTTTTCCTATAAATCTAATACTCACATCTTTCTTCATCACAACAACAAGAAAGATAGATAAAAAAAAAAAAAAAAAAAAAAAGAGATTCCAAACTTCTTCTAGTGAAGCTGTAAGAGTGTAAGGTATATATAATTTTTTTTTTCTTTCAAACATATATACATTATATTATGTTATAATGTTTATATTAAATTTATATTAGTTATGATGTTTAATTAAATTAATAATTATGTTGATGTAGTTAGTTTTATTTAGTAAATGAAAAGTTTCATACATTTATGCTTTTGACTAAGTTAGTTATAATGTTAATTAATCATAATGTTTGGATGTTTTTAGTTATTAATTAATAAGGAATCAATGGAATTTAAATTTTTTTATACATGGCTCATAACCTCTAATTTATATATATATATATTAAAAGTATCTCTATATATGTGAACATAAATTTAAATTTTTATAATTATTTGAAAAGTATATATGTTAATTTCCCTTACATAAACATACATACATTATAATAATCAAGTATATTGTTTAGTTTAACTAAGTTAATAGTAATGCTGTTGTAGTTAATTTTTTTTTACTTATGTGAAAGAAATGCTAGTAAATATTTTAATAATATATATCATGTTTTGTAATTATGTTTTTATTTTATAACATAGATATTTAACAGTTTTGTAATTAATTTTTTATTTTATAAAATAGAGATCTAAGTAGGTTAATAAGACAATATTATGAATAAAAATTTAATAGCAAATAAGGTTTGTAAACTTTTAGTGAGCAAAAGTTATAATTGTATATGTATAATATTTTTATGTTTTTGACTAAGGTTTATAATTGTATAAGTATAATATTATTAATGTTTATACCATCGACATATATTATATAAGATTTATGATTCATGTCTACACACTAATGTAATACAAAATTATAAAAAACTCAAATTTATTATGTAAAAATAATTAATAGTCACATAATACAATAGTTTAATAAATTTTTGTCATA
Source organism: Camelina sativa (assembly GCF_030686135.1). Classification (NCBI taxonomy): domain Eukaryota; kingdom Viridiplantae; phylum Streptophyta; class Magnoliopsida; order Brassicales; family Brassicaceae; genus Camelina; species Camelina sativa. The sequence goes on along the minus strand of NC_141888.1, from coordinate 23,747,692 downwards.
TATAACTAAAATATATACTGATTATAGTAAACTGATTTTTTTTTTTTACAACTGTAGATATGACATCTAATCGTCGACGAAACACAAGTTCTTCTGTACAAGCAGCTGAAAACTTTCCAACCGAAACATCAGCACGGGTAAAATATTTTATCTTAATTTATTTAAATATAGTTTTTTATAATTACGTGAATATATAATAATTTGTTCTAAAAAATATTGTAGAATGGAGCTAATTTCAAATGGACTCCTAGCAGTCTTTTTAGATTACTTGAGTTATATGATCAAGCAGCTGCGATGAATAATTATCGTATAAAAGATCCCACTCCTTTTGCAAAACAGTTTATGGTTGAAAAGTTTAACCAGGAGTTCGATTTAGAAATAAATTATAAGTTTTTCATATTTTCAAAGAAAAACTTGATAATATGAAAAAAAAAATACAAGAAGTATCGAGAGCTTATGGGATCAACTAGTATCACGGTTGATCCTATTACATCCGTGATTAATGCATCTGAGTCATGGTGGAAAAATTGTGAAGTAAGTTTTCATAATCTTTATCACAACTCAAATATATTAACATAATTAAAATAACCAAATATTCTGAAATATTTGTTTTATAATAATATTCATAGGTATGTAAGATTGTACATGCATTTAGACGAAAGCCGCCACAAGGGTGGGAAATCATGGAACGTTGCTTCAAATTATATAATGTTCAATCCCAAGCTCAATACTCTGTCAACCAAAGAAGAGAAGAAATGATGAATGAAGGCACAACTAATAATGAAGATCAGCTGTACCGAGAAACATACGATGGTGAAATGTCTGATAGTCAAGATGCAGAGATACAAGAAAATGAAGAAGTGTATCGCGTTAACATTACCGATGAAACGCGTCCTTCAAATGAGTTTATTCAGGCACATAGGCGTCATAGTTCTGTGACGGTTGATCCGATTCAAATTCCTAGTTCCAGAGTTCAACAACGAGGACAAGGAAGACGAGGAAGTATGTTACAAAGATCTGCAAGAAATTCTGGAGTTGTACATGGGAGTGGTTCACGAGGAAGTAAAAAGAAACAGTCATTTGAGACCACCCTAACCGATACAATGACCGGATTTAGGGAGTTCCAACGTCAAAGTTTACAACAATTACGCCCAAATTCATTCGACCAAGATGATTACGACGGCTTTGATGAGGCTGCAAAGATATTGGAATCAATGGAGCTTCCAAGTGATACAAAATTTTATTGGGCGTGCGTTGACGAATTAGGAGGAGACCCATTCTATCGTAAGTATTTCATTGATAGAGCTGAAAAACCTTTTGAAGAAAAGATAAATTTCTTACAAGCTTTAACTGGATATACACGTTATGATGAGTTTGTGGGAAAGCGGTTAACGTCGAGAAGAAATTTTGGGAGTCCAAGTGCAAGTGGTTTTCATTCAGGTAGTCCATCTTCTGGTGGTAATAATTCATGGGGGCAGACTTCAAATGTCCAATGGGGTCAACAACCACGTCCTCAACAATGGGGTACACCACCAAGTGCTCAGCAATGGGGTACACCACCAAGTGCTCAGCAATGGGGTACACCACCAAATGCTCAGCAATGGGGTCAACAACCACGTCCTCAACAATGGGGTACACCACCAAGTGTACAACAATGGGAAACACAACCAAATAGTCACCAGTGGGGTACATCACCAAATGTTTCACAATGGGGAGCGTATCAAAATACACAACAATTGAATTCACCTACACAGTGGGGTTCATCATCAAATGATCAACAATGGGGATCATCATCAAATATTTCACAATGGCCTCCTCAAACAAATGTTCAGCATGGATTCTCATTAGAAACTCAAACTGAAACTCAAACTGAAACCACAACACCAAGGCCAATACCACGAACACGTAAATCTGGAGGATTATTCAACATTTGGGGAACCCATCAGGAGCCAAATTTAAATGAAACTCACCAAAATGATTCTGACGATGAAGCATAATATCTCTAGTTCTTTGCTATTAATAATGTTGCATTGTTTTTATTTATGTTTCTGTATTATCTTTTACTTACTATGTGTAATTGAATCATGTCTTTCAGTTTCTTATCAATTCTTTGTTTTCATCAAATACAGGCTTTTCGTATATGTCAATTGCGGTGACAAGGAATTCAATTTTTAAGTTACGAAGAGAGAACTGAGTTATGGAATCTGGAGAATGCACAATTTGAAGAGTTAATAATTCAACCAGCATTGAGTTATTACAATCGATATTTTGAAAGAGGACAAGTACAAACAGATGGTGGATTGGGGTGGAGAAATATTTGGCATCGATTACAAGAAGATCATGCTGCTTGTCTTCAGTTACTACGGATGTCACTTGATTGTTTCAGAACATTGTGTCACCAACTAGAAACAACTTATGGATTAAAACCAACACTGAATGTAGGCATTGAAGAGAGTGTTGCAATGTTTTTACGGATATGTGGACACAACGAAGTCCAACGAGATGTTGGTCTAAGATTTGGGAGAAATCAAGAAACCGTAAAGAGAAAATTTTATGAAGTGCTTAGAGCGACTGAGTTACTTGCTTGTGATTATATCAAAACACCAACAAGGCAAGAACTACACAGGATTCCGGACAGGCTAATGGATGGAAAATATTGGCCATTTTTTAGTGGGTTTGTTGGAGCAATGGATGGTGTTCATGTGTGTGTTAAGGTCACTCCTGATTTACAAGGAATGTATTGGAGTCGACATGATAGAACATCGTTTAACATCATGGCAATATGTGATTTAAATATGTTATTCACATATGTTTGGAATGGAGCACCAGGATCTTGTCATGATACAGCAGTTCTTACGATGGCTCAAAACAATGATCCTGAATTTCCTTTGCCACCAGAAGATAAGTATTATGTGGTTGATTCTGGCTATCCAAATAAACAAGGTTTTCTTGCTCCATATAGATCTTCAAGAAACATGGTTGTTCGGTACCATATGTCATTATTTGAGAATGCTCCACCTCCTCAGAATAAGCAGGAATTTTTCAACCGCTGGCACGCATCTCTACGTTCTATTATTGAGAGAACATTTGGAGTGTGGAAGAAGAAATGGAGAATTCTTTGTGAATTTCCTAGATATAATATTGAAGTGCAAAAGAGAGTCGTCATAGCGACAATGGGTCTACACAATTTTATCAGAATTTCAAATTCTATAGATGATGATTTTGCTGAAACAATGGGGCATTCACATATTGACAACATTGATCCGAAGAGTGATTTAAACGTCATTGGAACAACAACTATAGCTGATGGTGATTTAATGGCGAATCTCAGAGAAAGAATTGCAGATACATTATGGGCTAATAAACATCTTCTATATTAAATGATTGTTGAATGAATGTTTTAAATACATTATTTTATGTATTCTTGTCTTAATTTCATTAATATAATAAGATTGGATCTGCGCTATAGCACAAACATATGTCTTTTAAAATAATTGTGTAGTAATTTTATTTAATTTGAAAATTATTTTAAAAGTGCAATTATATTAATTATTTTTTCAAAAGATATTTTTATATTAGGTTTTTGTAAATAAAATATTAAATAGAATCTACTTATGACAAATTAAATACAAATTTTAAAATTTAAATATATTATTTTAAATTTGTACAGTACTTTGAACCACTTTTACCATTCAAACATAAATTTTAAACCGCTTGATCCACTAGATCCACACTTGTTTCACTAGATCCACTAGATTCACTTTTTTCCGCTTGATCCGCTAGATCCGCTAGATCCGCTACGCCTGATACACTATCTCCATTCGGAGCCTAAGAGTATGAGTGTGTATGATAGTTGTCTGGCTAGACGATAATGATTAGAAATTGACGACGACGTCGTATGCGTTTATAGATTAGTTTAGAATTGTGAAATGTTAATTCATTGTTCATTTTTTGTACTAGTAAGAAAATACAGCTAATGGCATAAAACACCATTTTTATGTATTAACAAGCATCCCATAATATGCTTAAGGCCATAATTTGAAAGAACTCAACTTATACAAATTAACTACATAGCTTGTTTACTTCAAATTTATATATTTAGATCATTTTTTCTTGGTTATTTTTTTTTTGGTTATTTCTTTTGTTTGGTGCATAATATTATTAAGATTTTTTAAAAAGAAACAAATATATTTTTTTTTTTGTCAACAATCAAATAATTTATTAGTTATATATTTTCGATTTTATTATAGAATAGAAGAAACTAATTAGTTGATACATCTTTATATTATTTTTCGATTAAAAGTACTTTTCTATGAGTAATAAGGTTTTGTTAAATGTAATAAAACTTCAAATTATTAGCAGTAATTTTTTTATGGTTTTTTTTAAATCCAATAACTATTTTAAAACAAACCCTCCATCAAGTCTATTACATTTGATGTTGGATGATTTGAGAAATAAATAAATTTTATTTGACGAAAATGAAAAAAAAAACTATTTAATTAGGCTCCAAAGAGCGTCAGTGGCCCTGTTATTATCTGCTGCTGAAGGATTAGATGATCAATAGCTATGTCTCAATCTTGTTTACCTCTAAACCCCATGTCAGAAGCCAAGTGAAACGTAACCCCCGCCGCCACCGTTCTCTCCCGAACCAAAATCAACACGCTCTATCTCACTCTTTTTCTCAGCTCTGGCAACAATGGTAATGGTTATCGGACCATTATGTCCATTTGCCTCAAATAACCGCTCAATGTATAGGAGAATACGCAGTGGATCAACCCTCCGAGATATGGACAGGGAATCCAAATCCAAATAGAAGAAGATTGGCTGGTTCGGGTTCTCTGGAATCGGTAAGGGATCTGGAAGTGGGGGCAAAGTTGGAGGGAAAATGGGTATATATTGTTGCTCTTTTTGTTAGATTTAGAGATATTCATGTATAATGTGTTTGTGGGATTAGTTTGCGGAAACTATGTACAATTACACAATTCAACTGAAGGGTTTAATATGCCAAAATCAGGGTTTCAAAAGGTTTTGTGTTTGTGCACCACACAAATTATATGTGTATATTATATACCTCAGCTGTTTTATGTTTGTGCAAGCTAATATTATCGTATTTTGTATTGTAGATTTATAAATTGTGATAAATGCATACGATTGTTCACAGATTATGACAAACCCCACCTATCCCCACGCCCTAAGTGGGCCATTTCAAGTCTTCGTATGACAAATATGCGACCACATTCAATTCAATTCAATTCATTCTCAAATTTATTTTTGATAAATAAATTATTTGAAAAGTATCGTATACCAATAATGCGACACCACTCTGTTATTTCATCATCAAGTTTGAATTACTTCAATAAAGCCGAACTCCGATCAAAGAGATTATGTAAGCTCAAAAGGTGAACTATTTTGTTTTTTGAGGACAATTATATTTGTAAACCATATTCGTAATCGCAAAACTTTTCGAACTCGAATTAGTAGTTTTGAGGTCGGTAAAATGCGTAATATAATGTGTACACTGCTACGACACGGTGAAGATTCTTAGCAGAAGACGCTTGCAGATTGGTGGGTTTTCCGGTGAGTGTTTTGGTGGTTAATTGTAAATTATTTTCAGGATCTTAGATGGCTTTCATGAAATCTAGCTGTTGAAAGGTTTTTTGAGCCTTCACCTTTCTCTAGCTTCCGTATTTTTGCTTCTACTGGACTAGATTTGAAGATTGCTTTGTTTCGAGAAGGTTTTCTGGTTCATGGCTTTCGGAGGTCAAGGGCTTGGATCTAAGTATGTCATTTTGCTAGGTAGGGGATTTGAATTCATTGGATGGCGGAGAGTTAGAGAATTGATCTATTTCGGAAGGTATGTGGTTGGTCTGACTTGTCGTTGGTGACGGCTCTGAGACAGGATTCAAATACTCTGGTTAAAGAATCCGACCCGGCGACAATATCACAAAGCTGTGGACGTTGTATTCGTCGGTGCTAGTAGATCTGGTTCTCTGCCTCTGTTTAACCGCCTAAATCTAGCTTGTTTTTTTGTTGTTGTTCGCCAAAATTTTCTTTCTATTTTGTAACTGTTGATGGTTTGTAATTTCAGGCCAAATGCATTAGGAACACTACACAGTCTTTACAAGTCACAACTTTTTCTACGCGATATGCAACATAGTTGCCATTCTCAGCTAGCTTCTCCTAATAGTATTCTTAATTAAATAAAATTAAAAAAAATCATATATGTTTTGACAAAAGTAAATATTCAAAAAGGTAAATAATGCCCGTATTGGCATAAACTTCTCTAGGATACTCGTCACGCAAAAAAAAAAAAAAATGTATGGTCATGGTCTCATGAATATTGGATAAATTAATTTGTGAGCTGAAATCTACGTTCATTTGCTCACAAGTGAAACTATTATTTTCTGGTTTAATAAATAGACGTTTATGAGTTAGGAGTGGTACGTGGCATTCACAATTATATTGCCACATTTTTTGGTGGCTGAGTTCCCAGAATATGTGAAAATATTGATGGGAGACGAAGAGATAATAAAGACAATACTACAACAAAAACGGTATATGGTACATCAATATTTTTGTGATCTCATTTTTGGAGCCGATTTAAAACGTTAGAATCCCTAATGTGTGTATTCATATGACTATGTGAGCTTATCCCCTTTTTTGGAAAACATTGTCCAAGACTAAAAATACAAATCACGATAGTTCACCTCAGAAACTTCATCGCTCCGGCTCAACATCTCCATTCCTCAAGGTTCAGATCCAATGGCGTAGAATCATATCTCAACTTGATTTTGTGGTTTTCTTCATCTCCCATTCTCTTTTTCTCTAATCACTCAGAAATGTTACTTAGTACGATAGAGTTTTTTTTTTTTAGAATTCTATTGTGCTTAATTTAGATCGAATTGCTTGATTTTGACAAGGATTATGAATAAATAATTCAATTATATCGTAATTATCACCAAATTGAAATTAAAGGCTTGTACATATATATCATCCACATATATGTAGTTTATTAACAGTAGTGTATAACTGGATTTAACAACTGGACTACATAAAAACTATGCTTTTATCCCTAGAGTAAAATGTCTAATCGTCTATATATAGACTCCAATGTTAACTAACTCAATTCATAGTCCCTTTTTTTTTTGGGTAAATATGTTAAGTTTTACTTATACATAATAGTAACCTTATCGATACTATAATTATATTAATTGATTTTTCTTCATTTATCAGCAATCGATGACACAGCCTCGCTGACGCGGCAAGTGGCGGTTGTTGGCACCGGAACCTGGATAATCATTTAACTCCATCACCATCCTTTCTTCTACCTCCTCCTTCACGTTCTAATTAATAACCATCCATTTTGAACAAAACCAAATTTAGAATCTTTAATAAACCTAATTATAACTTTTCAAGAACACATATACTCTCTTATGCAGTATATACATAACTTTAGAACTAACCACATCATGTTGAGGGAGATCAATATGATGAGTGGGTTTTTCCATAAAACTCCAAGGTCCTATATGCATACGAAAAATATAGATAATATAAGTTACAAGATATATGATGGAAATATTAATTACGGAAAATAAGATCTAAGAGAGATGATGATCTTACTTGAAGCATGGGAAGGCAATATGAAGATGTGAGATAGAGACAAGAAGAAGATCACCAGGAGATGGAAGAGAGCTTTGTTGGCCATTTGAAGACGATGATTTAAGACAAAATGTATAGATTAAAACCTTAAGTGTTGTTGTGTGTACTTCTGTCTCTCGTTTTCCCCCGAACTTGTTTTCAGTTTTGTGTTTGTGGTGGCCTCTCTTATATAGTTCTATATTTCTATTTTTCCAATTTGCGCATTTTATACTACTATCATAGTGGGGTGTTAATAACTAAATTAAACTAAGTATGAACCGTTTTTTTAATCTAATTTAGAGTGCTAAGTCTTTTGTATCAAAGAACCAAAATGTCTTCTAAACTCTTTAAAAAGGAACAAATACGAAGAAACAAGCTATCGACGCGGTTTCACTTTACGTCTAGCTAGTGCTGTTTAAATTGTTAATTGTTCGAAACATAAAATACTAATTATAAAATTACAGAATGAAAAATCTGTGTGTGTACTCAGATCTTTCATAAGCAATACACTAATTTTATTGTTTTAAATGTTCATTCATGTTGAGATTGTTAGACTGATTCAATTCTGGGTTGATGATGAATTGGTTCTAAACCAGAAATTAATGAGTTGAGTTGCTGGTTATCTCGGATTCGTCTATTGCTGATTAAACCGGAGGGAAGAAGATTAATGTGAAGTCTCCAACTGCAGTGGAGAGTTTACTAATATCACTGAAACGTTGCGTTTCATAGATTAACATCTTCTTCTTCAATCTTATTAGATTCTATCTCTTCTTCTTCTGTTATCAAGAGTGAGAGAGGTTGTTAGAGAGTGAGATTTCACCATTGTTGTAAAGCTCGGTTCTGAGCTATAACCTTTCCTCATAGTGAATTTGCTGGATTGATTCGGCCCCAGACGTAGGTGTAATCACATCGATTGCACTGAACTGGGTTAACAATTGTGTCTCGCGTTTCTTGTTCTTTGCTTTACAAAGTTCTTGAGCTGAATTCGATTAGGTTTAGAGAAGTGTTCGGAGTTACTTCAGGTGTGAATTCTGACAAAGTGGTATCAGAGCATAGGTTCTTCTCCCAGATCTGATCGATGGCGGTAGCGACGGCGCGAGTTGAGATTAAGACGTTCAATGGTGATAGTGACTTCTCGCTATGGAAGATTCGGATCTTGGCACAGCTTGGGGTTCTTGGTTTGAAGAACATCCTCACCGATTTCAAGTTGACCAAGACAGTTCCGTTAACGAAAGAAGAAGAAAAGAAGATTGCCACAGAAGAATCATCAGACTCCTCCTTATCACAGACTAAAGAGGTCCCAGATCCAGTCAAGATCGATCAATCGCAACAAGCTTTGACACTAATCATAAATCATGTTGGGGATAAGGTTCTGCGAAAGGTAAATCATTGTGAGACAGCTGCAGAGATGTGGGCTTTGCTCAATAAGTTGTACATGGAAACCTCTTTGCCAAATAGGATCTATGTGCAGTTGAACTTTTATTCTTTCAAGATGGTTGATGCTCAGACTATAGATCAGAATGTAGACGACTTCTTGAAGATTGTTGCAGAGTTAGGGAGCTTGGAGATTCAGGTTTCTGAAGAAGTTCAAGCAATATTGTTGTTAAATTCCTTGCCATCTAGCTACAGTCAGCTTAAGCATACGCTTAAATATGGTAACAAGAGTCTGTCACTTCAGGATGTGATTTCATCAGCTAAGTCTCTGGAAAGGGAACTTGCCGAGTCAAAAGAGTCTGAGAAGGGATCGTCTGCAGCATTGTACACAACAGAGAGAGGCAGACCCCAGACTAGAAGTCAACAGAATGGCTCTAAGGGAAAAGGTAGAAGCAGGTCAAACTCCAAGACGAAAGTCACGTGTTGGTTCTGCAAGAAGGAAGGGCATGTTAAGAAGGACTGTTATGCCAGGAAACAAAAGTTTGAAAGTGAGGGTCAGAACGAAGCTGGAGTTATAACAGAAAAGTTGGTATTCTCTGAGGCTCTTAGTGTCAACAATCAGCTTGTAAGAGACTTGTGGATTCTGGATTCTGGGTGTACATCTCACATGACGTCAAGGAGAGATTGGTTCTGTAGTTTTCAAGAGAATGGTGAAACAACCATTTTGTTGGGTGACAATCGAGCTGTGGTGTCACAGGGAATAGGTTCTATTCGCGTTAACATACAAGGAGGTTCAATTAAGGTGTTGAACAATGTTAAATATGTACCAGACTTGAGGCGAAATCTGATTTCAACAGGTACTCTTGACAGGTTGGGTTATAAGCATGAAGGTGGAGATGGCAAAGTGAGGTATTTCAAAAATGGGAAGACTGCTTTGTCAGGGAGTTTGAACAATGGTTTATATATCCTGAATGGTGAGACTGTTATGAGTGAGAATTGCAACACTGAGAATGTGAAAGACAGCACTGTGTTGTGGCATAGCAGGCTTGGACATTTAAGTCTTAATGGTATGAAAGTGCTATCTGAGAAAGGGCTATTACAGAAGAAAGATGTCACTAACTTGGAGTTTTGTGAGCACTGTGTAATGGGAAAGTCCAAGAAGTTAAGCTTCAATGTGGGTAGACAAGATACTAAGGATGCATTGGGATATGTTCATGCGGATTTGTGGGGTTCACCGAATGTGACTCCATCCCTGTCAGGTAAACAATATTTCTTGTCTATTATTGATGATAAAACTCGCAAGGTGTGGCTTATATTCCTCAAGACAAAGGACAAAACGTTTGACCGGTTTTGTGAGTGGAAAGGATTAGTTGAGAATCAGATTGGTAAGAAGGTAAAGGTCCTCAGAACAGACAATGGTTTGGAGTTTTGCAATCTGAAGTTCGATGAATATTGTAAGAAGCATGGTATTGAGAGACATCGGACTTGCACCTATACTCCAGAGCAAAATGGAGTTGCAGAGAGGATGAATCGAACACTTATGGAGAAAGTAAGGTGCTTGTTGAATGAATCTGGGTTAGAAGAACGTTTCTGGGCTGAAGCAGCAGCCACTGCAGCCTATCTCGTAAATAGGTCCCCTGCATCTGCGATTGATCACAATGTACCTGAAGAGCTGTGGCTAAACAAGAAGCCAGGATACAAGCACTTGAGGAGATTTGGTTATGTTGCCTATGTGCATCAAGATCAGGGAAAGCTCAAACCTAGAGCATTGAAAGGAGTATTTCTAGGTTATCCACAAGGCACAAAAGGCTATAAGGTGTGGTTACTTGAAGAATCAAAGTGTGTGATTAGTCGCAATGTTGTGTTTCACGAAGAGGTATTGTATAAGGATCTTTGTGGTAAAGATGGTGAAGAGAAGGTTGCAGAAATCAAGAAGGATGATAAGACCTTGACAGAGATTAAGAAGGAAGGTAAATTGATTGGAGAAAGTTCTAATGGAGGTGGAGCTACAATAGTTGATGAGAGTGATACAGATACAGATTCAGATTACTTTGAGCCTGAAGGTGAAGTTGAGGCTCCAAGGAGTTCTCCAAGTCTCAGAAACTATCAGTTAGCTAGAGACCGTGTTAGAAGAGAAATCAAGGCTCCACTGAAGTTTTCTGATTACTTGCAGTTTGCTTTTGCACTTATGACAGCAGAAGAGATCATATGCGAAGATCCTCAGTGCTATCATGAAGCAAAAGAGGATAAGTACAGTAAGGAATGGGATGCAGGTATGGATGAGGAAATGAACTCATTGAGGAAGAATGAGACCTTTGATGTGGTGGATAGACCAGTTGATCAGAAGGTTATCAATTGTATATGGCTTTATAAAAAGAAGCCAGGTATTCCAGGGGTAGAACCTGAGAGGTTTAAGGCCAGATTGGTGGCTAGAGGCTTTACACAAAGGATAGGGATTGACTATCAAGAGGTGTTTGCACCTGTAGTGAAGCACATATCAATCAGGACTTTGTTGTCATTGGTGGTTCAAGATGATTTAGAACTGGAGCAGATGGATGTCAAGACAGCTTTTCTGCATGGGGAACTTGATCGACCAATATACATGGAGCAACCCGAAGGTTATGAGGTAGATCCGGACAAAGATCAAGTTTGCTTGTTGAAGAAATCTCTTTACGGTTTGAAACAGGCTCCCAGGCAGTGGAACAAGAAATTTAATGCATTCATGATGAAACAAGAGTTCAACCGGAGTGAGCATGACTCTTGTGTGTATGCGAAAGAGGTAAATCCTGGTGAAATTGTTTACTTGCTACTGTATGTAGATGATATGCTATTAGCTGCTAAAAGTAAGGAAGAGATAAGTAGATTGAAAAAGGCTTTGAGCTTAGAGTTTGAGATGAAGGATATGGGACCTGCTAGTAGGATTTTGGGAATTGATATAATTCGAAATCGAGAAGAAGGAGTTTTGTACTTGTCTCAGTCTGGTTATTTGGAAAAAGTACTGAGTCGGTTTAACATGAGTAAGGCTCATGAGACAGATACTCTGGTTGGAACACATTTCAAGTTGATGTCTGTGAAGAATGATCGCGAGTGTGTTGATTTGAAGAAGGTTCCATATGCAAGTGCCATTGGAAGTATAATGTACTTGATGGTAGGTACAAGACCTGACATAGCTCAGGCTATTGGTCTGTTGAGTAGATTCATGAAGAAACCTAGAAAGATTCATTGGGAAGCAGTGAAGTGGTTACTGAGGTATCTAAGAGGCTCTAGTGATTTGAATTTGGTTTTCACAAAAGGAAACAAGCTGGAGATTCAAGGTTTCAGTGACTCAGACTATGCTGGAGACAGAGATCGTAAAAGATCTACCAGTGGTTATGTGTTTACAGTTGGTGGGAATACTGTCAGCTGGAAGTCGAGCTTACAGTCAGTCGTGACCTTGTCAAGCACAGAGGCAGAGTATATTGCACTCACAGAAGCAGTTAAAGAAGCATTATGGCTTAAGGGGCTTCTGGAAGATATGGGTTACGAACAAGAAAGGGTCACAGTTTGGTGTGATTCTCAGTCTGTGATATGCTTGTCAAAGAATAATACATTTCATGAGCGAACAAAGCATATTGCAACAAAGTATAACTTCATCAGGGACATTATTGAGTCTGGAGAAGTTGAGGTTCTGAAGATTCATACATCAAGGAATCCTGCGGATATGCTAACAAAAGGTATTCCGGTCAAGAAGTTTGATGAAGCTTTAGATTTTCTAAAGCTAATCAAGTGAGATGAAGTGCATCTCAGCTGAAGGTTAAATCCAAGTAAGTGCAAATTCATGGTTAGAGGAAAAGGGGAATTGAATCAAGGTGGAGTGTTGAGATTGTTAGACTGATTCAATTCTGGGTTGATGATGGTTTGGTTCTAAACCAGAAATTAATGAGTTGAGTTGCTGATTATCTCTGGTTCGTCTATTGCTGATTAAACCGGAGGGAAGAAGATTAATGTGAAGTCTCCAACTGCAGTGGAGAGTTTACTAATATCACTGAAACGTTGCGTTTCATAGATTAACATCTTCTTCTTCAATCTTATTAGATTCTATCTCTTCTTCTTCTGTTATCAAGAGTGAGAGAGGTTGTTAGAGAGTGAGATTTCACCATTGTTGTAAAGCTCGGTTCTGAGCTATAACCTTTCCTCATAGTGAATTTGCCGGATTGATTCGGCCCCAGACGTAGGTGTAATCACATCGATTGCACTGAACTGGGTTAACAATTGTGTCTCGCGTTTCTTGTTCTTTGCTTTACAAAGTTCTTGAGCTGAATTCGATTAGGTTTAGAGAAGTGTTCGGAGTTACTTCAGGTGTGAATTCTAACAATTCAGATGCTCAGATCAGATGGATATTTCTTAGTTTTAATTTTATCCGTAGCTAGGAATTTTAAATGTTCCTACATAAAACATACAGAATTGATTTTGTCAATGTTAATATTTTTGGGTTTTTTTTTGTAGAATTTTCTCCTTGTCTTCGAAGTAAAAAACCATTTTTCATGTGTATATGATCGATAAGAAACTTTGTAGTCGTCGAGAAATGATCGATGTTGGTTAAAGTGGTGGAATTGTGGGAGGCAATGGGCATAACTACTTAATTACGCGTGTCTAGTTACATTAGTCATTGACAAAATGGGTCGAGTCCAAGGGAAGCTTTGTTTATTCTGCTTTACAAGTTCACGTTAAATTACACGGCAATCACTATAATGGAAAATAGCTAAGCACAAACAGTATTTAAAAAAAAATTATCTACAACTTATTGTCATGTTTACAAAGTATAGATACTCATGTATAGTAGTCCATTTAAATAATATATGTAAGTGCGGATATGATACATGCTTGTCAAAGTCATGGCACTAACTCTTAATGATGTTTTTTCTGATTACTTCACGAATTTGGCTTCTGTAGTGGCTAATACATCATACCGCTTATTCTTAAGTACCTTAATATATACGGTACCATTAGAGAGACAACTTTTTTTATTTTTAACATCTTTTACAAAATCATACCTTAGATATTCATATATTTCGCAATCCACTAAATGAAGCCTAGCTTTATGGCCATATGCATGCACTGCTTTTTCTGCAAAATGTAAAAAATATATATATCACCATATCGAAAAGTTTATAAGCACAATTGCAATGCGTTTGTGTTTGTGTTTGTGTTCTTGGAAAGGTTTCCCTTTTTGTATTTTAAGTCAACAAGAAAAATTATAAAAATACACTAGTGGGAAACTTCACACCTTCTCAATGTGATCACCAATATAATATTACTAATCATTTCATATCCTTTTCTTAATTGACATTAGCGCAGGAAATGCATTTTAAGAAACCACTAGAAAGGGATATTTTTTACTTTTGAGTCTTGAGGAAAGCTCCTCGATCTTTAGAGACAACACTTAGAAAATTGGATCATCTTAAGTGGACGAATGGTTCTACTTTCATTAACAATTTCTGAAAAAAATCAACTGCTTTTGGTAAGAATTTGGTTAAATTGCAGTTCAAACAAGTCATATCTGTTCAAATTAGTATGAGATAATCTTTAAACTTAAGAATTATTAAAAACTAGATTTTACATATTTTTAAAAAATAATAACATTTTTATTTTTATTTGTTTTTTATATTTAGTTTGTTTTGTTTAGTTAAATAATAATTTTGTTTGGATTGTCAATTATTAGAACAATAATAGGGGAAATAAATACATAAATATGTAATTTATAAGTTATTGTTAGATTAAGTCACAATTTTACCAATGATTTAATTGTTTTACAAAATTTTAGTTAAATTACCCTGATTTAATATGTCTAATATTCTTATATTAGTGGTATTGACCAAATAATTAAATGAAGATTTAACCCGTGTTTCAAACCGAATTAATAATATTTTATATTTATACTAATGTTAATTCAAACCTTCATGTTAATAACATGTCCCGCCATATAACAACAAACCGTCATATTAGTGGTTTAATCAGTGTTTGAAAACCGTCATATTAGTGGTTTTGGTTGTGGGTGTTGTGTTTCGTTTGTGAAGTTAATATTTATACATGAAAAATGTTTGATGAGCAAGGAGTTTACGATCCGTAGCAATAAAAGAGAGATTTTAGTGTTTTCCTATTTGAGTTGATAACATTATCGCAGAATAATAATCAGTTTCTTAACGCGATATATACTATATTAAATGCGATGCTAAGGTTAAATATACCCGATTATTGAGTTTCTAAAGTTGGGTTCTCGTTTTCATGAACTTTATTATTGTTATAATAATTATTGCGCTTGTAATAATTTGTTACTCAAATTCGGCTGTGTCATTTAAATTTAAGAGATCATACAGTCTCTAAAGATCTATTAAAATAGGTTTGAAGATTTTTATGAGATTAAAAATTTAATGTGTAGAGTTGTTTTTGGAAAAATCGAAATGTATAGATGTTGACATGTTGTCAAGCTATTTATGGCAATAAACGTATCAAATTAAGGGGGGTGTATTCAACTTGACATTTTAAGTGATTTGTGTAAGAGTTACAAATCCTATGTTATTCAATCATGTATTTTAAAAAGTCTTTTGAAATCCACTGTTATTGAACTGATAATTTAAAAATCTACTTTAAAATCCCTTGTTATTGAACTGATGATTTAAAAATCTACTTTAAAATCCACTGTTATTCAAAACAGTTTTATAGATTAGGATTTTAATAAATTTTAGGATTTTGGAGGATTTGTTTAGTTAAAAATACAGAAGTCCAAATCTCATGGTTTTAGGTGGGATTTGAAAGAATTTTACAGAAAATCATATAACTTCCCTAAAATCTATCAAAATTCTAAATTTCCTAAATCCTATCAAATTCTCCAAAATCATGGTTTGAATACACCCCCGTAAGTCAATTTAAAAAGTTTCATTAATTAAGTTTCTACGAAATGTTATTTCAGGAAAATCATTAGGGGTTAATGTTGTAAATAAAACAAATTAAATAAGCAAAATTTAAAGGGCGTAAACCAAAATGTAATTCAAAAATCAAAATATAATTCAAAAATGTTAATATAGATTATTCAAACATTTTAGGATGATGATTATAAATGTTTCGAATGTAAATAAAAAAGTAAGAAAACTTCAATAGTTTTTTCCTTTTTTTTTTTGGTGAGATGATGTCTTATTATTATTATTACATAGTACAGTAACTAGTAGAAATTTGAAAGTATATCCGATTTGAGTTAAAAGAATATTCTGGACTGGTGCCATTTTCACCAAATCACCCAAACAGTGAGCGTAATATGGAGTAGTAGGCTTGAAACTTGAAAGATGTCAAAGTAAAAGGAAAGAAAAAAGAATGCTCGTGGCTTTAAATGGGCCAAAACCTGGACCTTTAATGGGCTTTAAAGAAGAAATGTAGTCGAGTTCTATATACTATGCTCAATGCGGGATTTGGAGTAATTGATCTCACATGACAATTTTTGTTATTCGCTGAAACTATGAGAGGTGGTTTTCAGGATTCAACCTTCTGTCTTTTGATAGAAAGTTAGGGGTTCTTATTTTTTGTTTTGTTTTTTTTTGTCTCGTGTGCTTTGTAACAATGAAAAGTTAGATCCTATATACAAATAAAACCTTTTTATACATATAGGCTTTTCTAAGTATATTTAAATTTGCAATGTTGACATAACACTGTAAGAAGGTGTGCTTGATAAAATGCATAAGCGTTTTAAGAGATGGTTGCAACCTTTCTCCTAACACTTGGCCGCAACTCGCGATATTGATATAAAACATTTTTAAGAGATACATTTATCTTTTTGGTTAAAATTTTTAAGAGATACATGTTCATCAGTAAGTGAATTAGTATACATGTCAATCTTATCTTTTTGGGTTGATGAAACAAATGTAACATACTTGTTTTCTGATCTAAGTGTGCACATTTATACTTCTCAATTCATAGCATTTTCTATTTATTAAATAAAATTGTTTATATAAATATATATATACAAGATAATAATATATGTGTAGATAAGCCATCTTAATTTGTGTTTAACCCTTGCCCTTTACACAGCACGACTGGCGAGATGTGGACGCTACGTCTCTTTGGGATTTACATAAAAAACAACACCTTTTCTTCTATCTAGCTTTTCATTTTCTTCTTTTATCTTGCTTAATCAGATAATTCTACTGGGTTAACTGAGAAAACAAGTATGTTACATTTGTTTCAAATAATTGTGCTCTTTTCAAAACAAAATAAAAATAATTGTGATCTAATTTAAACAGTTGTCCAAATAACTAACATTTATTCATGGTACAAAGATTTAAATATTTTACAGGGTTTCAAGATTTCTGTGTTGACCAATGAAAACAAAAACACTTGTATTTTATAAATGTTCTTTACGATACTATTTTCCAATATTGATATCTCTTCGCGCCTTAGAGTTAGAGATTATGAATTAAAAGTTATAATATCCATTTTTTTGTTTTTTTTTCGTGTGCATTCATCCATTTTATTGTTTTTTTTTTAAAATACTTAGGCTCATTTCTAGGGGTAAATTTTTTTGTTCACCCTCTCTTCTCTCAGCCAATCAAAATCTTCCATCTAATATTTTATTTAAAAAAAATAAATCAAAATTAAATTAAAAATCAAAACAAATTAAGGAAACAAATTTTGTATATTTTTAATTAAAGAAAGTTAAATATTGGCTTGGTTTAGATTTTTAAAATTAGAACAAAATTATATATCGGTTTGTGTTTACAAATAAAATGCTTAAGGTATAGATTTTACAATTAAAACGAAATTATATGTCGGTTTGGGTTCACAAATGAGATGGTTAGGGTTTAGATTTTACAAGTAGAACGAAATTATATGTCGATTTGGGTTCACAAATGAGATGGTTAGGGTTTAGATTTTACAAGTAGAACGAAATTATATGTCGGTTTGGGTTCACAAATGAGATGTTAGGGTTTAGATTTTACAAGTAGAACGAAATTATATGTCGGTTTGGGTTCACAAATGAGATGTTAGGGTTTAGATTTTACAATTAGAACGGAAATATATGTTGGTTTGGGTTCACAAATGCGATGGTTAGGGTTTAGATTTTACAAGTAGAACGAAATTATATGTCGGTTTGGGTTCACAAATGAGATGGTTAGAGTTTAGATTTTACAAATAGAACGAAATTATATGTCGGTTTAGATTTATTAAAAAGCGGTTTAAGTTTTTAATTTTATAATAATGTATACAGATTTTATTTTCCTATTTTATAAAAAGGTGAATGAAAAGGTTTACCCCAAGAGCAAGGCCATTGCACATCCTGTGGGATGTCTTTTGGTTTTTTTAATAATAAAACAAAATAAAAATAAAGTTTTAATTGTAAAAATACACAGATCCGTGTCTCTGCACAGATGCGTTTAGATACCCAGAGACACTAGACGTGTCATTATTTTAGTGGTTACTCTTTGTTTTGTTTTTTTTTGTTTTTTTTGTTTTTCTTTTGTTTCGGTTGCTTCCCCCTCTCTCTCTCTCGATACCACTGAAAGGAAGAAAGTTGAATCGATTTATCTAAATCGACGAAATCAGAACAACAGAAGTTTTGATGAGTTTCCGGACCAAATACATATATCGTCGTCGTCATCCAAATCGACTTAATCAAAACAATAGAAGTTTTGATCGGTTTCCAGATCAAATACATATCTCGTCATCGTCTTCTTCTTCGTCCTGAGATTTTTCCTTCTTGGTTTCACGAAACCTTGTATCAGGTATGGATCTTGTTTCGTTCTAGTTTTAAAGTTTTTGTGGGACTATCTTTATTTGTTGTGACATCCGTCTTTTAGTATTGGTGAATTTTGATTTTGTCGATTTGGATCATATCTCCTTCGTAATGTGAACGAAACTTGGAGCATATCTCCTTCTTCCTCATGGTGGTGCTCCTGCTTCCTCTTTTCTGAGTGATTAGTGTTGGTTGGATTTGGTTTAGTGTTGGTCTGGTGATGTGAGTCAAGTTTTCTATCAAGAGAGCTGCTGTCAGGATTCAGCGTGCAAAGCGGCGGAGGGATGATCCAGATGAAGATATGGATGCAGAGACTAAGTGGGCTTTAAAATACTTGCCACATGGTATGTCTTGTGTAATTCTCTTCTGATTAGTAATTTCTTTTTTCTTTGTCTAGTTCTCTAAGTGGAGTTACGAAATGAGATGCCTCAAGTTACTAAAAAGATTGCTGTCTTCATATTGGGTTATGCTTTTGTTTGAATGGCGTTGTTTGTTTTTTATAGGTTGTGTATAGGTCTTCCTTGGTTTTGATGTGTTCTTTGTGATTTTGGTACCAATTCCAAAAGTTGAGGCATACATACATTAACATAGAGGATGCATATTTTTATAAATAAGTCGTTATGTGATGTGCAGGACAAACAAGTTGAAGCTAAAGACTCAGAGAAGAGTGATTCTTTGGTGGTTCTTAAATAAAGGTCAGGGCGCGGGGAACTATAGGGCAAGTAAAAGCAGACAGAGTTGTAGAGGACGAGGTAAGAAGAAGAGAACTTGTTTTAGACATTAATGAATGAAGAGCATATACATTAGGATATGGCTTCTCTGTTTCTGTTGCAGTTTTGGTTATGATCATTGTCTTGTAAGTATTAAGTATAGAAATGTCGAGAAAGCAAAAAAGGTTGGTGTTTAATTTGTTGTTTTTGTTGCTTTGCAGATCACTTGGTACTGTGTTTTTGTTGCTTTGCAGATCATTTGTTTCATTCTTCTCTTCTCTTTCTCACGGTAATTACAATTTCTATATTTGATTTTGACTGAAATTGATTGATGCTTTTGGGAGTAATTTTAGTTATGTAATTGACATTTTTCCAGTTCCTGAAGTTCATGGGATAATTATGTATTCACGTTTATATGAGAGCCATAACGTCAACACACATTTGCTTCGATCTACTATGGTAAAAAAAAAACTATCAGATTCATCATTGGGTGTGAAACCACTGTTTTTTTTTGTTCCATGTCTACATGATTTTGTGTTGTTTCTACTTGTGTTTGTCATATTAGAGAGTCTTTGCCGTTTAAGAATGATAAAAGATTTGTTGCAACGCAAGTTAAGGCTCCACCTCAACTACAGAAAACGGTTTGTTAAGTTGCTTAACATCTATGAAGTTGTAGTTCAGTTCTCTGTAAGATTTCAAAGACATTAGTTTCATTTGGCAACACAATAAAATGCAATATTTTTCCATTTTTAATAAAAATTATAAGACACTTAGGGATGACTAATGGGAGGGATGACTAATGGGAGGAGAAAAAATAAAAACAAGGGTGTGAAGCTCTAAATATTATTTTTAATATTACTAAAAGTTAGAAACACTTAAATGAGGATGACCAATGGCCATGCTGTATGAATGATGAACCCACATGTTGTTCTTTTTCTTTTTCTCATTTCCTAATAAACTGTAAAATGAACCCAAAAAAAAGATGCGATGTCAGAGGAACACGTGAAGGGTTGTGGTTAGATCTTGAGACTTGAGCAAGAGAAAAAGACATGCATCGATCGATCTTTTTGGGTTGATGAAATCCATGAGCAGGTGTGACAGAATCCAACGTGGCAAAGCACAGACTTTGATATAGATCCTCCATAGTCCAAATACCTCAACTTGGTTAAATTTGTACAATGTGGCAGTGAGACATACCTACATAACCTTTTTGTTAACAATCAATGGTCTATCGACACGTCGCTAAATCTTACCTTTCTTTGCTTTTTTCCTTATCCAACCAAACGTACCAAATCATGACTTCAATCTCTTTATTTGAGGATTTTGTTTTCCATTCTGGAACTTGAAATTATGTGTAAAAAGATTTCTATATTATATTTTCTATAAAACTGAATTTAGATATAGATAAATAATTTATTTTTAAAAAGTAAAGTATTAGATAGATGTGACTCTATGAGATGTAGAGGGGGGTATTGAACCTATATTTAAGGGGAGTGTATTGAAACAATGATTTTGAAGGATTTGATGGGATTTAGTAAATTTGGAATTTCTGTAGATTTTAGGGAAGTTGATATGATTTATAGGAAAATTCTTTCAAATCCCACCTAAAACCATGAGATTTGGATTTCTGTATTTTTAACTAAACAAATCCTCTCAAATCCTCCAGAATCTCTAAAACTTATTAAAATCCAAATCCACAAACTGTTTTGAATATCAGTGGATTTTAAAGTAGATTTTTAATTCATCAGTTCATAACAGTGGATTTCAGGAGAGTTTTTAAAATCCATGATTGAATAACATAGGATTTGTAACTTTTACACAAATCACTTAAAATATCAAGTTGAATACACCCCCCTTAGAAGATTTTAAAAGATTTTTAAAATCACTTGTTATTCAATTGATGATTTTAAAAAATCTAATAAAATCTTATGTTATTCAACTTAGAATTTATGTAAAATTAAGGGGGTGTATTGAAACAATGATTTTGGAGAATTCTATGGGATTTAGGAAATTTGGAATTTTGATAGATTTTAGGGAAGTTGATATGATTTATGGTAAAATTCTTTCAAATCCCACCTAAAACTATGAGATTTGGATTTATGTATTTTTAACTAAACAAATCCTCTCAAATCCTCCAGAATCCCTAAAACTTATTAAAATCCAAATCCACAAACTGTTTTAAATAACAGTGGATTTTAAAGTAGATTTTTAAATCATCAATTCAATAACAGTGGATTTCATGAGACTTTTTAAAATTCATGATTGAATAACATATGATTTGTAACTTTTATACAAATCACCTAAAATGTCAATTTGAATACACCCCCCTAAAATCTCTTGTTATTCAATCAATAATTTATAAAACTTACTTGAAATCTACTGTTATTCAAAATATCACAACTTTTTTTTAAAATGTTATTTTGAATGATTCTACAAGACTTTGTTTTGTTTTTTAGTTGAAAAATATGAGTCACAAAATCATACCTATTGAGGTAGAATTTTAAAGGATTATAGAGGAAAAAAAAAACAGTCGACAACCGAACAGAGATAAACTCCAACATCAACTCCGACGACAGTAAGCCAAAAATCCTCGTCTATTACCAATCACCTTCTCCACCGGTGAACCTGTAGCTCGGTTCGTCTCTTCTTGTGAATCAAACCACCACCTACTCTGTTCAGTAAGCTCTCTTCTCTCTCTTAATTTGAATCTCCATAGTACTCAACTTGTCAAAGTGAGTTTGCAGTCTGTGTATTTATGGAATTGATATTATGTATCTTATCAATTTGTCAAATTAAAAATTAACCTGACATGTGTTATCGATTAGTGGGTATCTCAAGGTGTAACTCAACATCGTTTTCTGCAGCTTAATCTTGTTGACTTAGCTTGATATGAAAGGTATCAGCGATTAACTTCAAAAAATTGACTACCCTTCTCTTTTAAATTATTCTGCTAACATCAGGAATATCGGAACAGAGTTCATGAGCTGAAGGTGAGTGCCTTAGAAGCAACCAACATCAACAAGTCTCTATCAACATTGGGGTAAGAATACATCTTGCACAAGCTTCACCTCAAGTATTCTAGTTTGGTTTTTGTTATTCAGCTCCAATATTCTAGTTTGGTCTTTGTTATATCGTTTTAATGATGTATTCCCAATTTTTACTTTCCAAGCTTGTGATCATGAACCAAGCGGTTTCCCTTTGCCTACTCCACTTGGATGTGAAGTTTCACTTCCTAACGCATTGAATATGTTATTAAAACTATGGTGGTGGTGGCGATGAAGTGACGTCCTTCATCTCCTGCAGCTTCACAAATACATGACTTCCCTGAGATTTTCATCATTGGGCTGCGGTTGTAAACGCTGTTGTTGCGATTGTGAAGGTTGTTGCTGCATTTAAGACTGTTGTCGCTGCGGTGGAGGCGGTGATTGTCAAGGGGAATCAAACCAGCAAAAGGTGAAACAGAGCAAGGTGAACCATAATTGAGACAAGATACTCTATATATGAACTGAAGCGATCGTCGAGGAGGTTCAGCAGCGAAAGGTGAAACAGAGCAACATGAAATATAACTGTGACAAGATACTCAATATATGAACTGAGACATGTTCTACGATCGTATATACTATATCATATATGAATTGAGGAAATAGCTGCAGACTCTTGATCAGATTTTGTTTTGGTATAAAATTTTATTGTTTGTGTTCTAAAATATTTTAAAATCACCCAAAGTCTAATAACAAAATCTCATAGAATCTCATTTTATTTTCTGTTTAAAAATATAAAAACTCTAAAACACAATCAAATATAAAGATTCACTTAAAATCTTTCAAAATTCTAAAATATTAAAATCCCACCAAATCCTTAAAATGTCAAGTTCAATACCTCCCTCGTAGTTTTAGAGGAGGTTATTAATTTTATGATTTTAATAGATTTGGAAATCCAAACAAAAATCATATGTTATTGGTACTATGATTTACATATACTTGGTAAAATTTCAGATTATTCATTTAATGATTTGTTTTTGGATTTCACAATTCACATTATGTTTTAAATGGATTTGAAAGTATAGTATAAAAGGATTCAAATCTAAGGATAAATCATGTTATTTCAAAATCCATGTGTTTTGATTTTCATAATTTACAATTCTATATGGGTTTAGAAATCACTTCTCCAATAACAATTCTACTATTCGTACCATCACAATTAGGTTTGTGATACTAGTATATTATTTTAAATTATTACTCATAAATGGATAAACTTAACTCAATTATCTGAATATTGATCTTTGTATGATGTTGATCAAATTTTTCTTTTTCTTATATCAACTGCATCCATCCATTGGTTTAAAAAGAACAAAATATCAACAAATCACAAACTATAACAAGCTAACAAATGAGATTACCTTTATCTGGGATCTGATGAAGGGAGAGAGATAAGTAATGCACTAAAATACAATACCAATTCTCCAACTCTATGTTTTTGAATTCTTTGATGTTATAACATTTGTACAAAAGATGTATGATTGTGAGGCTTTCAAAATTAAAAACTTTAACATACTTTTGAGCTTTGTTTTGCCATGTTGAAATGCTTTTATTTTTATTTTCTATTAAATATAATGTCTCCCTAAAAAGTTTTCTCCATTGTTGAAAAAATCTTGCATCTAAATATATGATTATCATGTGTAAATCAACTGAAGTAGAATATTCAGTTGTTATCTATTAGAAAGCTTGTATTCAAAATATTCTTTTGTCGTTATGTTAAAAAAACCATATTTATGATTTTGTGTTATGGGTTTTCAAAAAAAATTAATTTATATAATAAGATTACTTAATTTTTTTTAAAAAGGTTTATCTTGTATATTTGTAATCCCATATATATCAGAAACACTTTTGGACAAAAAAAATTATTGATACGAGTAAAGTTAGAAATTATTACTAGGGACTTATTATTATTATTATTATACAATAAATATATTTTTTTTAAAAGAACCCGACAACCCGATCCGGTAGTAATGAGGGAAAAGGAAAATATCGGAGGCCACATAAACTTGTGGCTGAGAATACAAATGTGATGCTGACGTGTTACCCTCCTTCTCTTTTATACGGATTCTCCCCCTTAATCCCTAATTTTCATATCTTTTCACACTCCTCCCAAACTAAATCTCCCCCAACAACAAAAAAAAAAAAAAAAAAAAAAAAAAAATTGACTAGTGTGACTACACGAAGCTTTCTCGCGCCTTTGCTTTTTTTTTTTTTTGTTGAGGAAAAAAATAAAAAAAATGATGATGGAGAGTAGAGATCCAGCTATTAAGCTCTTTGGTACAAAAATCCCTTTTCCGGCGGTTGTTCAGTTGCCGGTGACTGTAGATGAGGAGGAGGAAGAAGATGATTGGAGCGGCGGTGATGGTGGAGATGATAAATCAGAATATAATAAGGTATTTGATTGAGAAATTTGGAATTTTGTTGACCTAAAAAAAATAAATGCGATTTAATTAGTTTTTGTTGTAGTAGTAACTTACTTAACTAGTGATTGAATTCGTAACTGAAACATTAATCACGGACAACTAACATCTCTTTTCTGTTGTGTTTTTAAATGATGATCTTCGGATCTACGAATCTTATTAAAAGCAAAGTTCTTATCTTGTTTTGTCTTTAAGACATCACTAGTTCATTTAATTCTTAAGAGTTTCTTGGTTCTGATGAAGATATAATTGTTTGATTAAGATTGTGTTTAGTTCTTAATTTAGTGTTTTATTGCATCTTAGGTAACT
Organism: Camelina sativa; assembly: GCF_030686135.1. Taxonomy (NCBI): domain Eukaryota; kingdom Viridiplantae; phylum Streptophyta; class Magnoliopsida; order Brassicales; family Brassicaceae; genus Camelina; species Camelina sativa. Next base: position 23,722,443 of record NC_141888.1, on the reverse strand, counting down.
CCAGAGTTATCAGATAATAAGAAGAACAAGAACTGTAACAACAAAAGTCTAAACAGTTCGAATGAATCCAAACCCGAAACAGGGGACAAAGAGGAGGAGACTTCAACGGATCAGATAGAGAGCAACGACTCGCCTGATGAGCAGACCACAGCTGACGGTAAAACCCTGAAGAAACCTACCAAGATTCTCCCCTGTCCGAGATGCAAAAGCATGGAGACCAAGTTCTGTTATTACAACAACTACAACATCAACCAGCCTCGTCACTTCTGCAAGGCCTGTCAGAGATATTGGACAGCTGGAGGAACTATGAGAAACGTTCCCGTAGGTGCAGGTCGGCGTAAGAACAAAAGCTCCTCATCGTCTCATTACCGTCACATCACTATCACCGAGGCTCTTGAAGCTGCGAGGCTCGATCCGGGCTTGCAGGCAAATACAAGGGTGTTGAGTTTTGGTTTAGATGCTCGTCAACAGCATGCTGCTCCTATGACACCTGTGATGAAGCTACAAGGAAACCAAAAGGTCTCAAACGGGTTTCATGGTGTACCGGATCAGCGGCTCGTGGCTCGTCGGGTAGAGAATGGAGATGATTGCTCGAGTGGCTCCTCTGTGACCACCTCTAACAATCATCACTCAGTGGATGAATCAAGAGCACAAAGCTGCAGAGTTGTTGAGCCACAAATGAATAACAACAACAATAATAGCATGAATGGTTATGCTTGCATCCCAGGTGTTCCATGGCCTTACACGTGGAACCCAGCGATGCCTCCACCAGGTTTTTACCCGCCTCCAGGGTATCCAATGCCGTTTTACCCTTACTGGACAATCCCAATGCTTTCACCGCATCAAACCTCATCCCCTATGAGCCAAAAAGGTTCAAACACAAACTCCCCTGCTCTCGGAAAGCATCCGAGAGATGAAGAATCCGCAAGAATGGACAACGAAACAGAGCGAAAACAGAGGAACGGGTGCGTTCTGGTCCCAAAAACGTTGAGAATAGACGATCCTAACGAAGCAGCAAAGAGCTCGATATGGACAACATTGGGAATCAAGAACGAGAGGATGAGCAAAGGCGGTGGTATGTTCGAAGGGTTTGATCATAAGGCGAAGATGAATAAAAACAACGACAACAAAGCCGAGAACTCCCCTGTTCGTTCTGCTAACCCTGCTGCTTTATCAAGATCACACAATTTCCATGAACGGAACTAGGGTTTACACATGTATGTATGTATGTATGTATGTATGATTGATTGTAATGTATAGATATTGGAGAGTGATGAGTTTTTGAGAATCAAACTCTTTACTTCTTCCTCGTAACCTTATTGTTCCTTCAGATGTTTTTTGTACAACAATGTACACTATTTATTTGCTTTCCATCTTTCATTTGTCAAATGTGTAAGAAAAAGATAACAGTAATGGCAAAAAAGTTGGTGTTGGCCGTTGTTGCGTTGGCATTTCAACCGACACTCTTCTGACTCTTCTTTACAACTTCTTTGTCTTGTGAAGTCCTTCAATCAATACTCCAAAAAAATAAAATAGTTGATGGTAAAATAAATAATGCTCTAATGACTGATCTCAAAAAAACGTTAATAATTATCTCTTCTGTCATTAGTATTGATTCTTTGTGTTATAGTTTCTGTTTATCTTGTAATTATTTTTATGGCACATTCTCAAATCTCAATAGTATATAAAACTAAGAAAAGTTCTTAATTTGCTTTGGTTTTTAATAGAGATACATTTTAAAATCTCTTAAGTATAATTTATAAATATCGAATCTAATAACTTATCTCTTAATCAACTAAGAAATAATTTTGTATTATATTTAATTGATATTGTACTATTAAAATTTATGATCATTTTATTCTGTTCATTTTATGCAAAACAAAATTTAATCAAAATTATTAAGGTTTTTTTTAAAGATAAAGAAATCCATTAAGGTTAAAAAGTTTGATTTCTAAATTTTTTCTACAAAGATATATATAAATCCCTTCAGATTTTTAGATGAAAAATTACAGTATTATGAAGAAACTTGGTTGGTCCCATTCCACGTACAGACAATCAGAATTTAATGTGTTGAAAAAGTTCTTCTTATTTGTATGCTTTTTTTTTTATATTGATGCCGAAAAAGATTGGCCACTATATGTTTTTTTCCAGTTTATATTTTATTATTTTGGTCTGTGTCTTCGAAAGCAACTTAGATATTTTAGAGTGCCTAAACAGTTATTAGCCACACATTTTATTTATTTTATTTCTTTCTTTCTATTTTACACCATTGCACACAATTACATTAAAAAGTATGTCAAGTTGCTTTTTTCCTTTTTTTTATAATACTGTTCTTTTCTGCCTTTTTTCATTTTGTGGCAAAGCTATTTTGTTCCTTTTTCATGTTTTTCCCCCTACCTTGCATTAACATTAATTGCTTTTTTTTATTATACAATATGTAAAGTATATTATGAATTGAGTGAGATTTTTCTTCTTGTGTTTCTTTTCCATCACACAAAGGCCTTTTCAAAAAGTTGAAGAAATAAGTTTGACACCAAATTAAACATTGACTCATGCCAAACGCGTTTCAACCGCAAACGCACTATTATCATTGATTGAAGACACTAAGATATTGGCCTACCAAAAGTTAGAGGGTTTGGAAAATTAAGAGAAGACTGATACAAAATATCTACTTCCGTTTCTCAAATGGTTCCAAATATGAGACAACTACGTCGTTAATATGTTTACACCAATATAACAAAAAAATTAGGAAGTCCTTTCTGTTTTCTGTTGTTTTCTCATAACAATAAAATAAAATGGAAGTATTTCAAGTAAAAGGAAACAACTAACTAAAATTAGGCCTAGTTAAATCTTCTTAACTGCTTTCGCCTTTATATTTCTAATCATCTAAATATATAAGTGTAAACGCTATTTTACTAGTTTGGCCCTTACTCAACTACTTTGTTTGGCTTATCTCATAATAAACTCTTAGTTGGGGTGTTTGTCCATATGGACCTTTGTGCAGCCAAATCTTTCAAAATAGGCATTTCTTTCCATGCTTTCATTTTTAGGCTTTTTTTTAACATACAAAGACAAAACTATCCTTCTCTCTGCCTCCTCTTTGCTTTCTTCTCTTCCGACCAAAACCAGGAAACGTCTCCGGCACCACCATTGCCATGCTCCGATAAACTCAATGATTTTAATTAATTTCGTTTGAATTAAAATAACTAAACCCTAAGGAGATAATGTTTAGTGAATCCAAGGGTTCCTATAATAAACTTAGTCGAATCAAACAAATTTCAGATCTAAGCTAAACTTGGAAATTACATATTTGTAAATTGACAAATTTTGGAGAATCGTGAAAGGAACTGTCGGCAATCGGTCCATACGAAGCTATGAAAGCCTTTATTGACAAGCGACCATCTCGCCGTTCATTAAGGCGAAGCTCACCGTTTGTCGTTGCCGCCGTTGATTAAGACGGAGCTCAGCATCGTTGTTGCCGCCGTTCATAAAGGCGGAGTTCATCACTGAAGGTTGCCGCTGTTCATTAGGACGGAGCTCACCATCGTCGTTGGCACCGTTCATAAGTGGAGACTCGAAATTTGATCGTTATTAATCTTGTATTTCTCACCACCGCGCAACCATCTTCATCACTGGATCTCATCATCATCTCATTTACAACATTGTTTTTCTTCGTCTCATCTCTTCCGTCGAGAGGAAAAAAATTGTCTCAATTTTTCATCAATTAAAAGAAGGATAAATATGTCATTCTATAGCCAAATAAATGCTTAAATCCATAAGCACGGACAGAAAGTCCCAACTGAACAATACCTCTGGAAAAAAATGCTTATCTCATAATAAACTCTTAGTTACTATGATATGATAAATTTTGAAAAGAAAATGAAGATATGATGCCTCTTGCTTTCTTTACAATTAAGCATATATGTAAATAGTTATAAACTAAAGGCATTTTTTATTGGATTTGTACATTAGATTTGTAATGTGAACAGCCATCATCATCTTGTATGACTGTATCATTACCGTTAACCAAATTCGATAGGACATAAATATATAAGAAGAAGATAAACACTTCTTACAGAATATGATTTTTCCCCCTCATCATAATGATTTTTTTTTGAGGAGAGACTGAGATAGAGAGAGGGGGGGGGGGGGGATAAAGTGAAAATGCACTGATAGAAAAAAATTCAAGAAAATATTGAGATCAACCAATAAGGTTTTACACACACTAGTATATAGGATGATTTCATTGGGAGAATAATATAGTTTTGACTTTTGATAATGATCAAAGTAAACCACTTCAACAATTTGGAGTTGGAGTCAACCCTCCACTAAAACTTTTTTTTTAAAACCTCATCTCTTAATGAATCCACTTCAAAGAAAGCCACGATAGTTTGTAAATTTTAATTATCTACGTCCTTTTTCTTTTTACTTTTCTTTGTAAATTAAAATTTACAGCTGAATTATCTGTAAGAAATTACATTCAGTTTTTCGTCAAATATATACGGATCTTATAAATTTTTGGTTAATTTGCGGTCGAACTTAATTTGGTAATATTTGTTTGTTAAACATTTAATTGACACGCTGGTCCATCAGACAAAATGTGAAAAGTTACTCTTGCCAGAAGGTTTGTACCATAAAAGTTTGTGGTATACCAAAACGAATACTGCTCTCACCACAAAATCAAATTATCCATTAGCTATGCTTTTAATTCGAAACATACTTTTGAGTCCATCCAAAAAAAAAAAATGATTGCAAACAAAACAACAAAATATCGTATGCCCATTCAAGACAACACAAACCACAAATATCTATGAACATAATCATATGTTTATATACACATATTAGATGATACTATCCAATAATAATTTTCCGATCAAAAGTACTTGTTGTTTTCCATGATATATATCCCTACACAAAATTCACAATTAGTTAGAAATGTAATTTATTTATTTTTATTATTGTAATTTAACAACAACGCATAAAAAGGGAAACATGAAAAGTCGAGCAAGAGACAATGAGTGGCAAGAAAACTTTTGTGAGTAGATTTTCCAACACAAGAAAAAATAAATAAAAAAGGACTTTCCCACAAAGGAAGGCATCTTCTATGATCTTGACACGTGTAATCAACTTTAGATTCTCTGAGCAAAGGACCTGACACGCCTCCCTAAAGGATAAGCAAATTAAAAAGGACAAGAAAAAGAAATGTCTTTTTTGATTTTTGTCTTTTTCTTTTTTATTTTCTTTTTTAATGTTTCAGGTAAAAAAAGTGACATGTAAATGTACTTGTTCGTCTATGAATTTATTTTAATTTATCTGTTTGTTGCTCTTGCTCAGATTTTTTATTTTACCAAATCGGAAGAAGGAACAATATACACTATAATCCGAACGTGAAAGAAAAAAAACACAAGTTGGAAAAAGAAATTAGAATTTATATTGTAAATTAATGAAAAGAAAGGAAGAAAAAGTGAGATTCTAGAAGATAAAAAGATTACTTTTAACATTTCCATTTGAATATTTGATCATGGATGTTGCAATATAATATAACCTACAAAGAATAACAAAATTAGAAGTAGTAGAAGGCATTATTATGTGAAAAAATACAATAGATAAAGCTAAAATAGAAAGCACTAAATGAACTAAATGTTACATTAATGTACACAATATTTGAGAGATAACAGGAGTACACAAAGTAACTCAGATCAGAACTGACAAAATCTGCAGAATCTTGTCCGAGTCAATTATATATTGAGACACTTTATCATCTTCGTTTTCCATCAATAATAGATCACTGAATCCTGCATCCACTAGACTCAGGTGCGCGCTGTACATTCCCGTAAGCTGTTAGCTCAATGAGATCCATATCCCTGCCTACAAATTTTTTTTGCAAATAACAGTTTAGGGTCTTACTCAGTTATAGTTTAATTTATAGAGTGACAACTGACAAGCGTATGGAATTGAAAGATACAGCAGACTTACCAGCAACTCGGCAATAAGAACTCCTCTGGATAAGCTCGGCTCGAGAAATATCGGTTTTATTTCCCTTTGATCGATTTACCTTTGCCTAAAACGTAGAAACAAAACAAACTTAGCGACCCAAGAGCTTTTCCCTATTTGATTCCAAGGAACAGAAAGAAGCTAAGAAGCCTAAAAGTGTATGTTTAGTTTGTAGTTTGGGATTGAGGTTAATAAGTAAACCGAAAGAGAATTTGCAAGAGACTGTTTTGTGGAAGATAGGTTGTCTAAGAGTTACCTCCACTAAGCAAAATACCAGTCATAAGTCAGAAACTCAGAATACAAGACAATAGTGACTATAGGTTTGATTTAAAACACAGATATGTAGTAGACATCTAAAACCTTAAGAGGTATATATAAGTTTAGTTTAAATTTCCACAGCGTACCTGCAGAACCTGGCAGTTTTCCAGAGTGCTCTTACCGCCCTAAAAAATTGGAAAATGAATTCAATCAGATACTTTAGAAGAAGCATGAGCACTAAATGACTAATGTTACATGTAGATGACGATATCTTCCAGTTACATTATGCGTTTGAGCGAGAACAAAGAAGATAGATTCATCATCAATTCAAATAAATCTCAGTTTGGAAAATTAGGGTCATAATCAGATCAATCAGACTGAAAGCAGGAAACATGACAATCAAATATTTTAGACACTATTTTTTCCCTTCCGAGAAGTTTCATAAACTCTACTATTGTTGTTTATAGCTTATCAGTATTAATTGTAGCACTGACACAGTCCTGATTCTGAAGATGAAATCTTGTAAGTTCTAACTGTAGATTCAAACGATAAATGTGAAACCCTACGTCCCTACCAAGTACCAACAATCTCGAAGTGAATACTGAAAACTTTCAGATACAAGAATTCGTGTTGATTCACCAAATGAGTGTTCTTAAGGATACATGTCCTATAAAATGCCAACGGAAAAAACTTCAGAAAACAAACAATAGTTCCTATTAGACCATGCTGCAGAACATAATACCCTTTTCACGCTCATTCTTCAACTTAATTGGTGCACTAAATTCTTAAATCCAAACCAGCAATATATAAAAACTGTTAAGTCATCAAGTTACATCTTCCAGCATTATAACTTCAGACTTTGTTCGGCATCAACATGAGAGCAGAAGAGAAGAACTCATTCCCGTATCCCTCACTCCCTCAGACCCCAAATCAAGAATATAAATAATAAATATCACAAATTCGAAAGATTTATTTCACAGTGATCAAAAGCCTTTCAGAAACTATATTAAAATGGCCTAGGACACCAAAAATCCCCTATATATTTCACAATGAAAGAGCCCAAATTACTCATTTTCAACTCAATCCTAAACCCTTAATAACAAGAATTCATAGGCAAAACAAAGTCTCATGATGTGAAACCTTGGAATAAGTAATTAGCTCAACCTCACAATGATCAATCACATATTATATAAACTATATTGACATCACCCAAAAGCAAAACTTTCCTCAAATATTTCACAAAGTTTGAAGCTTTTTGAGCTCAATCATAAACTCAAACAACCAGAATCCATAGGCCAGAAAACAAAGAGTATCAATGAATCATGAAGTGAGAGTTGTAAAGGACAAACCTTGGAGTAAGGAACAATGTGATCATAATCATGGCACAAGCAACCAGGACAACCAACGAGCTTCCTAAACACAATATTCCCTAAATGATCTCTCCTCCAACGCTCAGGATCTCTCCCTTTAATCTTCTCTGCTTTCTCCCAGCATTGCTGCTTCACACTGTAAGGAAAGCTCCTTGGTTCTGGATTCGGGTCATCGTAACCCGACCCGGGAAAAAGACCCATCTCCTCCCGGTCGATTAAAGTGGCCGAAGTTTTCACCTTTCCACCGCGGACTTCACCGGACCCGGGTCGGGTCTTCGATGGGGAAGAAGAAGATGATAAGGCTCTGTTTCTGCGTCTGGTCGGGTCGGATCTCATGGCCGAGTGATCCGAGTAGGTAGAGAGGTCTTTGTGGTTTAGTTTGACGAAGAAAACCAAAAGATTACAGAGTCTTCGGGAGATAAGTGTCGTCGTTGGCCAATCCATTCTCTCTTTTATCTCTTTAGGCCCATAAATAATAAGAGTACAAAATCTATTTATACTTATGGGCTCCTACGTGTATTGAAGATATTTATCTACAAAGATAACAAGTACAGTATACATGAAATTAAAAGGTACAAACTTTGTCAATATTCTTCTGATTAGGATATTTTTATAAATCAAGCATCATGCTTTTTTTTTTTCCTTTTTGTAAATTAAGTTGAAATGTTCTTGTTTTAACTATTTTGGTACTGCACAATGTTTTAGCAATCTACAACTTTGTTTTTAGTTCTTTTGTAGGTTAATAAAACTAATTATAAGATTAGTTTATAATTTACCTAGAATTTGAACCCGCGCATGTGCGGTTAAATATTTTCTATCAATATAAATTAATACTCAAATATAATCATTGAAATTTTTGAGTATAAATCTATATAAACACTAAACTTATTTTACTAAGTGATATACAACATACTGTAGAAGATAATGTTTCCTTGTTATATCTCTTTGTGCGGGATTTTAGTTTAAATTTTTTATCAATAAGAATCATTGAATATAAATATAATTATTTGAAAATTCAAAAATAAATCTATATAAACGCCATACTTATTTTATTTATATATATATATATATATATTTTATGCAAAAGAAATTATATTAATTTAAACTGAGTCATTATAAAGTTGTTGTATAAGCCAAGGAGGCTTTATGACAGATTCCACATAATAATCAACAGTTTGACATCCAAATTTAGCTATAGAATGTGCAGCTGAATTACATGATCTTCTTATAAAGGTACAATCACAGTAAAGAAATTTTGATCTCCAAAATTGAATATCTCTCAATAAGTTTGATAGAGCAGCATTCACTTCTTGTCCATTGACCAGCTTAGAAAGTGTCTCACAGTCTCCTTCAAAGATTATCATAGTATATCCTTTAATCCAAGCATGTTTGAGGGCTAGTAGTAGAGCTTTTGCTTCTGCTTCTAAAGGTGAACCTGAAGATGGTAGTTTTGATGCTCCCCAAACAAGGGAGTCCCTTGATGATATCTAATTATCCATCCTCCTGTTGTACCATGAGTAGAACTATCATAAGCCGCATCAAAATTACATTTCAGCATAGGGAAACTAGGTAGCGACCAGGAAAGTGTGTGTGGTAATGGGTTTGTTCGAATATTGTTTCCAGAAAGTAGAGGTTTATTAATCCACTCTTTTGTTTCAGATTGAGCTTTCAATATCGTGACTGTAGGACCTTCACGAAAACCTTCAAAAACTAAGGAGTTCCTAGCTTTCCATATCCGCCACAAGATCCAGAAAGGCAATAAAGAATCATAAGAGTTGTTGTGCTGTGTCTGTATATCTAGTATCGTTTGAATAGAAACTTCAACGTCTGTAAACATCTTGCTGGTGTGTTGTGTCGAAATGCCTGACATGCTCCAAACCATTCGTGCAAAAGGACATGTAAACAAGGCGTGGAAGATTGTTTCATCCTCACGGTTGCATCTTGAGCAAATAGCAGAGATATTCATACCTCTAGTACGGAGACGGGTAGTTGTTGGTAAAGCTCTAGAAAGAACTCTCCATAAGAAATGTCTAATTTTAGGTAATATTTTTAGTTTCCAAATCCTGTTCTTTAGTTCTATCGAGCCATGAGGTATATTTGGTGCTGGAATGAGATCAAACGGATTATGAGTAAGGAACCAATAACCTGATTTAACTGTATAATCACCAGAAATTGTGTAGTTCCAAATTAACTTGTCCTCTACTTCAACTTGAGATATGTACACCTGTTTGATAGCTTCAATATCAGTCGGCTTTACGATGTTATTTATCTGTTCTGTGTCCCACTCACGAAAGTTCTCGGTTGTTTTTATCAACACGTCCAGAGTCATATTACAATTTGAATCGATCGTTCCTACTTCTCGAGGCGGTGTGCCCTCCAAGACATTGTCTTTACCCAATCGAATAGTTTTACCATCTCCAACCAAAAATCGAGTGCCTTTTTTAATCAAATTCAGTCCATGTAGTAAAGAGGACCATCCATAGGATTGGCAATTGCCCTATGTAACGTTCTGTTGCCAATGTTTCTCCTCGTCACTATAAGCTTCTGAATCTCAATTGCCCTATGTAACGTTCTGTTGCCAATGTTTCTCCTCGTCACTATAAGCTTTTGTTAAAAGATCCTGAAGTAGAGGTATTTGTTGTCTCATTCGTCTATCAGGACTCTCCATCGCCAAGTTTAATTTCTGTTGTAAGCTTTTAATTCTTCTCTCAGCGTTTAGACAGGATTGATGTTTTAGTTTAGCCATTGCTTGTTTGCAGTTTGATATTCTTTGGTTTATAGGAATATCCAGATTATCATTCTCCATTGACCAACCTTGTCTTACAACCGTGTTGAAAGAAGGTAGATCACAAAGTCTTTTATCAAACTGGAAAATTCTTCGACGTTGAGGCCGTCTTTCATTGAGATGGAGAACTATGGGTTTATGATCTGAGCCAGTATAGTCTAGGAATTCAAGTTCTGCATTTGGGAAGTGTGCTCGACCAGAAGAATTAATCATCGCACGATCAAGACAACAGTGAATCGTATATGTATGTCTCTCTCCCGTCCAAGAGAATCTATGACCTTGAGTACGAACATCTAAAATATCACAAATGGAGATTAATATATATATATATATATATATATATATATATAACATATATTTTCTAGTGTTACAATAATTTTTCCTGGCAAATCAACAATATATTACATGGTAACAAAAAATGTTTTAAGAATCTCAATGGAAGAGTAAACAACATTGTCGACAGTCTCCTGACCTTTTATCATAAGAAGAGCTCATTTCATATTTATATCTCATGAAAACATATTTTTAAAAGTTCTAACGTCAAATGTCGATCATTGGCCTAATTATACAGATCATTTAAACATATCGATATCTTAAATTAAATACAAATATACAAAGTTTTAGAAATATTTTTAGTCTTATGACGCTACAACGGGTTGTCTAAGTGCATCACCTGCCATAATAGAATTTCCAACCAAGTCAAGAATGCTTAGATGGTGAAACGGTTAAATCCAATAATGAATGTCCGTTCACTAATCCAAGTTACATATTTTTCTAAAAACTCATATGTTATTTTCATATATTAATTTTATGATACAACCTCAGCTTCGTCTTCTCAAAAAAATATAGTATACTTTAAATATGTTGTTTCTGTCAATGTTTTTGGTTAAAAGCATTTGATAAAATTGATAAAATCTCAAGCTTATTTTATATTTTATATTATTTTCTGAAATATGTCACACAAATCACATGTCACTTTTTTATAACGGCTTACATATCATTTTTCTATATTTTGTGACCACTGATTTTGTTTTTTTAGATGGATTATTTTCAAAACTCTTTTCATAGTTTTCCCAAAAAAAAGTGTGACCCTTACAATGTCTTCGTTTTAGATCAAAACTTTTAAGTTGAGTTAAGTAGTTAATCTTTTATTTTTTTAAGTGAAATTTAATAATAAATCTTTGTAGGGGGGTGTATTCAACTTGATATTTTAAGTGATTTGTGTAAAAGTTACAAATCCTATGTTATTCAATCATGGATTTTAAAAACTCTCCTGAAATCTACTGTTATTGAACTGATGATTTAAAAATCTACTTTAAAATCCACTGTTATTCAAAACAGTTTGTGGATTTGGATTTTAATAAGTTTTAGGGATTCTGGAGGATTTGAGAGGATTTGTTTAGTTAAAAATACAGAAATCCAAATCTCATGGTTTTAGGTGGGATTTGAAAGAATTTTCCTATAAATCATATCAACTTCCCTAAAATCTACAGAAATTCCAAATTTACTAAATCCCATCAAATCCTCCAAAATCATTGTTTCAATACACCCCCCGTAGTATATGTTTCTTAGTACACCATGCATTAAAATCTTACTTCCATTTTAAAACTAATTATTAACCATTCTAAATTTTGGGATATGAGTTTTTTTGGTTAAAATTTGAATAATAACATTATTACTAAAACAAATTCATAGTATTATTTTTACTTTTTTAAAATTTTCATTTATTTTACTTAATTCATTTTATTTAGTTATTATTTTATTATTTACTAAAACAAATTTATTTTCTTGTTTTACTATTTTAAATTTAATTAATTTCACTTAATTTTTTTAATTATTAATTATAAATAATATATAAATATTTAAAATAGTATTTTTATATTAAAAAAATAATATTATTTATGTGGATGCTGATGTGGAGGAAGGAGAAGAGAGAAAAGTTAACTTTATATATATAAATTTACTAAATCCTATCGCAAATGAAAGCTCTATCTATGTTTCAGATGGGTAGACGTAGATTTAATTATTTTCAAATTTATTTATGTTTAATTCATATGTTAGCCTTCTATTTATATTTTGATAAAAAGACTAACAATCTAAATATATATATTTATGACAATCTAATTTTAAATTCTATTTGTATTTTAAATTCTATAAACAATCTAATTTTATAATAAATTTTAATTACTAAAATAATAAAATAATAAAATAATAACGAGTCTAACTAAAATTAGAATGAATTACTAAATTTAATTAATAAATTCTAGCTAGACAAACGAGTTTAGCTCTCTCAAACATTTTAAAGAGAATTTTAAAATAGAATTTATTTGAAAATAATAAATTTAAATGAAATAAAATTAAAGAGAATTAATTTAATTTAATTTAATTTAATTTTAGCTAGACAAACGAGTTTAGCTCTCTCAAACATTTTTACGAGAAATTTTGAAAAATGTTCTTTTTATTATGTCCATTTTAGCTATCCATTTTCAAAAATACATCTCATTAAATATGAAAAGTTTATATAGTTTATAAGGTTTAGAATTCTTGATGATAATTTTACTTGGAGACTTGATCCAAGTTTTGTAAGGTTTTTATAAGGTTTTACAAGTTATTTTAAAAGGTTTTTATAAAATATTTACTTATAAAGTATTTATAAAATATATATATTTATAAGATTTTATACACTTATAAAAGTAGTTAGTATATGTTTTTATAAATTACATAATTTATACTTATTTGAGTATATCTCAAAATTTTACAAGCATTTTTGATAAAGATTTTTAAAAATGGCATTTGGTATGAAAATGAATATTTTTTAGATTCTCTCTTAAAAGTTAATACACTAGATGGTTTTATGAACACTTCCATAACAAACGAAAACTACAACGTGAACTTTACATAAATATAGCTCTTCAAATCTCTTTAAACGAAGATGGTGTCTTTTCTTTCGGACTGTCCAGTTTTCTCGGCGTATCTTGACGACTTTAAAATTGATAGGGAGGAATTTTCATCTTTTTCTTATCTTTAGTTTATAGAACTGTTAACGTAAGTGCATATTCTTTGGCATGCTAAACGCATACCTCTTCGCACCATGTTTTATTTGTAAATAATTTCCCATCCAACTGGCTCATTTGAACTGATCTTTTGTTGACAAAATAAAATAAAATAATTGTTTCCTAAACTAAAACCTGATCAATGGGTTTGAAACTAAACTACCCCGAAGAGTCTCAATATTCCACATATCAAAAAGCCAAAAGGGCACTTGGGGTCGGTGAAAGCAACCTGATAATAAATAAATTTAAAGGAAAACGTTACAAGGAAATTGCATGGAAATTTCCATGAATTGGAATCCAAGATAATGAAAGATGCTCTCACTCTATTGTTTTTTGTTGTTTGGGGTATGATGAGAAGTTGATTACATTTTATTATTTAATGACCAAAATATATATATATAAACATTTGTTTTTTTCTTATACGACAAGATTTATCTACCATGTTTTCCATTTGGTTCAGTCCAAAATTTCAATTTGATTTTGAGACAGATATAAATATTAATTTTGTGTGTAGTTTACTCCTAATATTTTGAATCACAAGCATTACATGCATACAATATAATTTTGAAAGGAAAATACAAACTAGTTCTATTAGTTACAAGCATAATAATTTGTTAGTATGATAATTTTAGTCAAACTTTGATTTGATGGTATTTTCTTAGTTTTTCTCAATTGGTTTAAAAATATAAATAAAACACTTTTGATCAATTGCGGTGAATTTTAAAGTAGCATTTTTCTTTTTCTTCTTAAGGAATTTTGGTAAGTTTCTCAACAATTTCCATGGAGAGAGACTCTTTCCGCAGACTTTGCGAGTAAGATATGTGTTTGGTCTTCGTACTTAAGTAAGAATTAATGCAACACCGCTTATAAAATAGGACCAACTCAACACATTCATTATCCAACAATTTGAAACCCAAAGACAAAAAAAAAAGAAAAAGATTTACAGATAGTTGTTTATGGTATTCCACACACATAAATTTAGATTAATATGGAGGATTCGTCTCTTCTTAGCCCAATCTCTCTCTTCACCATTGTCATCTTCTTGTTCATTCTCAATCTCATGATGATTATTCAAGACGTCTCTTCTTATTTTCCCTATCGTTTCCATCTCTTCTTCTCTAATGCCTACATTCTCTTCGCCTCACTAAGCAACAATAAGCAGAAGACCGAGCTCCCAATCAAAAAGAAAGCATTCGTCCCGAACCGAGTAGTAAACAAGACGTCCGTGGAAGAAGTCAAAGCCATGATAGACGACTCGGAAGCTTTATACGAACGTTTGATAGAAGAAGGAGAAGAGTACTTGTTTGAGAAAAATGAGATGATGAGTAAGGAGTTAGTGAAAGAGGCGTTTAGGTTATTTGATGAAAATCAAGATGGGTTTATAGATGAAAATGAGTTAAAACATGTGTTGAGTTTGTTGGGATATAATGAGTGTACAAAGATGGAGTGTAGGAAGATGATTAAGGTTTTTGATGAGAATGGAGATGGGAACATTGATTTTTATGAGTTTGTGAAGCTCATAGAGAAGAGCTTTTCGTGAAGTAGTGCTAGATTGGAATAATAATAAAAATTAACTATGTTCTAAATTCTAATTGGTGACTTGTCTAATATACCATTTTTTTTTTTTTTTTTTTTTTTTTTTTGTGTTGGTCGTCCTCTAATAAACTTATTTACGTTGATGTATATAATATCTTCATGCTTCTGTGAATTTCGGAGAAATTGATAATACAAGGAAAAGTATCCCTTACCAGTCCAACTATACAGGAGTTAAGACTAAAGTGCTAGAAGAAAAAGAGTAAATACTAACGACTAACGAGAGAATATTCAACATGTAACAACACAAATTAAATTTGTGACTTATTTATGCATGGTCGTGTCCAGTTTGGTTTGGATATCGTCTTATTTCTTGCTATATTTCAATTTAAAGGTAATCTCCATTGTCTCTGTCGAGTTTACAAGAAATATGAATACGATCTTGAATGAAGAGAGGTTGAAGAACAACAAGGATCGAAGTTCTTCCACATTCTCCTCCTTCTTCTTGGGCCTAAAACGGTCCGGATACCAAAACCTTGACAAGCCCATAAAACCATATCTAAATTGGTTTTATGTTTTATAACCAGAGAAATTGATTTAAAAAGTCTATTTTAAATATTGATATTTGTGACCTGGATTAGGAAGAGAGGTTAAAAAGTCTTATCTTGATGATTAGGAAAAAATCAGACTCTGGATTTTTTTGGTTTCCCAAATGCCAATTCAGTTCCATTTGATTGGTTGACAAGAATACTCACTTCAGTCTTATATGTTAATCCGAACCACTGACACGTGTACATCAATGGACCCGACATTATCTTGTTCCGACCAATCTCAAAGAACATAAAAATCCTCTTTTAAGATACGCTTTGAAGATAAACTGATAAGCCTATATCTCACCTTAAACCCATCTCATCCGTCAGAACAACCACGTCATCTAATCCAACGGTAGATACTCAGTGATTAAACCACAGCCACAAAACTCATCTTCAGCAAAGTTACAAATCCCCTCCTCTTAAGTCTTGTTTCTTCACAATCATCTCTGAACTCATCTTTCAATCTCTCTTGATTCCATTCTTTTTTTACAGTACTGGGTTCTTGGGTCGGATCTTCTGAGACTAGTGATAATGGCGACTGTCACTACTCATGCCTCGGCCTCGATTTTCCGACCTTGCACTACTTCAAAGCCAAGATTCCTCACCGGCTCTTCCGGTAAGTTGAACCGCGACTTGTCGTTTAAATCCATCGGCTCACCCTCCAAAACGTCGTCGTTTAAGGTTGAAGCTAAGAAAGGAGAATGGTTGCCCGGTTTGGCCTCGCCTGACTATCTCACCGGCAGGTAATTTTTTGCAAACTACTACATTCAAATTTTGGTTTAAAACAACCGGAACAACCTTGGTAATCAACCCGATACCGATTTAGTTAATGTGTATTAGGCTTGGTTAGGTTAGACCGAGTTGGTTCGGTGGCAGTTTAGTTGATGTTGAATGGTATGGTAAATTGCTCATTCACTCTTATACACATACATATTGCAGTCTTGCCGGAGACAATGGGTTTGACCCGTTGGGGCTAGCAGAGGATCCAGAGAACTTGAAATGGTTCATCCAGGCAGAGCTTGTCAACGGACGATGGGCCATGCTCGGTGTCGCAGGGATGCTTTTGCCTGAAGTTTTCACCAAGATCGGTGAGTTACCAATTAACATGACCTAAAACAATTTGTAATATTTTTTTCAAGAACTTAACACAGTGATTGTCAAAACTATTGGTAGGAATCATAAACGTTCCGGAGTGGTACGATGCTGGGAAAGAGCAGTACTTCGCATCGTCCTCGACATTGTTCGTGATCGAGTTCATTTTGTTTCATTACGTTGAGATCAGACGGTGGCAAGACATCAAGAACCCAGGGAGTGTGAACCAAGACCCTATCTTTAAGCAATACAGCTTACCTAAGGGTGAAGTCGGTTACCCTGGTGGAATCTTTAACCCACTTAACTTTGCTCCTACGCTCGAGGCCAAGGAGAAAGAGCTCGCAAACGGTAAGCTTAGGAAAAGCTAATTCGTTATCTTGTCGGGCAAGAAACTAGTAGTTAGAGTTAAAAGACTAAAGACCATTTGTTTATTTTGCAGGGAGGTTGGCTATGTTGGCATTCTTGGGGTTTGTGATTCAACACAATGTGACTGGAAAGGGACCATTTGAGAATCTGTTGCAGCACTTGTCTGATCCATGGCACAACACTATTGTCCAAACCCTCAGCGGCTAAGGATCTAAGTCAGACTTATGAATCTCATCTCTCTCTATCTTCCATCATTTTCATGTCTGTCAGCGAGTGTGTTTCATCTTAGAGTTCTTGGATTTTGAGCCTGAATTGGTGTTGCATCGTTGTCGCTACATGATTAAATTTAAAATCTTCAATGTACAGAGGAACTAAGTTAATCAACATTGTCGTAGTCCTTAATACTTATATATTCATGTGGTAACAGTGATTTAAGCACACCATAACTTAGAATCCCAATCTCTTAATACATTTGCAGCAACAACAAAAAAGCCTAAAGTTTCGGTAAGCTTCGGTTTCTAGACTTAGACAATAGGTACCAACAAATCATTGGCTACAGATCTTAAAAGATACGTAGTACACACATAGAAGCCGTTTTGATTGAAGAGAGAAGAGTATATACATCATTAGTGCTGTTAAGGATATAAGCAGGTTACTAGCTCTGTTTTGTTACTGTCCTCTGGACTGTTGAAACACCATCCACGAATTTTGTTCGGAAGAGAACATTGGCATTGTTGAACATTCCTTCTTTCAGCGAAACCACGATGAACTGTAAGAGAAGTCATATCAGACAGAGAGCAGCAATGATTGAGATATGCATGGATAAGTAGAGCTTTCTGAATCATGGGTATAGCTAGTGAACACAAAATCAACGAAATCCGCAAATTTATGTGACCTGTGAATGTGGGAAATGAGCTTTTATCATTCTTCCTATGTTCTGCGTGTGACTGAGATCAAGAGCTGCATCAACCTGAAAAAATTAAAGCCATGAGTTCTCTTATGTCTTTTTGAGAATGTCATCAAACTTAAAAAAGGTCCTGTTATTGTGAACATTGTCAAGATCACTGAAAACATGAACTTCGTCGTTACGTATTGAAAATGTAAAGGGAGAGCAATAATTCATAGAAATGTAAAATCGAGATGTACCTCATCTAAGATATAAAGAGGAGCTGGCTTGAAGAGAAGCAACGCTAGGATTAAAGATAGTGCAAGAAGAGATCTTTGCCCTCCACTTAGCTCAGATAAAGACTGTTTCCAAACACTTCCAAAAGCAACACGGACCTCAAGGCCATCAAGGAAATTACCTCCTTCTGGAGGTTCTAGTTTTGCCATGGTGCCAGGTAGTAGACTTGAAAAGATGGAACCAAAATCCCTGATGAGGATGAAATTACAATGAAGTTATAAGAAGTGAATCACATGGTTGAACAAGCAAAGAAAACTAAATAAGCGACTCACTGATTAACTTTAACCCATGTAACTTTCAGTGTTTCTTTTTTCTTCTCATCAAGCTCCTCAATCACTTTCTTGATTTTGGATTTATCAGTCTATGGAAAATGAAAAACCATAGTTAGTAGATGCGTGTAAAGCTGTTAAACTAAGTCGTACAGACCTTCCAACACTAACCTCGATTATATTTTTCTTGGTCATAAGAGCATTATATTCATCTTCTGCTTTCTCAAACATAGCCATGACCTTCTTGTTTACTCTTTTCTCGAGACTTTATAAGAGAAGTGAATAGCCGAGTGATTTCTCAATTAGTTAAAGAGAAAAAACAGGAAAACACATTTCATTGATATTGCATTGTATAGGTATAAATATTATATCGATTACAAAAAACTATATCAGAAACATACCTTGATTGTTCTGTCTGGAGCCTTTCAAGTTCTTGTGTTGCTTTGTAAGGATCACGGGATTCAAAATCATAGTTCGTCCCTTCTTTACCAAAAAGCTGCTTCTCAGATGTTATCCATGTATGCTTCTCAACAAGTTTGTCTACCTTCACAGAACAATTTTTCTGATCCATCTCCATCCTTGTTACCTATGCAGAGTAAAATGTTCGCCCATGAACAGTGTGCATTTCTTAAGATGTAGAATTTCAGTAAATACTACTTATCAACTAATAGAGTATACAACATCTTCAATTTTGATTACAGTCGAATTACCAGGAACTCCTAACACTTATATCCACCTCTATCATCCAACATCCAGGCCTACTTCAATATTAATGTCAAAGCAATTAAGTAAACCCAGAACATCTGTCATTAAATAGGGAGAACGCCGCAAGAATTGAAGAGACAATATACCTCATTTTCTAACTTCTTTCTGTCAAGCTTCAAGTCACTAATCTTCTGCAGACATTTTTCCTGGTCTGCGATAGAACCACTAATCTGTGTATCACATTCCTTCATCTTTGCATGTATCAACTTGAGCTCAGAGAGAGACTGATCATGATTCTTCTGTATGGCATCCACCTGCAGGGGTATCACATCCACACGTTACTCATATATTTTCTAATTTTAAAAGACACGAATAAAAATAATCGCAGTACCTTGGATCGTTGATTGCCCACATCTGAAGCCAGAGTGCTAATTTGCGTCTTCAATGAAGCTAGCTGGCTCTCTAAAGATGACTGTTCCTGCAACACTGCTTCTTGCTCCATCACAAGCCTCTCCCTTTCGTTTTCATGACCCTATTGAGCAAGAGAAACATATAGCATAAGCTATGAAGCCATTTTAAAAATATAAAAGGCAAAAAAGTTGGTAAACCAGGTTAAAAAAAGATTGAAAAAGTTCAAAGTCTTTGATGAAAAATCTGGAATACCTTTAGATCTTTTGAGGATGCCTGAATACGAGCTTTGATAGTTTTGATATTCTTTTCTAAGTCCTTGAGTCTTCCCTCTCTGTTCTTATCATGATCTTTGATGGATGTCTCCAGCGTAGAGACAGTATCAGCACAACTTTTGTAAAGATTTTCCTTCTCTGTGATTTGAGATCTCACTTCTCCAACCTCTTCTTCAAGTTTCTTCACCGCCTCACCAAGCTATATAAGGAAGCGATATGCCTATTAGCAACGATAGAAGGCAAAAATTCGAATTCGGAAATTTAAGCTAGAAGGATGTAGATAATGGGAGATACGTTAACAAAAAAAAGGATGCCAAATGGAGATACAAAAACCTTGTGGTGCTCGTTCTGTTCAGCCCTTTTTAGAAACAAGGACATGTCATACATTTTCAGCTCCAACTGTGCTTTCATGTCTGTGAACTTCTTTTGAAGAGGCTGAAGCTCATTGATCTGCAGTTTAAAGAACCAGTAGGGTTTAACACAACCATAAAACTTAATTTTACCAAGAAACCCAAAGAGACAGCCGATAGCAGCATTCTGTGGGAGCCTTCACAAGCATATGTGAGGTACCCATAAATCCTAGAAAATCAAACATGAGATATAAATATGCTGCAACTAAACATTTGTTTCATTTGAGCCAGAAAAAACCAAACTGATCAACTATCTGAGATAACGAGACATCTAAATAAGGTTCAAAGTGTCAATTTCAACAGCTCAGATTATATTTTCTTTAGATCACCAATAAACTAACATGAGCCTCGAGTTCCAATGATCTAGATCTAATTCTAACCTGAAGTACATGTATAAGATATGCGTATGTACTTCAAACGGTTTGTCAGAAATTATATGATGCCTAGTTCAGCTGCAATAGCATATATATAATTGAAGGAATATACCTTCGCTTCAATTTCCGACAACCTTTTCTGATGTACGTGAAATTTTGCTTCAGCTTCTGCCAGATCATGAAGTTGTCTTAGCAGATCACCTCCACCTCTACAACAGAGGAATACGAAATATACAATGTTTTTTGGTCAGGTTATAGGCATTGCTGAACCATATCTGTATGAAACCCAGAAGATATTTACAGGTCTAATAGAAATAATGACATACTTGCGACTTCCACCAGTAAGAAGACCACTTGGTTGAAATACATCACCTTCAAGTGTAACACTTGGAGTTCGAATTTCCCTATTAAATGCTACCTGCCGAACAAGCATTTGAGAGATAAATTAAAGATCTAAAGAAAATTGAGTTGTCTTGCCATCAAAATATAGGTGTCTAATAGTCGAGAAGACAGTAACGAAAATAAGTTATGTCTGATAAATGCATTTACAACCCAGCAAAGCAATCAAGTTTTGAGAACCGATAAACATAAGAACCCTTTCTCTCTGGTAGAAAACTATATATTATTGATAGGATTTAGATTTTGCCAGAGTCATATCCCATCCACTAATATAAAAAGGGAAATCATCATTTGAAATTTTGAGAGAAGATTGAGGCTATGACAATATAACCAAAGGCCCAGCTGAATATACATGTCAAGTAAGGTTGTTATACAAACAGCTTAGAAATCAAACTACATCTCTACTACATACATCCTTAACAAACACAGAGTCAGCACACATGCACTCTAATGGCTGGAAAAATACTTACTTCCTTTGCCGCATCAGTAGTTTTGCAAACAAAAGTGGAACCAAAAACATATTCCATAGCATTCTGCAAAAAATTAGAGCATCTCAAACGAAAATAAATAGTCATGAACTCATGGTATCAGCTAATTTTGGTACCGTGAGCAGGCAACCAACCCACCTTTAATTCTTCGCTATAACCAACTAAAGAAAGTGCCAATTCCGCATTACCCTTTCCAACCTAAAAATTAGTAGGGAATCAGCAAGGAACAAAGAAGAGGGAGTTGAATTTGACAGGAATGAAAAAAAAGATCCACATACCAATCTAACAGTGGCTTGCTGCACTCTAGGTGGAACTAGGTGAGATTGAATTTTGTTAAGAGGAATTATTGTAACTCTCCTCCGAAGATCACCCTTTTGAAGGAGCTCTTTTCCAGTATCTTCTGTGTCTACAACAACATTAAATAACTTCCCACCAGCAGTAACCTGAAAAAAATAGTCACCTTAGAACTCCTATGATCCGACAAAGTATAATGACATGATAATTCCCTACTTACTTCCAAAGCTGTCATTGAGGACCTATCATTCACTTTTATCAGTTTTGCAACCACACCTTTCACCTTTGATCGATCAAAGTTCTTCACAGGATCACGGTATGTAAACTGTACATTTGCTAATTGAGCTGAAAGATCGCTCACTTTGTCTTTCAGCCTTCGCCCAACTTCAAGTTCCAATCCTCGATCCTAAGAGTAAATTTCAGTCACGGGTGTATTCTTTATGCAAACAAAAGAAGAAAATAAAATAATCTAGAAAAAGCATGCTAAATGCTAACCTTCTCCAATGCTTCCATCTGACCCTCTTTATAAGGAAGAGAATCAAGTGCCCTTTTTACACTATCAACATCATTTTTTCTAGCATCGAGTTCGTTTTCCACAGCAACAGCTTCTGCTTGTTTTGACATTAACTGGGACTTTTTCTCTTTTAGTTCCTTTTCGCAGTGGCTAATTTTGGTATTCAGCTGCTTCAACTCCGTTTCAGCTGATCCAACAGAAATCTTAGCATCACGTAGTTGATCTTCAAGACATTTCTCTTCATCTCCACTACTCTTACCAGCTACCACACCCTAATTATCAAGGGGCATACATCCAATAAACAAACATGATTGATTCAGTAACTAAAGATTCTTCTTAGTGTACCACTGTACCTGGTGGTCTCTTTCACACTCTTCCAGTGTGGTGGAAAATTCTTGGAATTTACGTTTTAGATCTGCTGCTCCTTCGTCGCACTTCTTGAGAGCAGAAGCTCTCTCTTCTACAGATTTCTTCAAATCTTCCATATTATGAACAATCTGGCAACACCAAAAGTTGTCAGATTTTAGCTGAGAATCAATAACAATTTCACTCCAAGGTAATAACTGTCAGCTAACCTTTTCAGCATTATTCTCCTCGCTCTGAAGGGTGTCCTCCATATTATTAAGCTTGGATACTTCACGTGTAACTTCATTAGACAGTGAATCCACTTTGTCAGACAAATTTTTTACTTCTCCTCCCATGCTGGCTTCTCTTGCCTTAGTCAAAGCTTTAACTTGGTTCTCCAGTTCCGATATTTCACCCTGTGTCTTTTCAATCTCTTCGTCAATACTTGTCATTTTTGTCTTCATTTGTTCAACCCCATGGAGAGAATTGTCTCTAACTTTCTCAGCTTGAACATACTCAAAAGCGATACAGAACCTCTTTACTCGTTCTAGTTCTGCATTACCATTAGCCCACTGCATATACTGCGCCTTTTCTCTCCTAAGCTTCTCCAAAGCTGGCAATATATCATGCTCAAGAAGCTTATTAATCTCATCAACCTTTGTTTGCTTTTTCTCTAACGTCTTTAACGCAGCTTCTTTCTTGTTCTCATACATTCTTGTCCCCGCAGCTTCTTCAAGCATCGATAAAATCTCCATAGGTTTCATGTTCAAAACTTTAGTAATACGCCCTTGCATAATGAGAAAATGAGGATTATTAACATTAAGCTGCACCGAGTGGAATAGGTTCTGAACTTGACTTGGTTGAGCAAGCTTCCCATTAACCAAATACTTGTTCCTTCCACCAACCACAATCTTCAAAACACACACAAAACCAAAAAAAAAAGTCACTCTAAGCAAACACTTATAAAGAAAACGAAACCTTAAGTGAAATAAGTACTTACTTGTCTAGTTACGGTAATCTCTGAGTGATCTTCATAACCTAAAGGACTTCGATTTCTCTCGGAGTTATCGAACGTAATCGAGACAGTGGCTTTAGTAATCCCAGCTTGTCCTTGTTTGTAAACGAGTTCCTGTAGATTAGAAGCTCGAACATGCTGGAGATTAGTGATACCCAGAACGAAGCATACCGAATCGAGGATGTTTGATTTCCCAGACCCGTTTAGACCCGTAATCGCGTTGAAATGCGGGTCAAAACCCGGAACAACCGTCCTCGTCGCGTACGATTTGAAACCCTCCAAGCATATCTCCTTTATATGCATCTCTCCTTCCCCAAAATTTTACCCTAATTTAGAAACTAAAAACCCATAAACCCTAGAAATTGAAACCCAGATTTTTAAGTATCACAACAACAAGCTTGATTCCGAAATTGAAATTCGCAGATACAAAATCTAACCGTTGCAGGAGAAAGCAGAGACGAATCTTCAAAATTGAGAGAGCGAATTCGATTTTTTTGTTTTTGTTTTTTCAATTTTACCAAAACAATTAAAAAGGTGAATTTTCTCATTTTAAACAATTGGGTTTTTTCGGATTTGGTAGCAAAAGAGCGGGAAAGTGAATTTCTAAACCCTACCCTAACCTTTTAACTTATCTAGAAGGTTCCCTCTCGATCGAAATAGAGGTTTAACAATAAACCCATTTTGATTTGGTTTGGTTCGGTTCGGTTCTCCATTAACTCTCGTGGGTTCTATCTTCTTCACAGAGCTGGTGGGGGAGAAATCTCAGCAATGGCGCTACGGACACTCTCAACGTTTCCGTCTCTTCCTCGTCGTCTCACCAGACGTGAACCAAATTTCTCCGTGATTTACCGGAAGCAAGCGAGTTCAATTGTGTGTAAATCCATCGCTAGTTCTGAATCTCCGGTTTCGCTCTCAGAACGAGATGGATTCGCTGCGGCTGCTCCGACTCCTGGAGAGAGGTTCTTGGAGAACCAAAGAGCTCATGAAGCTAAGAAAGTGGTGAAGAGAGAGATTAAAAAAGAGAAGAAGAAGAAGATAAAGGAAGAAGTTGTGCGAAAAGTTGTTGATACTTCGGTCTCGTGTTGTTACGGCTGCGGAGCTCCGTTACAGACTTCCGAAGTTGATTCTCCTGGATTTGTTGATCTGATCACTTACGATTTGGTATGAATTCGAGCTTTTGGAATCTCAATTTTAGTTAGTTTAGTTGATTGATTGCAATTGAAGTGAGTTTTTTTTTTGAATTTTTTGTTGTTATTCTTGTAGAAGAAGAAGCATCATCAGTTAAGAACTATAATATGTGGAAGGTGTCAGCTTTTGTCTCATGGACATATGATTACAGCAGTTGGTGGTAACGGAGGATACCCTGGTGGGAAACAGTTTGTTTCAGCTGATGAACTTAGGGAGAAGCTTTCTCATTTGCGCCATGAGAAAGCTTTGATTGTCAAATTGGTGAGTAGTTTGTTAGTTAGCATGCAACTCCCAAGAATTCATTAAAATGATGTAATGGTTTGATGCATTTTGTGGTGTCACAGGTTGACATTGTGGATTTTAATGGAAGCTTTTTAGCTCGTGTTCGTGACTTAGTTGGAGCTAATCCGATTATACTAGTTATAACTAAGGTAAGGTTTTTACAGCCTGGTTACTTCTTCAATCCTTTTCAACTTTTCTCTGATAAAGAACTGTGTTTTGTACTGTTAGATTGATCTTCTTCCGAAAGGAACAGATATGAACTGTATTGGGGATTGGGTTGTAGAAATGACCACGAGGAAAAAGCTTAAGTAGGTATCAAGTACTTATCTATTAGGTTTGTTATCATAACAGTGACTTAATGTTTCTGGAGTTAGTGACTGATATGGATGGATGTAACTTTAACAGTGTCTTGAGTGTCCATCTCACAAGTTCAAAATCTCTGGATGGAGTTAGCGGAGTTGCATCAGAAATCCAGAAGGAGAAAAAGGTATATACCATGAATTGGCGTACATCTTGTTTCCTTTATGGTTAACTATCGGATAGTATAACCTTCTTTTGATTTATCTTCTGCAACCTAACCTCTCCATCTTTGTTTTTATTTCAGGGACGAGATGTCTACATTCTGGTATGTGCTTTCTACAAAGATTTTAGCTGACTGGGGATAGTTATTGATTTAGCTAGACGCATCTTAAATGAGAGATGCAATACTGATTTTCTTTTATGACCAGTAGAACTACTAAGTCTACACTACCCTGCTCTATAGGAAACACCAATTCATACAGGAGATAGAGGCTGTGCATTTTATAGCAACTTGTTTGACTGTCTGACAAATATTCATTCATCATTTGTCCATGCTTTCACAGGGTGCAGCGAACGTAGGGAAGTCAGCATTCATCAATGCTTTGCTGAGTAAGTCATTTGTTTACTCTTTTGTTTATGTCACTTGTCTTTACAGTTTGTGTCTGCTGGAATACTTCCTTTCGTTTTGTCTACGCCTACGTGCTGATTTATTCTAGTAGGGCTACTTTCTTTACAGTTTAGGTTGCATCTATAAATCGAGTTTGAATGGTTGTATATGTACTTCATTATACAGAAACAATGGCCGAAAGGGACCCTGTTGCAGCAGCGGCGCAAAAGTACAAACCAATTCAATCTGCTGTCCCTGGAACCACCTTGGGTCCGATTCAGATCAACGCCTTCCTCGGTGGAGAGGTATAAACTTAAACCTCCACCATTGTTTCTAGAAATTTCTGAAATTTTGCCACCAGTAGACATCTGCTAAAAGAATACCTTATTACCATAGAAGTTGTATGATACACCGGGTGTGCACCTACACCATAGACAAGCAGCTGTTGTTCATTCAGATGATTTACCAGCCCTTGCTCCTCAAAATCGACTCAGAGGCCAGTCTTTCGATGTAAGTTTTCTATATTATAGCCAGGTAAAGATTATTTTACCGTAACATAGTATGATGATTGTACTATTCTTTTGTTCCTTACAGATTTCAACTTTGCCAACTTCACTGTCAAGTAGTCCCAAGGGTGAGAGCTTAAATGGCTATACATTTTTCTGGGGAGGTCTCGTCAGGATCGACATCTTGAAGGTAACATTAGAACCAGAATGAATGCTGAATTATGTTTCACAGTGGGTATCAGGATTCTTTGATACCATTACATATTTGACATATTGCAGGTTCTACCGGAAACATGTATCACATTCTATGGTCCAAAGGCTCTTGATATTCATGTAGTACCAACCAAAACAGCTACGGACTTTTACCAGGCAAGTTTCTTTCACCATCAGTAACAACTTTGTAGCTAACATGAAGATAAATTCAATCTTCTAATTACCATTTACTTGGTACCCATTTATTGTGCAGAAAGAACTGGGTGTGCTTCTGACACCTCCATCAGGGAAAGATCAGATTCAAGAGTGGAAAGGATTACAATCTCATCGTTTACTCCAAATCGAAATCATTGATGCAAAAAGGTGATGTATTCATATTTTATTCCTTATCTATCGTTGATAAAACGAATGCTCATCATCTAACGTTGACACACTTCTTGATCAGACCGGCTAGTGATGTTGCAATTTCTGGGTTAGGATGGATTTCAATTGAACCAATTCGCAAAACACGTGGAACAGAACCGAGAGATCTCAACGAAGCAGAGCATCAGATACGTATTTGTGTCAGTGTGCCAAAACCAGTTGAAGTATTTCTCCGACCAACATTACCAATTGGTGCTACAGGTGCTGAATGGTATCAGTACCGTGATTTAACCGATGAGGAAGAAGAAGTAAGACCCAAATGGCACTTCTAAATTTTTGTTTAGATGCAAAAGTATCGGCTAAGTTTTCTCAAACCAGAGTTAATACATACAGTATGTAACATAATGGTAAAATAGAAAATTGTTTGTAATGAAACTTTACTAAAGTAGTATTCAATAAATTAAACATCAAGTGAACAACATTTCAGAAACTGAAAACTAGAAAAGCTCTACAACAACATATAAAACAGTAAAAAACAAGTCATTACACATCAATGGCATCTCCAGTAGATGAGCCACGATCATCTTCTGCTGGAACCACCACGTTGTCATACACTAACGCGGCTGTGGCTCCTCCAAGCAGAGGCCCAACCCAATACACAGCTTGGTTCTTAAAGCTTCCGTAAATCATCGCTGACCCAAAGGCACATGCCGGGTTCATGGACCCTCCAGAGAAGGGACCAGCGGCTAGAACATTGGCTCCCGCAACAAACCCAATGAATATTGGTCCCACGGCTAAAGGTAAACCACGTCTCGGATCGTTAGCCGTGAACACGGTATAGACCAGGACGAACGCTAAAACACCTTCAAGAATCGATGCTCCAAATCCCGTCATTTCTCCGGCAATCTTATAGATCGGTACGTGCTGATAATAAATCCAAACACAAATCAGAAAAACCAAACAAAACAAAGATCACACTGCAGACAAAAAAAGCAATCTAAATATTTAGTTACCTGTTCGACGACAGTTACTTTAAGGACAAGACAAGCCATAACAGAGGCAATCATCTGAGAAGTCCAATAGAACAAAGCGGTTGGAACACTAATCCGACCAGCAACCGCCATCCCAAACGTAACCGCTGGATTCACATGGCCACCAGAGACGTTCCAAGAGATGTAAACAGACGAAGACAACGCAAACGCATTCGCAATCGCCGGTATTAATACACCAAACGGACCCGACACATCACCCGCCATCAACTTCCCTGATTTATAAGAATAAAAACACAATTAACAATTTCTTTTCATTACAAAAAAAAAGAAGGATCAAACATATTTAGAAAACAGACTAAAAATTACTTGAAGCCATGACGGAACCAACGGCAGCGAGGACGAAGAAGAAGGTGGAGATAAACTCCGACACGTAACATCTCAACGCATTCATACTTATTACTCCTTGAAACTTACTTGAAAACGATGTTGGAATCATTCTTCTCATCAGTTACGTTCAAGTTTTTTGTTCTTTCTTTTCTCTGTTTTTGTTGTTGAATGAACGTAAGTAAAAACTATAAATATTACGAGAAGGTAACGACTTTTGATAAAAATGAGTTTTTAGAAAACATTTTAGTTAACCGTCTCCTCAATCAGAGTGAGAGAGTGGGAAGTTATTATTTACAGTTATCACGATTCATAATTTTCAGAGATGCCCTTACGTGAATAAATCACAAGTGTTACAAATCAAAAATATCAAACGTGTATAACCTTAGTTTTTGTTTGATATATTTGACACATAACACAATGTAAAAATAGAAGTATTCATATATTTCAAGAAAGTTATACACGTTTGCTATGTTCATTCCAAAACAACAACATACATTTGAGTATACATCTCACGAGGTGGGCCAATTCCTATACCAACCAGCCCAAGCCGAAACTAAACCGCTTATACCAAGTGTAACCGTGTGGTTACAAAACGGGTTCGGTTGAATTTCCGCCAATGCGATAATCAAATCTGCAATGTTGGCTGATATTCCCATCAACCTCATCACTATATCGCCACGGATTTCGCTAATTTTGGCGTTGATTTCATCTTTTGTTTCATCGGACGGATACCGGAGTTTTTTCAAGGAGTCGAGTCTCTGCCTTATGAAGATGCAATCAATGATGATGAAGAAAGTATAGCCGAAAGATTCGCCAAAAGCGGAGATAAAACTCATTTTCTTGGCGAGCTTGGCGTCTAATGATCCAATTCTTGATAACCAAAGAAAATGATCGAAGAAGAAGTAAACCATTTCTCCTGAATTGGCTAGGACCGCCAAGAGACGGATCACCGGGGTTGCCCCAGGGTTTCGTCTCAGCGCATTAAACCCCGTGAGAGATCTCCCTGTCCTGTTTTTCCATAATCCCCCGACCATAAATTAACAACGGTTGTTATTGTAAATATATTCACTTTTTACTTGTTGTCATTTAATATAAAGTGTATTAGCATTAGTCACTCTATTCAAATTTGGTAGATGAGATAAGATATTAATCAAGAAGTGAAATAAAGCAAACATTTCATTTCAATTCATCTATGAGACTATATTTACGATGATGCCACTGTGTAGATAAAGTGATAGATATTAGAAAGATGTGGGACCTGAAGGCTTTGCGGCTGAGACCGGAAGCCACCTCCCACTTCTTGAACCTATCGGCAGCTTCGGGTCGTGTGGCTTCAACGTGCCAGCACGCGAGCTTTGCCACATATTGGAATGTCTTAACAAGCTTGTCTATTCCGTCTCTTTTGGCCAAGAACACAACCAGCTTGTCCAACGTGTCCGACGCCATCGCCTAACGGTGGCAAAAGGAAGGAGAAGAGGAGGGAGAGAGAGAAGTTATGGAGATGATGAAGAAGATATAAACCACAAGTGACGTTTGTACTCGAAATAATCGAGGTTTTGTCTTTTGTTTGTTTTGAGAGGTTTGAGTTTGAGATGATTGCTTTGTGGTTGCTAATACTTGCGCTTGTTGTCTCATGTTTTGATATCAAAGGTTTGGGATAAATAAAAATATTTCTCTTTGATATGTGTGGAAGAAATATTCACAAATAATTTTTTTTAATTATATTTTGGGTTTCGTAAAACGAGACTGAAGATAATTCTCTATTTTACAATTTATTTGTCAGTTGGATAATGTGTGCACAGAAGTGTAATTGTTTATACAAATGGGCTTGATTTTAGGTTGGAGCTTGGGCCTTTAGCTCCAAATTGGAAGCCAGAATCCTTGTACTTTGAGAAATTATTTCATTGTGTGAACAGAAAAATGTTATATGCACAAAAGTGATACCATATAAGAAGAGCTAATTAATAACAATCTTATACGCTAAATGATTTACATGAACCACCTAGTTTTCTAATGTCCATTTTCACAGGCAATTTGGCATCGAGGGTTACTTCATTACAGTATCGGATTATGATTATCTAATGTTGTGGATACGATAATATGCACCACGCACATCTACATTCAGAAACACCAAATATAACGTATAAGTTGATAGGTTCAAGAAGTGGGAGGTTAAAGCTTTAACCAATCTGAATTCTATGAAGAGTCGAAGACTATGAAAGGTTAAAGCATAATCGAAAAAATATTTTAGTTACTTTTTACATAAGATTCAAATGAAAAGTACTAAAGTGTAGCTCATTTAAATCAAAGAAAAAAGGTCAAGGTAGGGACTAGGCTAGATATTGGACGTACCTAGATATCTAGACGAAGTGCAACATCACATACATAACATCCAACAAGTCGGAGGAGCATGACAGATTAGACATGAATCATGACAATTTTGAAACATGGGGTCGTGCATGATTACCACAAATAAATGTGCCTATCTCTTAAGCTTGATGAGCGCATGCATAAACAAGAAATAAATAATCGCCAAATTTGTCATCTAATTTTCTTGGTAGATAAATTTGGGCTGACTACGGTTTAACAAAGTCCAAGTTTCAAATAACGGTTTAATTGTTCTACTCCTATTACTAGTTAGCGTTTCATATTGTATTTGCTAAATTATTATATTTACTTAAACAATAATATTTATAGTGTAAGCTATATTTGCAAACATAAAAACTATACTATATGTTTTCTTATAGTATGAACATAATAATTTAGATTTCAATCAGTGATTACACAAACATAAATACTATATATGTGCTTTTGTATTGAAAAAATCTTTGGTATTAAAACTTTAATTCTTTATAATTGTACTGGGCAGAGATCCATCGATTTTCGACGATGAAATACATCACCACATACACGTCCGACGCTCATCCTCCTAGATACCCAAACTTTTGGCATTTTTAAACAAACAAAAAAAAGTGTCGATAGAGATCGGATAAATCAAAATCGATCAGTCTTTATAAAACAACAAGAGGCTATATATACATCGTTCATTGATATGTCACTTAAAAGGACACATCAAGTTAGGCAAAATAATTGAAGATGGATAAAATAAATATTTCTAATGGTTGTTTCGTTTTCTCAATAGTCGATTTTGTTCATATAAAACCAAGACTGTATATACTCCTTATACCTTATCCTTTAATTTTTCTTCGGTTGTATCTGTATTTTGGAAATGGAGAGACTCTTCCAACATTTAGCAGTTCACATCTTGGCCCATATGATAAAACAACCAAAAAAACATCATGATTTTTCACAAAATATATATATTTGATGCCACTTATTTTTTTTTTCTTGTATGTTCTACACATCCTACCGTGACCAACAATATTTACCAATAATTTTTATAAAATAACATTTGAAGTCTTCTTATTCTTATTTTAAAAAATATTTTCTTGCAATTCGAAATTATTTGTACAATTATTACGATGCATAGAAAAAAATTCTAATGTTGAAAGAACCCGGTTTTAGAAAATGTCAAAATCTACATGCATATTTTTTGAATAAATTGCAAAGATAAGTATCCTTTATCCTATAAAGCACAAGTCACATGTCCAATAAGATTGTGCCACATCAGATTCTTTTCAATTTAATTTGTCAAAAAAATAAAACAAAATTCCTAAAAAAAAACTCCACCGATCGTGGATAAATAATTCTGTGAGAAAAAAAAAAAATAACAATAGAATAAAGCCACATCAGATTTTGTTAAGAAAACTGTAACCTAAATCGTGTAAAAAAATAGGAATCTTTTATAGCAAATATCTGGACTATTAAATAGAGTTTTAATTTGTTGTATATGTATATTAAGCTCAAGTACAAGGTCATAAGCCCAATTTTTTGTGAACCTCTAAGTGAGTTTTGGGCTTATGCACAATATATGAAGCCCACAAACATACCAATGAATAACCCTAAGCATCAGAACACGTGTGTTCACCTTTTCATCTTCTCGACGGAAGCACAACTCCACTAACAGATCCACGTTCATGGTAGTTACAACTTACAACAATTCTCATCTTCTATATAAATGTTCTTCAACTTTCTCTAAACACAAAATACGCATCTCAAAACCTCTTCTATTTTGTTACCAAAAAAAAAAAAAAAAACCTCTTCTAATTTCAATTACCAATGCACCACCAGATCAAACACGAAAACCTCTTTCAACTTCAGAAAGCTAAATCCCTTTGAAAACAACAATTATCTTTGGAGGTAAATTCTTTAGCTTTTGTTCATATCTATTACTTTTTTCTTCAATGCATATTAATTATGATTTCTATTATTGTTTCAGCTTTGAAAACAAGAATGGAATATCAGAGCTTTAAAAGCCTCTATTTGCTTCCGATTCTAAACGGTGAAATTCAAAAGTCTGGATCTACATAGTCCAACTATAACGAAAGGGGCTAGGCCGTGATCAAAGAAATCCAAGTATGTACTAACTGTTTTTGATAATAACCACTCATATGATTTTGTTTGCAATTTTGGCTTCAGTCCCTTATATTAATCTATTCTTCTGATTCAGGCTTACGTTTGTGTACAAGCCAGGAGAGTGTTTTCAAGATAACGTGAGTAGTATATTTATCTACTTCTACTGAACTTTTTTACTTAGGTATTAAAGCGTACTTTTTCTTTACCACATTCTGATTTTGGGAATTGGATTTTTGAATTTGCAGAAGGAATGTGCTTTACATCAGGAAATTTGGTAAAAATTCAGTTACAAGAGCACCACTGAAAGGAAAGATTTGATTCCTCTCATCTTTCACATGTACTCTGAAGGTTCCTTCTTTTTCTTGCTTTACCTACTAATATGATTTGTTGTGATTTTTTATCCTTGAGATGAGCCTGAAACAAATCTGTGTTGCTATCATTATAGGAGAGTATCCCTGTCCTGTTCTGCAACAAAAGTCTTCACTAAATTTACACATATAGTTGCTGTGAAGGCTACCGGAAATGTGTTATGCTACGAGGTTTGTATTTTTTTTGCTTTGAGTTTCTGTCTACTAACTATTTGTCAAATAGCCTGACAGAAAAATTTGTCCCGTTTCTAATTTAGAACCACTTAATTGATTGATGAACAATTTGTTTCTCTACTTTTGATACGCTTTGTTTTTTTTTTGCGGGAAAGTTTTTGCAGAGTGGAGTAAACGAATGACATTGAAACCAACTAGAGTCTTAGCTTTCATTTATAAAGCCAAAGAAATTCTTCAAGTTGATTGTTGTAATTTATAAGTGTTTGTGGTATAACATAAAAACTCATTCCTTTAAGTTTTTCTTTTTTGTTCGGATTTTCTAATAAACTCTCCTTTGCAGAAGTTAAGTTCTCATTAACCAATCTAGGTTGTAGCAAATTCAAGAGTAAAAAAGCATGCCTAATTTAACAAGGTTTGTTTTTACGAATAAATTTAAACAGATTTCATTTCACTTTATCTTTGACTTGCATCATATTGATATATCCATGTCTCTGTAGATTAATTCTTAATCCACAAAAGAGAACTTTCAGAGGTGTTTACATTAGTTTTCATGCTCTATGCTTTTTTGGTATAGTAGACATACAATTACTTCCAAGTTTCCTTAATAGTCCAGTTACAATGAGGCATTTGTTTTTCACCAGAACTAATAAACGTTTGTTCAATTGCTTTGTGCCTACGATCTTGACAGGATTCCAAGCAAAAAAACATTAAAAGAAACTGATCAAATCTTGGAAGAAGCATGTGTTATTTAGAAATTACAAGAGACTTAACCAAGAAATTCGAATAAGCATTCACCTTTTACACCGGGCGAGATATACAAGAGGCCACCAACTTTGTTGAATTTGGGAATACATACATATATTGTTTTTGACCCGTACTAGATTTTTACATACATATATTTGGCTGTAATTTAATTTTATAGACTTTGATCTAAGTTCATAGTAATAATAATATTAGTAAAGTTTTAATAAAAGCCAACAGTAACCATGCGTAGTAACAAAAACAAAAACTGATTAAAGTTTAACTAAATAATTTTGCTTTAAAGCTATGTCACATTTCTATCAAAAAATATATTTAGTAGCACATAATTAAGAATATATTATATGATTTCAGCAGTTTAAAAACCGTGCGTATGCACGGGCCAAATACTAGTATTTTTATAATGCTAAACTTTTGTAGTCATCGACTCATCGTCATAGTCAATTTTTTTTTTTCCCATTTTTTCCTAGCTAGCTTTGTTTGGCTCTACAAAGTTAAGTACAGCTTGCAAATACTAATTCGGTATGAATTATATTCTGCCGTTAGAAAATGTAATATTTTTGTCACATCATTTTTTTTTGTTTTTGTTGATTTTTTCATATCAAATATCAGCCCTAGAAATATAAAATTGAATCGCTTACGAGCTGGACTTCTTCATACAGTCATTTTGTCTTGGTCACATTCCACACGTAGAAGTTAGTCAAATTCTACATGCACACAATGGCAGACCTAGGAAGAGCATAAGTCACCAATTAAGGGGTCAGTTAAAATTTTGCTAAACTTTTGTCATCGTCATTTTTTAAGTATCGCTTGCAAATACTAAATACCGTTCTAACTTCGGTATTATATACACTACAAGAAAACATGGAATTGGTTACTGCAATTTGCGACTAAAAACACAGTCGCTAAATTTAACGACTGAATTGCGATTGTTTAGCTACTGAATGGCTAATAAAATAAATCAGTCGCCTAGTAGACGCTAATTGGAGACTGATGCATATTGTCGTAGTGTAGTCGCCAATTTGCGACTAATTTGGAGACCAGTTTAACAGTCGCTAAAAGATTGCAACTAAAGAGCTACTATTTAGCGACTGCTTTAATAAATTTGGACCTTAACAAAATTTGGGCCGTAACAAAACACGAAAACCCATTAATTTCGTTTTCTTCCCCGAACAAACCCTAATCTTTTCTCATTTATTTTCTCATTTCTTCTTCTTCTTTTTCTTCGAGACAAAACGGCGAAACCTCAAAACCCTAGATCTAAATTCCTCTCACTCGACGAAACCGTAAACCCTTGATGGCTGGACAAAAGAAAAGAGGCGGAGGAAGAAGAAACCCCTCTAATCGAACCTCTGGAACCTCACAAACAGCGAATCACAGACCCGCCAATCTTCCTCCCCAGTATACCTTCACGCCGGCGAACCATCGAGTTCCAGAGACTGATTCTCAGGGAACTCCTCTCCCAAACCTTCAGCCTCCAGTGAGACCTACACCTTCTTACCGAGACTATCCACCTCCAACAAATCTGTTCCACCACTCGAGGACCTTTCCCGGAACATCCCCTTCCGGCATAGATCCAACCAGGCGAAATCTAAACCCTCAACCTCTGGCCTCCGCGACGAATCCACCAGAATTCTCGAGTCAACTTGGAGAGTCTCCTCAACCGTCAGTCACGAATCATCGTCGACAGTCTCCTCAAGTCGCGAATCTACCACGAGAGTCTCCTCTACCTCGACAGTCTCATCGACCACCCTCTTCTCAACCTGGTCAACCTCGAGCAGCTTATGCATCGCTTCACAGTTCTCAGGCACAAAACTCACATGAGGAAGAAGCTAATTCGGAGGATGATGGTGCAAGGGAATCAAATCTCCCAGCTGATGTACTCGCTTCTTTACATGACATGCTTGTCCAACCAGGCCGTGAGAAGTATACCACTGTCCTCTCTCCCTCATTAGAGCGTGGAACCACTTGGTAAGAATTTGGATTAGAATTTTGTATTTTGGATTAGAATTTGATTGTGTTTGTTTGTTTGGATTAGAATTTGATTGTGTTTGTTTGTTTGTGACTAGAGTTTGGATTAGAATTTTGTATTTTGGATTTTTTGTGATTAGAATTATTAGAATTTTGGATTGTTTGTGTTTGTTTGTGATTAGAATTTTACTTGGATTGATCGATTTGTTTGTATTTGATTAGAATTTGACTACTGATTTGTTTGTGTTTGAAGGTTTGGTAAAGACAAGTCATCACTTACCCGACAGATTACAAAAGTGTTTACAAACAAGTTTGATGGTCCATTTTACAGTTGGGGTTGTGTTCCGAATGCAAGAAGAGAAGGTTACTTCTTGGAATTCGCGGTAAACTTCTACTCCTTTCAATTTGATTTCTGTATTTATAGTTTTTTTCTTGGTTTTTTTTATCACTAACACTAGTCTTCTTTTGTAGAAAACACACACCTGGGATCCCTCTCTAACCGGTGTGGTTCAAGCAAAGTTCTATAGCATTTGTCAAAACCGTATGAAAGACATGGTTTCCAAGGCAGCAGCTCAGCGAGAGGAAGTGAAACCGAGGTGGATTGAGAGAACTCTTTGGAAAGAAATGTGTGACTATTGGGACACCGAAGAAGCCATGGCAAAGAGTGCAACCACTTCAGCAGCTCGAATGTCTGACCGTAATGGTCTTGGCCCTCACAAACATGTATCAGGGCCAAAGTCTTACTTACAAATCGAACAAGAGATGGTGAGTTACATCATAACCTTTTCATTGTTTAATTACTTGACATCAAATGGTTTCTAACCTTTTCATTGTCTAACATTCCAGGAAGTAGAATTGGGAAGACCGCCAACTATTCCTGAAGTTTTTCTCATGACTCATACCAAAAAAGATGGTACTTTTGTGGATAAGAAAGCGCAAGCAGTTCATGAGGCATATAAGAAAAGAAGGGAAGCTAAGTTGGCTGCTCAGGATAATGATGAGTCTTCAGATGGTACTTCACGTCGATCAGAGCTATCTCACGAGGAGGATGATGAGCTCTTTCTTCAGGTAATTTGCTTCTTTCTAATAAGCTATTAAGTTTTTCATTGTTAAGTAATTATAATAACTTTTTCTCTCTGTTTTGTGTATGAAGTCTACTTACGTAAATGATAGAGGAACATACTTTCGAGTTGGAAGCCTAGGAAGTTACATCAACGGGAAGCGGAAGTACCCTGGAAGCTCTTCTACTTTCACAACCCTGCAACAACAGCTTGAAGACGCTAACCGCAAGATAGAGGAACAAGCAGCTCTACAAGCAGAGCGTGACGCAGAGGCTTCACGGGTTGCAGCTGAGGCTTTGCGGGTTGCATCTGAGCAACAAGCAGAGATCTCACGCTTGGTGAGCTTCCTCAAGACCAACCCGAACTATGTCGCCTTCCTTGAGTCTCAAACCAATGACCCAAACCCTGCTGATTTTCAAAGTTAGGTTCCCTCATGTAATATTTGCAACAATCTTGGATATTTGGATGTTTTTTGGAACTTTTGCAACTTTTGTAAAAACATGGTACTTATGTCGTTGTTTAATTTCATGTTTGTTATGTTTTAGTACCTGTTTTCTTAATTTGTTTGTGGTATTACAAAATCAAATAATGCATTTTTACCATAATTTTTTAAAAAACATGATAATTAAACAGTTGCAAAACAGTCACCAAAACGTAATCAAAACAGTACTCAAACAGTCGCAAATGAGTAACCATATCAGTCGCTAAAGCGTTGCAATTCAGTTGCAATTTTAGCGACTGTTTGGCGAGGGAAGAGCGACCCCAATTATCAGTCGCCAATTAGTAGCTCCATAGCGACCTTTTAGCGACTGATTTTTTTAGCGACGCACTGTTTAGCGACTACGTATGTCAGTCGCCAAGCAGTCGTGACTAAATAGTTAGCGACTGTATAGTTACAGTTTTTGCAGTCGGTAAATCCATGTTTTCTTGTAGTGATATATTCTACTGTTAAGAAAAACGTAATATTTTGCCACATCAGTTTCTTTTCTTTTTGTTCTGATTTTTTCATGTCATATATCAGCCTTGGAAATATAATAATTGAATTCATTACGAGCTGGATCTTCTTTATATATATACAGTCATTTGTCTTGGTCACAATCCATGTAGAAGTTTGGTGATGTACATCGATTATTCTATTTTGTTTGTTACTGAATATCTTAAAATGGAAGAAATAGTTTTCATGTGGTCATGAAATTTTAAAAAGACTAATGAACCCACAATCAACACGAACCATTAGAGTTTGTGGCTTCCGGTTTGACAAAAAAAGAAGTGTCTGAAGTTTCTATTGGCTTTAGAGACTTAAGCAAGTTTTAAGTGTTAAAGAACAATAGAAGTGATTTACAAAATAATTACAAGTTTTCCCAATCGAGAAAAATTCTTACGTCATGTGTATAATAATTATGCAGCTTCTAGTGGGATCCGATTACTTAATTCGATTGACTATATAACCCAACCTATCATTATCAGTTACTCGGTTATGTGTGCATTTAATTGTTATTGAATGTTAAGAATGTGGTCCATGCATATGTAGAAAACACTAAGTTAGTCTTATACATTTTATGCTATTACTAAACAAATCACTAATCAAATGTAGTGGTCTAAAACCACGATCAAATACTGAAAATCAGAAGCTGTGGTCCTTAATCTTAGATTCTTAGTGGTACGTAGATATCCACATTAGTTAATGTTCATATTATAAACAGAGGGCTTGCACTCGTTCTAATATAAAATAAAGTATAGAAGGTAAATTTTATACAAAAGAATGAATATATATATATATATATATATATATATATATCTTATATAACATGAGAAGGTTTTTCCTAACTCTTACTCACATTGCAACATTTTGCATTCTCTTTTAGTGGCATCAGTTATCTTTTATTTCTATTTTTTTCTTCAATAAATTTTTATCATTTTCAATTCCAAATAATCATACTTCTCTTATCCACTTGGTACAATTGACATATATTTTTAAATCCACTTTTATATCTTAAATTCTTTTGTTAAACAAAATCAGATTGTTTTATAATAAAATCTCATATGATATATTTGATACAAAATCTAATATTCTATAACACTTACTAATATATTAACTGATATTTGATACATCTTTTTTAACATTTTCTTACATTCTATTTAATTTTTCTTTCATCCTTTTAAGTGAAAAAAATACACACTATTTTATAATAAAAGAAAATATCATAATAAAAACCATATCTTGGATGAGAAATGAAATAGTTTAAATACATGATTATGATTATGCCTTTATGTAATTTTATAAACCTTAATTATTACACATTTTAAAATCATATAATGTTTTCTTTTGTTAATTGAGTAGGCAATAAAGTTAGTTAGTTCCACTAAAATCCTATTAAATTATGATAAATTACATTATAATGTATAAATTACACAATAATAGCTTTTCCTTTGATATCAATGCACATATCAACATAAAATCGATCTGTCAAGAGCATTTCAGAATTGTTGTCATGTTCAAAATCATATATATATATATATATATATATATATATATATATATATATATAAAGAAGATTTTGATATATGCTGACTTTTCTTGATTTTCTATCTATTTAATTTCATTACACAATTGTAAGTGACATATTTAAAATAGTATTAACTAAATCATTAAGTTTGATTATTTCTTATATGGAAAATATATTGAAACTTTATATTTAATATCATGTAGTGGGTTATAAATTTCTTTCACCATGTATTAAAGAGTGATGCATTTTTATAATTTCAATAACCATGCATTGAACTGTATTTAATCTAAGGAAAAGATTTCCGTTCCAAATATTTATCTTACAAAAGTTATGACACCAAATTTCATAATTCCCAAATTTGTAACTGTCAATAAATTATTTTGAACCTAAGAATAACATCTATCTAACATTCAAATAGTGTACGTATATATAGCCATAGGTAGACAATTACTTAAATACTTGGACTCAAATTTACTCTCAAATTCTAGAGCTGTTCTAACGTATCATCATCGCTGCAAGAGGATAACAGATCGTCAAGTTTCTTGATATGATGGTACTCCTCCAATCCTCGATGATCAAACAGAGGTTTGATGTATAGCAAAGAGTCCTTATAATTAATCAAAATATATTTACTCTTTTTCTCCATAATCAAGATATACTTCATGTGTTCTGTGTTTCACAAATGCGAAGAAGAGTGAAAAACATGGCCAAGTCTTTTCCAACTTTTATAGTTACATAGACTCATTTTATTTTTGGTAGAATGGTTACATAGATGCATTGACAAAGTACATTTCGTAAAATAATTTCCTATTAAACAATATGTTTTTCTCACTAAAATATACTTCATCCATTCCTTATTAATTAATCCATTTTCTAGAGAAAAAAAAATGTTGCACAAAAAAAACAAATTTTAGGTTTTCTATATATTTTTAATAAGTAATTAATGACAAATTGTAAACTTCAAAAAAAAAAACTGAATATTATTGGTTGAAATTTGTTAATCGAAAAAAATAATGCGACTAAAGTCAGTTTCTAATATGTTTTCTTAATATGTTTGAAAATCCTAAAATATGGATTAATCATGAACAGAGGAAGTATTGTCTAATATAACAATTTAATACAGTTCCACATAATTTTAAAACTAATGTACTGTTTAAAATTTTCAATGATAATGGAAAGAAGGTCGGATTATGATTTGTGGCAACATTTTCATTTTGTTGGATGAAAGAGATTTTGTTTCATATTACAATATTGGCCAGGCTGGATTGTGGAGAATCACTATCCATGAAGATGGAGGCATATCAAAGGCACTTCAAACATTTGGACCGAGCAAAATAAAAGTTAATTATACAGAGGTGAGTCGTAAAAAAAGCAATCAATAGAAAAAATGGTACATCAATACTCCATAGTATAAAATTTATAAAAGTCAAATGTTTTATTTACGAAATCATTCACAAAAAAAAAAGTTGAGGCAAGTTCATTCAAGAGTGATGGAGAGATAATGTTTAGTATGTTTAGTATTTGAAGTTTAGGGTTTATAATTTAGTTATTTTGTATATATATAAGGATATTATTGAAAATGGATTACAAGAGAGGGTATTTCTTTTAAAATTATTTGTTGTTAAGTATTACTTTTAGATGATGAAAGTAAAATTAATATATAGAACAACATTAAATTATCTATCAAAGTAATTATATAGAAAGGTCTTACAATTTTCTTTTTAGACTACTTATCAGTTTTTTTTCAAAAAAAAAACAAAAATGCAAATAATTATAATTTATCTTAATTACTTAACGAAAATAGAAAATTAAATTGATTTTGCGGTAATTAAAACAATGGTCCTATTATTATAGTAACATAGTGTCGAAATATTTTCAACAATTCTAATTCTGTGTAATTTAACTTTTTAATTTTTTCTATCTTAAAATGACTCTTTTATGAAGCATCATATAAAAATTATATATTAAGATATTATAGTTAAACCGTAATATTATAAAAATTGATTTTTAAGACATATATTAACAATTACATGTACATTTCATATACAATTGAATAGAAACTTGATTCTTTATTTCAAATTAATAATGCATACATAACCCACGCATCGCGTGGGCTACTTTCTAGTATATATAAATTTTTTGGTTCGTATCAATATATGTACATTTATATGAGTTCCACTTTCAGACGTCCATGCATAGACATGAGTCATTTGCCGAAAGGCCGAAGGCGTAACAATATACTTTGAAAGATATCCCCTATATATTAATAGAGAAGCACACTCTTGAAAAAGTTGATGTGTCGCCGCCAGAGAGCTCGGTGCACTTTTTAGCAAAATACCATTAAATTTTATACATTATTACATTAACATGCCATTATATATATTTTTAAAACAATTAACTGAATAATAATTAGAAATGTCATCATTTCTCACACAAATTTAAATATCACATATTAAAACTAATTAAATAATTACATATTTTTTTAAATTAAAATTTCACTAAAATTTACTTACAAATATACTACAAGTCAAAGTTATATTGACTTTTTAAAATCAATATAGATATTTATTTCTTAAAATCAATATAAGTAAAATATTCTAAAAAAGGTATAAAACATATCAATTAATATAAAGTTAATAAAAATAAAAAACATATAACTTATTAACATAATCATATAAAAGTGAAATGTTATTTTTATGTTAATATTATTACCATAATAATTTAAATAACAAGCTTTCAATAGTTATTATAATTGATTATAAAAAAAAAATATTACCCTGAATTATCTCCAACTCATAAATAAATATAAAAATGACAACAAATTAGAGGATGTCATGATGTGTGATTATTTATATATATCTAAGTATGTAAACTAATTAATATCAACATTTATATTCATTTAAAAATGGAAATATTGATAACAAATAGGAATATACGTTCTAATTGTATATTCATCTATGTGCTATTAAAAAGGAATGAGACAGTAACCCTTATCATTATAAATAAACTTACTACCAAAAAATAATCATAATATATTTAAAATGAGTGATTATTAGAAAAAATTGTTATAGTTACTCGATAAACAATAAATATAAATTTGATTTTTTAAAACACACAAAATCTATATTGCCATAAATTGTAACATTTTATAATTATATTCTTTACCACGTTCACATATTCACGGGTAAAATGTATTCTTACACTAGTATGTTAATTTTGGAATTTCATTAATTTTTTCATGATGGGTTTTTGGTAATAATCCGTCATTTATAGAAAATATTAACAAACGGACTAACTCAAAAGACTTAAATAGCCTAATCAAAAATATTAAATCAAAAAATTATATTATCTTCATAAATTTATTTTAGAATCTGATTGTTACTAACATATAATAAAATTAATTAAACCACCAAGTAATTTAGTATTTTTTTTTTTTTTTTTTTTTGGACAAAGATAGATTTCCATTCATTCAAATAGAAACAGTACAAGGAGAAGGAAAAGGAATTTCAGAGTTCAAATGATTAAAATTACAAAGATAGACTTTCCCCAAAGTCATAAACAGAAAGATAAGGAGCATCAAGCAATAGTCCAAGAGAGCTGTGAGACAGTCGCTAAGAAGCAAGCTGAGACATGAGAGATCATGGTTGCAAGGCTGATCAGCATCGAAGAATCCAATAGCTGACAAAGTAGTCACGGTCAAACGACTTGGTGACGTTGATGGGTGAATCAAAGCCAAAGAGCTCTCCGAAGAGAGGGGCAGAGGCATAAGCATTGCCTTGGCAGGGATTCGGTGGGTTGTAACCCGGTTGGTGGTGATGGTTCTGAGATTTAGATGCTTCGGTGAAGAAGCCTGATAGCTTGAGTGGTAACACCCACTCCATGGAGATGGGGTCATAATGCCACTTGGCTTCAGGTTCTTAGGAGGATACTTCAGTAAGTTGATAAAATGCAGTTTACAGATCTCTATAAGCAAACGGGATGATGAAGATAAGGACCTGAAGATACATCGGTAATCACAGCGCCATATGGTCTGGATCATAATGCCGAGTTCATTCATGATTTTAACTTCAAGAGCTGAAACACTAATTCGATCTAAAAGCAGGTTTCCTACGACATTCCCTAACCAAGCTAGCAATACTGGTGGTTTACTTCCCAAATGCAGTCTTCGAACAAAAGGTACCGTAAATCTACACACAAATTGACTAGGGTGGAAGGGATTTGAATTCCGCTCAAACCTGGATAAAAGCAGTGAAGGATCGAATAAAACATCTTTTTGTAACGGGCTCAAAAACCTTAGTGGGCCGAGGAAAGTTGGGCCCAACAACTGAAAACCTAGTTTCGCAGTCGGGGGGAGAGAAGGGTTCACGCGGCGGCCGGTCTGAGCAGATGTCTGGTGCAGGGGCTCGAACATCTCCGGTGGATGGAGGGAAAGTGGTTGGACGGTTGAAACGGGGTCTGAGGCTCTTGAAGGGAACCCTGGGAGCTTGGATTCTCCGGTACTGGAAACCGATACCAAAAAGAGGAAGTCGTCGTACGCCATCGACTCTTCCGCCAGGCAAGGCGCATCCGATGGGCTGGGATCTGCTCCTGCCATCGAAAT
Source organism: Camelina sativa (assembly GCF_030686135.1). Taxonomy (NCBI): domain Eukaryota; kingdom Viridiplantae; phylum Streptophyta; class Magnoliopsida; order Brassicales; family Brassicaceae; genus Camelina; species Camelina sativa. The sequence continues at coordinate 23,677,966 of NC_141888.1, read as the reverse complement.
CACCTGGTTTGAAAGCTCCTCTTGGTGGGTCAAGGAACCAGATCTGACCAACAATAGGGTATCATATGGCATCTCCGAGAAAGAGGTTAGTAGCGGTAGGGAGTTGGAGAACTCCGACTGGCATCTGACCTCTTTGGATTGTAGATCGGCTTTTGGGTGCATGTCGGTGGGGAGGATTAAGAAGAAATAAAAGGGGAAAAAAAGATTAGAAAAGACAACAAGGGAAACTAGATTACGAGATCGAGTACAAGGAGAATAGATTCGGGTTGATTCCTGACGCCGGCAAGGATTTCCTTTACCGGCGTCGGAGGAGAAGAGTTGGTGGTTGGGGTCCTCGATTCTTGTGTCTGGGAGAAAAAAAAAATAAACACTACTTATTTTAAGAAAAGTTTCAGTAATTTAGTATATGTTGTTATGTTACATAAGAAACATGTAAAATTGTTATGACTACAAAATAAAATATAAGAAGATATGAATTTGATTTTTAAACCACGCAAAAGACATGTTACAACAAATAGTAACATTTTATCAATATTTTCTCTACCATAAAACCTCTTACACATTCAAATATTTCACGGGTGAAACATATTTTTTACACGAAAAACGTAGCTTTAAATAAATAAATAAAAAATTTTAGTTACATATTATATTTGACACAAACATATATTGATTCTAGAATAATAATTTTACTTCTAATAATTTTCTTTAAATTGATTTGTCTCGCACATAGTGCGGATTATTACCTAGTAAAAAGATATTTGTAAAACATGTTCGCATGGAGTCCTCTAAATGTTTTTGTTATACGGCCATGAAAAAGATTTCCCATTTGATTCTGAATTGCTAACAAAGTGGACCAAATTATCTAGACGGCTAGACCATCTTTCTAAATCCGTCGCAAATCAAAATTTTGTTTCTATGTAGAAGTACCTTTATCGTTAATCTGTGGCTGATTTTTTTTTTCTTTTCTATCGGTTCATATAATCAGAATACTGTAAAATATAAATAAATTTATAAATGGTAATAGTAAACGCTAATTCTAAAAAGCCAATAGAAACCGCAAACTCTACGGTTAGAAAAAAATGTAAAGTAATACTTCGTCACATCATTTTTGATTTTTTTCCATATCAAATACCAGCCCTAGACATATAAAATTCGAAATCCTTACGAGCTGGACTTCTTTATACAGTCATTTATTTGTCTAGGTCACAATCCACACGTAGAAGTTAGTGATGTATATCGATTATTCTATTTTTTGTTTCTTACTGAACATTTGGAAATGGAAGAAATAGTTTTCATGTGGTCAAGAAATTTTCAGATAGACTAATTAATATTGTAATGAGACTAATAAAGCCACACAGCCATATATATGTGGATGTCAAGATTCTGAATAACCAAGAATGTAAAAGCCAAAACTATCATATTTTTTTCTGTCGACATCAAAATTTGCATATCTTTCATATCTTTCAGTCATCAGTAGTCATTAAAATTGTTTAAATTAAAAAAAAAAAAAAAAAAAAAAACTAAACTCTGATAATTGAGTACAAAGTTTTGCTTTCATTAGGTAAAAAAACCTCTCATATATATTATAGTTTCTCTTTCTATCGCATTTAATTCTGCTGACATTGTTGTAATTAGCTAGACCCCCCCAAGACAAATATGACCTAACTAAGATTTGTTATTTAAAATCTAGAAGTAGAAACTCGTGTCGAGTGTATGACAACTAAATGTCTAAAACGAATTAAAATAATGGAAATAACAGCACGTCGGTTCGAACCCAAGGCTAGAATCAATTGAAGACATATTTGGTCGAGTCATCATGAGAGGGTGAGAAACAACAAAGATCCACAACGCAACTATTATTACCACGTCGGGAGGTTCCGTACAAAAGACGTGGCACCAAATGGGGCCTGATATGGGCCCTGACATGTTGATAGAATATCCACTGCACGTTAAGTATCATTCTTTGGGTATATGCGAATATGCCATTGCCTCTCCATATTGACCTACGAGTTACGTAAGTACCCTTCTCATGTTTTCTAAAACTTCTGAGGTGAGGTGGGTGGGCCAAGCTGTGAATTCGTATGTGTTTGACGAAAATGTCCTTTTGGGTGTGTGAGTCCAGATTTTGAGAAAGTTTCAGAGAGTCGTCAGAGTTGAAAGAACGGCGTGCCATGTGGGCGGCCATGCCCACGAGTGTTGGATGGATTGCGTTTGGGAGCTCTCGTTACATCATCAGATGATCACATCCCACCATATCCAATATTCTAAAATTAACTTATAAAGAAAGTAGTATGACATATAAGGGGAAACTATTTTTGACATCTTTATAAGTTTCTCTTCTTTTCTATGATCTATATATCAAAGGTTCTCAATCTCTTCAAGTTAGGTTTGCTCGGCTTTTTTTTATGTCTGCCTCTCCTATCACTTAGTCTTCGCCTATCAATGGACAATCTTGATGGAAATCGTAGTAAGAAAATTAAAATCCTAGTTCTCGTAGTTTATTACGAATCTTTCAACCATTAAGCTATGCATGAGTTTATTATGTTGAAAATTTATAAAATTTAGTTGTAGTATGGTATTTTATTCGATAGCATTCAACAGTTTGTGCCCTAAACTAAGATTTAAGTTTTTAACTGATGTTTTCAATGTTAAAATGTGATACAACGTACATTCTGATCACAAAGAAAACTTATCACTATTGACGAAGACTTATAAATCTGAATTTGAAAACTGTTCTAAAATTATTAGTAAACCGCTATAATTCTACATTTTGTCATCAATATAATTCATACTATTATATTCATAAAATATTTCTCAACGTGGATAGTGCATAATTAGCCTCTAAGGTCAACGTAGATATACGATTGTAGAAAAATAAAATACTGTATTAAGTCTTTGTATGATTATACATGTCAATGTTTACGTTGTTATCACAGATAGTTAATACAGGACCGGAGGAGTTACGTATAAATCTTTTCCACTATCTATTTGGTTGGCGCTATAATTCTCAAGTGTTAGCTTTTTTTGTTCTAGGGAAAAATATTTACCATCACCAAAATTGGCGTCTACAAAAACTCCCCTTATAAATCATATCTATTTTTGATAATCAAATTTCATATATATATTTTTCACCTTGTAGAGTTGTGTTTGTTCTAATTATAATTATCTGCAAAGAACTTTGGAGAAAATGTACAATTTTAGAAACGCTGAAACAGTTGAAGCTCCTTTTTTCTTTTATTGTCAACTTATATCAGTTTGCTTTGCTTTTTTTTTGGGTTTAAATCTTATACGTGCACATAAAAACATTCCGTACAATAAAGTATATATATATGCGCACTGTTGCTTGTGTTCGCTTCAATTGAAAACTTCAACACTAGTTTTTGAATATAGTAATAGAACTTGCTTATCGGCGATAACCAAGGAGGAAAACACTGCCATGTTCGGCGATGACGAACCATATCATAATTCTAGAGGCTGCCCTTTACATTTTATTATTCACAAGAAAATAAAACCTGAAGTTTTTTCCTTAGTTCATCGCTTACTTACCTAATTTACTAAATGATAGTTCTATAAGAAATACATATGACCATATTACACGTAGCCTATATTTTATAACATTGTTTCGTGGTACTATTCAAATTCAAATCCGGTAAAGTATGTGTATTTTAATTGTTGGAAATATATATACTTATATAATTTGTTGTAAGCTTGCAATAACTTGAGGATAAAGCCAAAGTATATTTAGGAGAATCTAAATATACATGAGATAAGGATTAATATGTTTTGGGAGAATCTAAAATATATATTTGGTTGTACTAATCCTATAGGGTTTTGTTTTTGGTTTTCTTCTATATAAGGAGGTGCTAGTTTGTAGCACAACTTATGAGTTTTGAGCTTAAGGTTTTGAGCTATTTTCCTTAAGATTAATAAGAGAGTAATTCTTATTATAGCACTTGTGTTCTGTTCTTGATTCTACACGTGGTATCAGAGCAATAACAAGAAACAATGGCGGGAGAAGATGTGAAATCGTTGACAGAAGGTGGAGAAGATAAGACTTTGGTAACAAGAAAAGATGACAACCTCGGTTCATCTGAAGGAGGAGGATCTTCGTCTATTAAGTGCCCTATGCTGAACTCAAGCAATTACACAGTATGGGCTATGAAGATGAAGATTTGTCTCAGAGTTCACAAATCTTGGGAAGTTATTGAGAAGGGAAACATTGATGAGACTAAAAACGACTTAGCTATTGCTTTGATTGTTCAATCTATTCCCGACTCTCTTACCCTCCAGATTGGTGCTCAGGAAACAACAAAGGAGAAGTGGGAAGCTATACGGTCAAGACACGTAGGAGCTGATATGGTGAAAGAGGCGAGACTACAAACACTGATGGCAGAGTTTGATCGTCTAAAGATGAGAGATGAGAAGATCGACAAATTGTTGAAAAACTTTCTGCAATTTCAACAAAATCTGCAGCTTTAGGCAAGGAGCTAGCAGAACCCGTGCTTGTTAAGAAGTTTATGTCGAGTCTTCCTCGAAAGAAGTTCATCCACATAGTGGCTTCTCTTGAGCAAGTGCTCGACTTAAACAAGACAAGTTTCGAGAACATAGTAGGACGCCTAAAAGCCTATGAAGAAAGGATTGGAGAAGAGGAAGCAGACCATGATGATGATCAGGGCAAACTTATGTTTGTCAATACAAACCCGTTTTGAGGATACAGAGGAAGGGGACGAGGAGGTCGTTCTTCCAGAGGTAGAGGACGCGGCAGGTTCGGTTTTCAACAGAAGGACAAAGAACAGGATTTGTCTCATATTACTTGCTTTCGCTGCGATAAGCAAGGTCATTATGCCTCGGATTGTCCAGATAGGCTACTCAAGCTTTAAGAGATAGTGGAGAAGAAGGATGAAGAAACTCATATAGCTGATGAGTTGATGATGAATGAAGTAGTCTATTTGCAGGAAGACAAGGTGAAACCGAGTAATTTTGAAACTGATATTGATACTGACAATATATGAAACAACCCTTCCCGTTTTTTTTTTTTTTTTTAATACTTTAATTTACTAGTGGTCCCATACCCACTAACATCCTAACAACAATCAATAACCGCGGAATAACCAAGCAAAACAAATTCCATTAACCAAAAGAATTCCAACATCAATTAACCAATACTCAAAAGCAACATAATCCAAATAAAGAAATAACCAAAAGCTAACATCCTACAATGTTCCATTGACTTAATCTAGCAACCTAACAACAGCTAGACCACAATCAATCAAGCCTCTAGAACATCCTCCTCCTCATCGCCTTTGATCCCACGATCACACTTTTCCTTTACCTGCACACCACAAACAACAATTGAGATGCGTAAGTATATCATAAATACTTAGTGAGGCCGTCCTCCCATCTACTGGGTTATACACACAAGCATATGAGACCCTCAAGTTATGCAAACAAACAAACACAAGCAATACATCAAACCAGGAAAACAAGTCTCGGTTGAGACTAGTGTCGACCGATGCCACAAGAAAGTATCGACCGATGCTGAACCAAAGGTGTCGACCGATGCCACTAGGGTGTCGACCGATGCTGTCACCAACAGTGTCGATCGATGCCATGTCTGCAGACGCGAACTGCGCGAACACGAACGACGAAACCCGAATCCAAACCATCTCGAATCCGTTCCAAACTCACCCAATTACCTCAGAAATCACTGGGAAACACAAAAGCAACAAACCCAAGCAACAAAACAACACAAACAACAAAGAAAACACACAAACAAGAGAGATCTCATGCTTAGATCAACCATGGTCAAGCACTCACCTCAAGAACAGGAAGATTGGATTGAGAAACGTAGAAAACAACACCTCCAGAAGCTTCCCCTTTCGATTCCAGCAACAGAAAACTCAAGAATAGCCAGCAATCTCACTAAATCTCTCTCAGGAATCTCAAGAACACTCTTTTCTCCTTTTCCTCTCCAAAAACACAAACGGCGACAGAGGAAAAAGACTGAAGCCCTAATTTTGTCGATTTCCCCTTTAAATACCCGGTTAAACCACTAACCAAACCATCCCAATCGAAAAATCGCGAATTAAATCAAACCGGTCAAACCCAGAAATTAGTGGTGTCGATCGATGCCACCAAGGGTGTCGATCGACACCCACACCAAAAATACACAAATTGGTTCGCGGGCGTTACAATTCTCCCCCACCAATATGGATTCGTCCCCGAATCCCGCAATACCGTCCATCTGCCAAGGACCTCCGTGCCACCGTCAGCACGGCCCGCACGTCCCCAGACCGGACTAAACACCATCAGCCAAGGTTTCCTGTGCCACTGTCGCAACAGTCCGCACACCTCCGACTGACCCTCGAGGTCTCCCTCTAGCCAATATACTCGCATCATAACACTATTTGCTCACAACTCAGTGCTTCCCCCGTCCGTGGTCGCAACCAACGAATCATGCCGGCTCGCTATCAGGCCAACCGCCTCAAGCTACGGCATCCAGGAAGTCACTCACACACACACTCCCCCCGCTCTTGGGTCGCAACCCTCGAGACATACCGGCTCACTGCCGAGCCTCGGCTCGCAGCTACGGTATCCAGGGAGCCTCACATATCCCGCTCTTGGGTCGTCACCCTCAAGCGCGCTCTCGGATCGTCATCCGAAGCAACATACCACTCCCACTCTCTGGCCACAAAGTCCATCGAGCTATCGGTATCACGTGAGTTGGGCCCGCATGGCCTTGAGCAAAACAAATACTGATGCCAACGAGTATCTCCCGGCTAGATCTACCTCAACATTTCCACAAAACTTTCCTCTTTTAGAAACTTTCTAATTCTGGAAACTTTCCTTTTGTGGAAACTTCTATTTATGGAAACTTTCCAAAAATAGAAACCCGAGCTATTTCTCTTTTCCCATGACGACAACAGTCAAACATAAAGAAAAATACTCATCTTATTATTCTCAAAATGTCATAATCGTTACAATCTCAACAAAATTACATCAGAAAAATCCAAAAATACAACAACCGGAGCCAACAACCCGCATCCCGAGCACTACCTCATCTTGATACTTAGTCGCACAACCAACCACCCCTAAGCGACCAAATATCAAGAGAGATGGGCTGGAATACTCCGTACCTGCTCCAGCCACGGACTACAACTCGGACCCGGCTAGACAAGCTCAAGTCGCGGCCTGCTTCTCGAACCACTTCTTAAACCTTGCCTTCATCCTCGCCTCGGGCTCCCAAGTCTGCTCCTCTACGCCATCACAGTCCCACAGGACTCTCATCAAAGGAATCTTCTTCTTCCGAAGTTCCTTGACTCTCCTCTCAAGTACCCTCAAAGGTCTCGCCTCTAACGTCAAGTTGGGCTGAAGATCCTCAGGAATCTTAGGTAACAACCGGTCACCCTCGTGAAGACACTTCCTCAGCATCGACACATGAAATACCTTGTCGAACGCACGCATAACCTCAGGCAACTCCAGCCGGTATGCCACTGGCCCCACCCGCTCAACCACTCTGAACGGACCCATGTACCTCGGACTCAACTTAGTCTCTGTCAGTGACCTGTTCGGACCCCGAAACATGGCCATCTTGAGATACACTCTACCACCAACCTGAAACTAAAGATCCTTTCTCCTCCTATCAGCATAACTCTTCTGCCGATCCTGAGCTTCCTTCATGTTCAGCCTCAGAACCCGGATCTTCTCCGAGGTCTCCTGAACAAAATCTGCACCAAATATGCTCCTCTCCCCCACCTGAGTCCAACACAACGGTGTACGACACGGCCTCCCATACAAAGCCTCATAAGGAGCCATCCCAATACTAGCCTGGTAGCTATTGTTATAAGCAAACTCCACCAAGCTCAAGTGATCTGCCCAATGACCACCCCAATCCAGCACACACATCCTCAATAAATCCTCCAAAATCTGGATCGTCCTCTCTGACTGACCGTCCGTCTGAGGATGATAGGCTGTACTCATATGCACCTTCGTGCCCATCTCTGCCTTAAACGCCCTCCAGAACACCGAAGTGAACTTGGAATCTCTATCAGACACAATACTAGCAGGCACACCATGCAGTCTGACTATCTCTCTCACGTACTTCTTGGCCAAAACCGCTGCTCCATCAGTTTTCTTGATGGCCAGAAAATACGCAGACTTAGTCAAACGGTCCACAATGACCCAAATAGCATCAAACGTCCTCGACACAGGCAAACCCACCACGAAGTCCATCGTGATCAAATCCCACTTCCACTCAGGAATAGGCAAACTCTGCAGTAAACCACCAGGAACCTGATGCTCCGCCTTCACCAGCTGGCAAGTATCACACTTCGCCACCCAGTCAGCTACGTCCTTCTTCATCCCGACCCAGTGATAATACCTCTTAAGATCCCGGTACATCTTGGTCGCCCCCGGATAAATAGAGAACTTGCTCGAATGAGCCTCTCTCAGTATCTCCTGCCTCAAATCCTCACCCTTGGGCACACAGATCCGACCATGCACAAGGATAGTACCATTAGCAGAAACCTGATACTCTGCACCCGCAGCCTTAGAGGCATTCACCAGCCCCTCATCGCTCTCCTGAGCTAACCTCACTCTACTCAACAAATCTGCTCTATCAGCTGCCTCCAAACCCAAAGTTTCCTGTGAGATAGCACACAAACTCAATGCACTAATCTCACCTACCAATGCCTCCATATCCTGCTCCTGAGCCGAAGCCACCCGCTTCCGACTCAAGGCATCTGCAACCAGATTAGCTTTACCAGGATGGTAAGCTATGTCCAAATCATAATCCGCTACTAACTCCATCCAACGCCTCTGCCTCAAATTCAGCTCAGGCTGAGTAAAAATGTACTTCAGACTCTTGTGATCTGTAAATACCTGTACCTTCCCACCATACAGATAGGATCTCCAAATCTTAAGAGCAAAGATCACTGCTGCCATCTCCAAATCATGAGTAGGATAATTAGCTTCATGCTTCCGCAACTGCCGCGAAGCATAAGCTATAACCTTTCCCTGCTGCATAAGTACACACCCCAACCCCACTCTAGAAGCATCTGTATACACAACATAAGGCTCGTCCTGCTCAGGCAGTGCTAACACCGGCGTGGTAGTCAACATCTGCTTGAGACTTGCAAAACTTGCCTCACACTCTGGTGACCACACAAATGGGACATCCTTCCCTGTAAGCTTAGTCATCGGCTGAGCCATACTCGCAAAACCCCGAACAAACCTCCTGTAGTAACCTGCTAACCCCAGGAAACTCCGAATCTCAGTGGCACTCTGCGGCCTCGGCCACTCCCTGATGGACTGAATCTTCTCTGGATCCACTGAAACTCCCTCAGCTGAAACAATATGACCCAAGAACCCCATCTCACGCTGCCAGAAACTGCACTTACTCATCTTAGCAAACAACTTCTGCTCCCTCAGCTTCTCCAACACTGCTCTCAAATGTACTGCATGCTCCTCAGGATTCTTAGAATATACCAGGATGTCGTCGATGAAAATGATGACTGACACGTCCAGAAACTCCTGGAACACGCTGTTCATCAATCTCATAAACGCAGCTGGCGCGTTTGTCAACCCAAAATGCATCACCACAAACTCGTAGTGCCCGTATCTCGTCCTGAAGGCTGTCTTCCTCACATCTGCCTCATGTATAGGAATCTGATGATATCCTGATGCCAAATCGATCTTGGAGAACCAAGTAGCACCCCTCAACTGATCCAACAACTCATCAATCCTCGGGAGAGGGTACTTGTTCTTCACAGTAACTCGGTTCAAACCCCGATAGTCGACACACAACCGAAAACTCCCATCCTTCTTCTTAACAAACAACACCGGAGCTCCCCACGGTGAACAACTAGGACGGATAAAACCCTTACTCAGCAAATCCTCCAGCTGCTTCTTCAGCTCTGCCATCTCTGCTGGAGCCATCCTGTAAGGAGCCTTGGATAACGGCATCGTCCCCGGTTCCAGCTCAATAGTAAAAGGATCCGACCGAGATGGTGGTAATCCCTGCAATGACTGGAACACATCCTCAAAGTCCTCCACAACCGGAATACCGCTAACCGTAGACTTCCCCACTGACTCTGGCATAGATATAGTAACCAGATAAGCCTCACGGCCCTTCTCGATCATCTTCCCTGCCTGAACGGCTGAGATCACGAGACTCCCCGAAGTCGGTCTAATACCCTGAAAAACCAACTTCCCTCCTGGACGCTCAAACTCCACTCTACCCCGATAGCAGTCCAAATGCACCTTATACCGATGCAACCAATCCATACCAAGAATGACATCATACAACTCCACTGGACTGATAAGCAAATCCGCTGGCCACGAGTCTCCTGCGATCTGAATATCAACTCCTCCAGCTCGTCCAACAACCCTCAGGAACTTGCCCCCCGCAACTCTGACAACTCCTGAACGCTCTCCAGAATCCCCTCTGATCCCCGCACTCTCGGCACACTCCGGAGTAATGAAGCTATGAGAAGCTCCAGAATCAAACATAATATGGGACTTAAACCCGCCCACCAACAAGGTCCCTACACAAATCTCATGTGTTGAGAACCTAACACTTGACCACAAGCAAAAACAAATATAATCTGAACTATTGAATTGACTAAGTTCGAATCTCTCTCAGGAATCTCACTGCCCGCTACTCTGTCACTGCCCGCTGCTCACCCCTCTGTGGACAGATAGTCACCTTGTGGTCCCTGCTACCACACCCAAAGCATCTCGCACCCCCGTGCCTCGACCTCTGCATAACATCAAATTTCCGTTTCTGCCCCTGCGCAGGCTTGCCGCCCTTGCTAGGAACAGAAAGCGGCTGAGACTGCTGTGGCTGCACTGAAGAACCGACCACAACCACCTGTGATCTCAAGTCATCCTCTATCCCAGCTGCAACCTCAACCAACTCCGCTCTCGTAGCATAGCTCCTCACTCTGCACCGAGTCCTCAAATCATCCCGCAGAGCCAACAAAAACCTCCGCACCTGAGCCGCCTCTGGCTCCCATGCCCTGCCTGCATACCCCACAAGCCGACTGAACTCTGCATCCAGCTCTCGCACTGTACGGTCTCCCTGAGTCAACCCAAGAACCGTGCCTCCATACGATCAAGAGCCTCCTGAGGAAAATACTTGGAGTTAAACTCCCTCACAAAATCTCCCCAAGACATACCCCGCTGCACCCTCCGTGCTGTCACCGACCTCCACCACACAAGTGCATCTCCTGACAAGTAAAACACTGCCAGATCCACTCTGTACCGGTCGGGACACCTAAGCGAAAGGAAAATATCCTCCATCCGCTCTCTCCACTCATCCGCTACACTCGGATCGGTACTCCCTGAGAAATACCCTGCTCCCACATGCCGCAGCTGCTCCATCATCCGCACATACTGAGCATCCACTACCTCGGCCCCCGGCTGCACACCTGCCTGCAAACCCGCAGCAGGCTGCACCACTGGAACCTGACCACCACCCACTGGCGGCACTACTGGATCCTGCCCACCAACCACTGGCGGCACTACTGGATCCTGCCCACCAACCACTGGCGGCACAACTGCTGGAAGTCGCTGCAAAGCCTGAGCTACCTGAGCTAGCAAGTCCATCAAGACATCCTCCCAGCCCGGAGCACCCTCAGCTGCAACCCTCACACCCGGGGCAACACCGTGACCGACACCGGGCCCATCCGCCCTGCCGTCACCCAAACCAGCCTGGTCTCCAGACACACTAGGATGAACCTGTGACTCCGCCACCTCCTCACTGGCCATGCTCTGGGTCACACTCACACTGGCCTCAGGAACCTGACCTCATCCCCGACCACGACCACGACCACGCCCACGACCACGACCACGACCGCGACCAACAGCATCCTCACCTCTAACCATCTGTATCATCCAAAAACAGAAGGCTAAGCAAACAATAATTCCAATACACAAAAACACAACTTACCGTGGAATCACAATCAGGCTCGAAGAGGATGTTCTAGGACTTCATGCCACACACAATTGCCAATCACACAATCAATTATAGCATGGAATCCTAAACATCAACAGCAAAAGCACAATGAACCCTAGACTTAGAACCGTAAGGGCTCTGATACCAAAATGAAACAACCCTTCCCGTTTTTTTTTTTTTTTTTTTTTAATACTTTAATTTACTAGTGGTCCCATACCCACTAACATCCTAACAACAATCAATAACCGCGGAATAACCAAGCAAAACAAATTCCATTAACCAAAAGAATTCCAACATCAATTAACCAATACTCAAAAGCAACATAATCCAAATAAAGAAATAACCAAAAGCTAACATCCTACAATGTTCCATTGACTTAATCGAGCAACCTAACAACAGCTAGACCACAATCAATCAAGCCTCTAGAACATCCTCCTCCTCATCGCCTTTGATCCCACGATCACACTTTTCCTTTACCTGCACACCACAAACAACAATTGAGATGCGTAAGTATTATCATAAATACTTAGTGAGGCCGTCCTCCCATCTACTGGGTTATACACACAAGCATATGAGACCCTCAAGTTATGCAAACAAACAAACACAAGCAATACATCAAACCAGGAAAACAAGTCTCGGTTGAGACTAGTGTCGACCGATGCCACAAGAAAGTGTCGACCGATGCTGAACCAAAGGTGTCGACCAATGCCACTAGGGTGTCGACCGATGCTGTCACCAACAGTGTCGACCGATGCTCGAACGGTGTCGATCGATGCCATGTCTGCAGACGCGAACTGCGCGAACACGAACGACGAAACCCGAATCCAAACCATCTCGAATCCGTTCCAAACTCACCCAATTACCTCAGAAATCACTGGGAAACACAAAAGCAACGAACCCAAGCAACAAAACAACACAAACAACAAAGAAAACACACAAACAAGAGAGATCTCATGCTTAGATCAACCATGGTCAAGCACTCACCTCAAGAACAGGAAGATTGGATTGAGAAACGTGGAAAACAACACCTCCAGAAGCTTCCCCTTTCGATTCCAGCAATAGAAAACTCAAGAATAGCCAGCAATCTCACTAAATCTCTCTCAGGAATCTCAAGAACACTCTTTTCTCCTTTTCCTCTCCAAAAACACAAACGGCGACAGAGGAAAAAGACTGAAGCCCTAATTTTGTCGATTTCCCCTTTAAATACCCGGTTAAACCACTAACCAAACCATCCCAATCGAAGAATCGCGAATTAAATCAAACCGGTCAAGCCCAGAAATTAGTGGTGTCGATCGATGCCACCAAGGGTGTCGATCGACACCCACACCAAAAATACACAAATTGGTTCGCGGGCGTTACAATATATGGTACCTTGACAATGGAGCGAGTAACCACATGAGTGGAAACATAAGGTTTTTCTATGAGCTCAGTGAGGATGTTACAGGAAAGGTTCGGTTTGGAGATGACTCTCGGGTTGACATAAAGGGTAAGGGATCCATAAGGTTCTTGCTTGAGAATGGTGAGAAGAAAGCTTTGCATAACATATACTACATACCGGATTTGAGAAGCAATATAGTGAGTCTAGGCCAAGCCCCTGAAGCAGGTTGTGAGGTGCGAATGTTGGATGATAAGTTGATGCTTTATGATCGAACAGGTAGGCTTATTGTAAGAACAACAAGGTCCAAAAACCGACTTTACAAAGTGGTGATGCAAGTCGAGAGAGTCGAATGTCTTCATCTGGTTTCGACAAACTCACCTTCGAATACATGGCATGCACGATTGGGTCATATCAACACAGACACGATGAAGCTAATGATAAACAGAGAGTTAGTTACTGGCATACCGAGTATTAAAGTTGAAAAACAAACATGTATGTCATGTTTACTCGGTAAGCAAGCAAGGGATCCTTTCCTGAAGGCATCTTCGTATAGAGCTAAGCAGACTCTGGAACTCATACATGATGACCTCTGTGGGCCTATCACACCGTGTACGCTAGCTCAGAAAAGGTATATCTTCGTGCTAATAGATGATTATTCACGCTACATGTGGACAGTTCTGTTGAGAGAGAAGAGTGAAGCATTGGATAAGTTCAAGAAATTCAAAAGAATAGCAGAACAAGAGACTAAATGTATGATCAAGGCGTTCAGAACCGATAGGGGTGGTGAGTTCACCTTAACTGAGTTCAACTCCTTTTGTGAGCAAAACGGAATCATTCGGCAATTAACAACTTCGTATTCACCTCAACAAAACGGAGTTGTTGAGAGGAGAAACAGAACGCTCTTAGGGATGTCAAGAAGTATTCTGAAACATATGGACTTACCAAATTATCTGTGCGGAGAAGCTGTAAGGCACTCAACTTACCTGATCAATAGAATTGCGACAAGGTCATTGATAGATAAGACTCCGTATGAGATGCTGAAAGGCGTGAAACCAAACCTTGATCACTTAAGAACCTTTGGTTGCATCGTGTTTGCAAAAACAGAGTCAGTGGGGAGAAGAAAGCTGGACGACAGGTCGAGAATGTTGGTAAATCTGGGAACTGAACCAGGCTCAAAAGCCTACCGTTTACTCGATCCGTCAAGTAAGAGGATCGTTGTGAGTAGGGACGTACGTTTTAATGAAAGCAAAGGTTGGGACTGGTCAAAAGTTGAAACAGAGAAACATGAGGACTCTGCAGACATCTCTGTTAAGTTCGGTGAATATGGGAACAGAGGAGTTCGGTTTTTAGATCAAGCTAGCGAAGACGAAGATGGTAAGAATGATCAAACATTCGCAGAAACAGAAGAGTGCCAAGATCTTGATGCAGACGAACATAGCGATGAGTCGAATGATGAGGACAATGTTCAACTGCAGTCAAACACGAAGCGAGGAAGACCTTCAAGAATTAAGTCACAGCCGAGGCATTTGTCTGATTATGTCACGCATGATGAAGACCTTGATCGTCTTCTTCTGTCCATTAACGAAGAGCCCTGGGACTTCGCAGAAGCCTCTGTTTCAGATGTTTGGATAAAAGCGTGTGAGGATGAACTCAAGTCGATTGAGAAGAACAATACCTGGAACCTAGTTGAGCTACCTTCTGGAGTAAAACCTATTGGACTAAAATGGGTTTTCAAGATAAAGAGGAACTCCGATGGCAGCATAAACAAGTACAAAGCAAGATTAGTTGCTAAGGGGTATGTTAAAAAACATGGGATTGACTATGATGAAGTCTTCGCTCCTGTGGCTCGAATGGAAACAATCAGGTTCATCATTGCTTACTCAGCCTCAAACGGATGGAAGATACATCATTTGGATGTAAAGATGGCGTTCTTGTATGGTGATCTTAAGGAGCGAGTGTTTGTTCATCAACCAGAAGGTTTTGTGATCAAGGGAAGTGAAAGAAAGGTTTACATGTTGCATAAAGCTCTCTATGGCCTGAAACAAGCACCAAGAGTGTGGAATGATAAGCTGAACAAAACTCTGATCGAAATGAGGTTTCAGAGATGCTCTAAGGAGCCGTCTTTGTACTATAAGAAGGTGAAAGATGAACTTCTGTTGGTTGCAGTATATGTGGATGACCTGCTTGTCACTGGTTCTTCTCAAGCATCGATTCTCGAGTTTAAGAAAGCAATGGCTGAGAAATTCGAAATGAGTGATCTCGGATTACTTACATACTATCTAGGAATTGAAGTGAGACAGCTTGAAGAGGGAATTGTTATAAAGCAAGAGAGATATGCTCGTAGGATTTTGGAGGAAACTGGAATGGGAGAGTGCAATCCTACTCATATACCGATGGATATGAACTTGAAGCTGTCTAAATCACAAGGAGAACTAGCGACTGAAGAACAAAAATATCGAAGAAGCATAGGCTGTTTGCGATATCTGATTCACACACGACCGGATCTTGCCTACAGTGTTGGTGTTTTGAGTAAGTATATGCAGGAGCCTAAGGTTTCGCATGAAGCAAGCTTGAAACAGGTTCTTAGGTATCTTCAAGGAACAAGCTCTTTTGGTCTGTTTTACAAACGCACTAATGAGGTACGGCTTGTGGGTTACAGTGATAGTTCTTATAATGTTGATGTTGATGATGGGAAAAACACCACGGGTCATATGTTTTATCTTGGTGAGTCACTTATTACTTGGTGTTCACAAAAGCAAGAGATTGTTGCCTTGTCCTCTTGTGAAGCAGAATTTATGGCAGCTACGGAAGCAGCCAAGCAAGCAATCTGGCTTCAAGAACTACTCGATGAGGTAACTGGACATAGAAGCGAGAAAGTGGTCATTCGGGTCGACAACAAATCAACTATTGCGCTCACCAAGAACCCTGTGTTTCACGGCCGCAGCAAACACATACACACTTGTTTCCACTTCATACGAGAGTGTATCGAGAATGAGCAGGTTAGTGTTGAGCATGTTCCTGGCAGTCTACAGAGAGCGGACGTTCTGACCAAGGCTTTAGGAAGGATGAAGTTTAAAGAGATGAGAACACTTATGGGAGTGTATGAGTTGAGTGAAGATGATGATTCCAAGCTTAGGGGGGAAAATGTTGTAAGCTTGCAATAACTTGAGGATAAAGCCAAAGTATATTTAGGAGAATCTAAATATACATGAGATAAGGATTAATATGTTTTGGGAGAATCTAAAATATATTTGGTTGTACTAATCCTATTGGGTTTTGTTTTTGGTTTTCTTCTATATAAGGAGGTGCTAGTTTGTAGCACAACTTATGAGTTTTGAGCTTAAGGTTTTGAGCTATTTTCCTTAAGATTAATAAGAGAGTGATTCTTATTATAGCACTTGTGTTCTGTTCTTGATTCTACATAATTTGTTAACACTCTGTTTTTCATATTCTAATAGTTTTGTTGGACTTGTATTCTCTCCTTAGGAGAGTAACAAAAACATTTATATGGCCAAAAGAATTCTCCATGCCCCGGAACTCAGATTAATCCGAACTTAATAGTAAACAACACATATTGGGTTCACAGATTTCAATCCAAATTAACACCTTAGTTCTGGCCAATCCTGTACGATTGAATTTACAAAAGTTTTTTTGTTCCAACCCACTTGTATTATGTGCTATGTCCTTAAGTTCCGAGAACAATTTTATTGTTTAGTCTTTAAGATAACAATCCCTAGGAATAACTATTTAATATACAAAAAACAATGAATAGAGTACAAAGAAGTAGTAGATGTCGCCGAGGTTGAGGTGAGGACCACGCATCATATATTCTTAATTGTACACACTACACAATTTGAAAAAAAAAGACAGAAAAATCTATAAATTATGCGTTCGTGTTAAAGTATTTTGCATAAAAAGGGGCCAACCAAATGTTTTACCGTATTGAAAATGTTTCTGACATCATGATAAAAACCAGCATAACTATTACCTCTTTCTTTTTATCATCCATTGAAATCGTAGTTTAAATGTAGACCACATATAAATCCTCACCTTTAATCATTTAAAAAAAAAAACAAAAAAAAAGCTTGACCTAGAAATATTAGTACACCAATCGAATTTTTTGGATCACTAAACTAATTCTCAACAATTTTAAAGTACAGTTCTAACTTCTGAACCAAAAGTAAGATGACGACAAAACACAAGTAGGAATGAAACTAAAGTTTTGGTTACAAAATATAGAAGAATTAAATTTGACAAATATTGTATAATGTCATATTTATTTTCAGCTTCAAATTTTATAAAGTATAAAAGAAAAAATCAATTTTAGTTATACTCTTACAAAATATAAAAAATTTAGTATTCAATGAGCTTAAGAAGGATTTAGTATGTATAATCCCTTTAAATGTTATGATCATATATGTAAATCTAGAACTAAATGTAAACGTATTTATTAAATTAAAATGATAATAAAATCTACCAAAATATATCTATATAATAATAATGTAGGGACTAGGGAGGCTGTAGGTATATTACGTAGGAAATAACCATCGTTCATTGGCGTGGTTTGACAAGTAGAGACGCAACTAGCAAGGTTAGACTCGTCATTCCAGCTTCGAGTCATATGATTTGTTGACAAAAAGGATGAGATTGTAATTTCAAGAAACAACAAAAAAAACAATTGTTTAATCGGATCGACTATTGAACTCAAAATGCTATAAACTCGTCGCCGTTGCTTCAAGCTCCAAGGCGTGTCCAAGTCTCTCAAGTCTTTCTTTGCATCTTCTTCAATACCAAATCCTCAGTTTCCATATTTTTCATTATCTTCTCTATAGTCACACTACTCAACATATTTGGTTACATAGATAAAGCTCGTGTGAAGAAGTCTTGAGAGATCCGTACACAAAGCTCATCGGACGTTACTTTTTTGCTTCTGAGCTTGACGAACATATTAAGGTAATTCATATTTTTTTTTGTTTTGTTATACAAAGTGTTTTTTTTGGGTAATTATAAAACAGAGTTTTTAAGTTTTCTTATATTTTCTCGTCCGATGGTCAATATGGTATATTCTAAAGATTGTTACAGATTATGAAGAATTCTTCAAATCGTAATATACGTGCGTCTTCGTCGTTTAGATCTCTTTCTTCATCGTCCTCGAGGGTTCTTTTCTATGTTTTTAGCATTTTTTTTTCTAGATTCGAATCTCAATTGATTCTGTTCTATTTTTATTTTTATAATCTGTACTAATAAAACTTAATTTGAATATTTCAAGGATATTTTTGTTTTTGTTGCATCAATAAAAAATAATAATTATCCACATAGATAAACTTCTAAATATCACGATATACTTTTGATGAATTTTCCAAGCTATGCAATTTGCACTCTAAGGAATATTCCTTAAAATATACCAATTTAGAGGTAGTCATAACTCATTATTAAAGGTAAAGAAAATTTAGGGTAAAAATTTAAATAATGAAGGTAACAAATCTGATTAATTATTAAAGTAAATCCAAAACACTTCAATAATAGTTTCCTCTTGAGAGATTTATAGAGACAGTACAAGTACAATCAATGATCTGTCACTAGTTTCGACACGTTTCAAGAGATTCCTCGCTAGATGTAACCTTTGCGTAACGCCAAGAGTTGTAAAAGTATAATTCTCTATGAAAATTATGGAATATACTCTCTTTTTGAGATTTTTCATCTAATACTAATATTTATTTATCTAACCTTTCAGAGATTTGAGATTTGAGAATTGAAGAACAGAGTATTCATGGGTTCGTTGATGCAATCTGAGCCAGAGATGGAGAAGAAACCAGTAGGGATTCGATTCTTGGAACGTATCAAAGGCTCAAAGCTTTCTTACAATGCTTACCAAGCCGTAGTGTTAATCGTGACGTTTCTCGCTTACGCTAGCTACCACGCTGCGAGAAAAACAACAAGCATTGTGAAGAGTGCTCTTGATCCTCAGTCTCCAGATACAGGTCTTAACTCACTTCTTTTGAGATTCACTTCTTTTGGATCCTCCTCCTCTGGTAAATTAGAAGGTGGTGGTTGGGCTCCGTTTAATGGACCAAATGGTACGGTATTGCTCGGTGAGATCGATGTCGCGTTTCTTGCGGTTTACGCTTTCGGGATGTATTTCGCTGGTCATTTAGGAGACAGGATGAATCTAAGGATCTTTTTGACGGTTGGAATGGTTGGTACAGGATTGTTTACTTCTCTGTTTGGAGTTGGTTACTGGGCGAACATTCATAGCTTTTACTATTTCTTGATTATGCAAATGTTAGCTGGATTGTTTCAATCTTCGGGTTGGCCATCTGTTGTTGCTGTGGTTGGAAACTGGTTTAACAAGAAAAAGAGAGGTTTGATCATGGGAATATGGAATGCTCATACTTCTGTTGGTAACATTACTGGCTCCTTGATCGCTGCTGCTATGTTGAGATATGGTTGGGGATGGTCTTTTGTTGTTCCTGGTGTTGTCATCGTGTTGATTGGTTTGGTGAACTTCGCTTTCTTGCCTGTTAGTCCAGAGCTTGTTGGAGCAGAGCGAGATGAGGATGTTGTTTCCTCGTCTGAGAAGATCGGAAACTCGGTTAACGAGCCGTTACTATTGAGCTCGTCGGATTCGGAAACCGATGACAAGAAACGAGCTGTTGGATTCATTGAAGCCTGGAAGATTCCAGGAGTTGCGCCTTTCGCGCTCTGTTTATTCTTTGCTAAGTTGGTTGCTTACACTTTCCTCTACTGGCTCCCTTTCTACGTTAGCCATACAGGTGATTTTTGTGCACATTACTGAGTTAGTACAAAACCACTAGCTAGACTAGTTGTTCTGTTTATGTAACTGATTAGATTTTTTTTGTATGTGAAAATTTGCAGCTATTGAAGGTGAGTATTTATCAGACGAAACAGCGGGGAATCTTTCGACAATGTTCGATGTAGGAGGTGTGGTTGGAGGAATCATGGCTGGTTACATTTCAGACAGAATTGGAGCAAGAGCGATTACAGCTGCTAGTTTCATGTACTGCTCAATCCCAGCTTTGTTCTTCTACCGTAGCTACGGACATGTATCGTTATTAGCCAACGCCTCACTCATGTTCCTAACCGGGATGTTGGTAAACGGACCTTACGCTTTGATTACAACGGCCGTTTCAGCTGATCTTGGAACACATAGCTCGTTGAAAGGAAACTCGAGAGCTTTGGCTACGGTAACGGCTATAATCGATGGAACGGGATCCGTAGGCGCGGCGGTTGGACCGTTGCTAACGGGTTACATATCGTCTAGGAGTAGCTGGACCGCGGTTTTCACAATGTTGATGGGAGCTGCGTTTGTGGCTGGACTGTTGTTGACTAGGCTGGTTATGGCCGAAGTAGCCGAGAAGATAGCCGAGTCTAGGCCATCGGAGGAATGTAGAACTCCCGTGGACCACGAACAGGGTCACGTGATGGAAGTATGATCATCAACTTATGATCGCCATTTTTTTGGTTGCGTTTTAAGTTGTGTGTAATTTTCTTAGGGGAGATCTCGGACCGGAGTTCAGGTCTGTGGGAATTTGTAAACATGTAATCTGTATTGTGATGTAAATAATTTAATATATATTACCGATCTTGATTTGATCAATTTCTCAAGAAATGAATCTCCAAATTGCCGTGGCTTCGAGAAGATTAACTTGGTTCTGCAAAATGACACATAAAATTATGCCAAAATTTATTAACGATATGTAAGTGATAGTAGTTCAACGGTTAACAATTTGTTAATACTAACAAATTCATTTATGTTTGCAGCCGATGAGGTGAACAAAATCATTTGTGGAATGGAACTGTTTTTTATTTACCATTCATAAATTTGTTCGTAAAGTAGTATGGACCAACCAAAAAAGAGAGAAAAGAAACTGCCATGGACCAACAATAAATTGATCCGCTACCAATTATTGTCAAATCTATAAATCAAATGGTCTAGTCTATTGATTATTTGGTCCACTTTTTGTTAGCAGTTCAGAATCAAATGGGGAGATCTTTTATGGCCGTATAACAAAAATATATAGAGGATACCATGCGACCATGTTTTTCATATGTTTTCTTAGTTCAAAATAAATTGGTACGCCACTCGGCAAAGGATTCTCATCAAATATGCGTGGACGTCAGAACAACCAAGTGGAACACATATAATCGATACGAACCAAAACATTAATATATACCATCAATCCATCATGTCATTTGTATTAAATTTACCTTCAGTACTATAATTATAGTCATTTTTATATCATAACGACTGTAAGCACTCTGATTATAATATAAATAAATAAACATAAATTAAGGACATTAACTAAGGTGGAAATCTACGTACCACTAAGGACCACAGCTTCTGATATTCAGTATTTGATATCGTGGTTTTAGACCACTACATTTGATTAGTGATTTGTTTAATAATAGCATAAAATGTATAAGACTAACTAGTGTGTCTTCTAAATATGCATGGACCACATTCTTGACAATTCAAAAATAATTAAATGCACACACACACAACCGTGTAATTGATAATGATAGGTTAGGTACATTATAATCAAATTAAGTAATCGGATCCCACTAGAAGCTGCGTAATTATACACATGACGTACGAAATTTCTCGATTGAGAAAGCTTAATATTTTATTTAAACAATCACTTCGATGTACTGTTTATACGAAGAGTTAAAATTGATTCTTTAAAGCCAATTAAACCGCAAACTCTAGTGGTTTTATGTTATTTTATGTAGATACAATCATTCTAATTTTCAACTACTTGGTTTGTGTTGTGGTGTACTAATAACAAATTTTCAATATCATTTACTCATTTGAGGCTACATGTTAAATTCTTACGAAAACTTGAATCATAAAACTAAAATTAACTTGTTAAAATAATACTAATTTACACGTCCGAACGAGTACGACTGAATATATTATTTGCTCCAAGTCCAATGAAAATATAGGAGAACCACTTCATTGAACATGACATGGCATCAGTTTTCATATATACGTTTTTTTTTTTTTTTTTTTTTTTGAACAAAAAGTTTTCATGTATACGTAAATCATAATTATCACGAGATCACCGTAGAGACTATAATTATTTGGTGAAGAGTAATTACATAATAGCTAATGGACCTTACTTCAAACCCACATACTTGGGCCTCAACTAACGCATAATATGATAACATTGGACAGAACATTCACTACGGCACATATTATGTGGGCACGAAAAGGCACCTACGTAAAATCTCATGGTAACCGTCGCAACTTACTAGGCTACTACATTAGTAAGTTTCTACTATTTCAACATTTTAACATCCGAGAGGGGAAAAAACCGTTGATTGGGATTAAGGAGATCGAGAGAATGAAGGCAAATATAAACTCAGTCTTGGAGAAGAAACTTGAAGAACTCGAGTCTCTACTTGAAGTAGTCACTTTTACCAACGAGGATGATCCCAATCTTCGGAAGATACAACTTGGAATTTTATTTGTGAGGACCCTTTTAACGGCTGAGATTTCGTCCCGACGGATGCATGTAGAAGGAGAAGAAGACGTTGAAGAAAGGTTTCAGTGCATAGCAAAGAGGTTAACCGAAATAGAGGCTTCTATCATCAATCAATGGCCCGGTCACCATGATAATGGTTCATCGATCGAACCGGAAATGGAAAGTTTGGAAACTAACGCTGGTATTGTCAACGATGATACCGGTGCGGATTACTCGTCGGTCGGATCCTGTCTTAACGAGTCTTGTAAAGCAGAAGAAGAGAAGAAGGATGATGTAGTAGAGGCTGATGAGCAGTGGCTTATGTTTCAAGATGCGTTATCGGAGGAGATGAGAGAGATTAAATTTCCGGTGGTGGGCACGGTTAAGGAAGAGGTGATGGATAGAAAAGTTAATGGGAATGGGCGGGTGTGTTTTAGGGCTTTGGTTTGTTTCGGTTTTATTGGTTTGGTTGGTTGTACGATTAGTCTAGTTGGTTATATTGGTAAAAGTAATGACACATTTTTTCTTACCCCTACTTAGATGACTTTTTGTATCGTCTTACTCTACTTATGTTTGCTTTGTTTTACATATTTGTCAACCAAATTAGCATTCTTCTCACTTTTATAGTCACACAAAAATATATATAATACATATTACAATTTGGCTTCATTAGAAATACAGATGTAAGATATTTTGGTGTTGAAGTCATACAAAACGGTTCCTTGTTTCAAAAGATCAAAAACAACCAGTAATAACTAGGCAAAGAGAGAAATGGTAGAAAAGAAACGTAGGTATGATACTTGTAAGTTCTTCTCACACCACAATAATAGACCTAGACATAGATGTATTAAATTTAGCGTATACTATAGAAATATCCATTGCTACCGATCATTGCCGAATAAGTAAATGCCATGAAGAAAGTGGCACGCGCACCCTTTGACAAATTCATATATTAAATCATTAATCATCCAAGGCCCTAAGCAAATTCCAAAAAAAAAACGTATTTGGTTTCACAACGCATATGATGATGCAAGCGGTACATTTTATGATTGATTAAAGCTTGTGTTTCAGTTTTCAAGAAGTTCCAAATGTAGCGTACATCAGATGCATTTTAGACCGTTGTCTCTATAATTAGAATGTTTTTGGTTGAAAATAATGTAAAAAAAAGTGATAAATAAATCAGTAATAAATAAACAAGATCACATACACACAACATTAATTGTATAGTCTTAGGTGTAGAACATGTCAATTCTCCTCACAACCCTGACTTGAAAGGCACGCCAGTGGCTGGCAACCATGAACCGCCGGCGATAAGGCTTCCCACGGTAAACCGAGAAGCAACTTGAGTGCTCGTTATAGCGTGGAATCCTTTCCACCGGACCCGCCATCTCGTGGAAGACCCCGGCCCAAAATTTTTGTACTCTCCATAGAAAACAGTATTGAGAGCAAAATTGGATCCTCTTAACCAAGGAGACCATCCCAAGGGGCTGATCGAGTTGTCGATGTAGGTCTTCATGATTGTGACACGAGAATAAGCTTGCCACGGTCGGCCTAAATAAGTCTTGTAAGATCGAATCACAGGCTTCAAATCAGAAGCCGCGATTATCCTTGAGCTATGGATGGTTATTCCTGTGTTCTGGAAAGGGTCACCCCGGCCTTGGGCGGTTATAATGTTGGCTTGGCCATGGAGGGGTCGGCGTACGAGAATCATGCAGTTTTGAAACACAACAGCTGCGTTTCCAAAGATGAAGTCGATGGTGCCTGAGATGTAACACTCCCTAAAGAACTGACGTTGTGAGTGAATGTAGAGAGTGTCTTGGAATCCATGGATACCAACTCGGTAGAAAACAGAGAGGTCAGAGGACGATCGAACCGCCACAGCTTGGCCGCGTAATGGTCCTGCCGTGTTGATGAATGTCATGTCCTTTGCTACAAACCTTTGGCCTCCAAAGCCTTCAAAAAGAAGTTAGAAAAAAACATATTAGTACCATATTAGAAGTCTTAAGTCGGATTTAGATTTTAAGATAAGAGTTTGAACCGGCGGTTGCAGAGTTATAGGTGGTGTATCCGTGCTGGACGCTTCGACCACTGGTGATGACTGTTTTTCTCTCACCGTCGCCGACGAGCATGATGTTGTGGTTATCGTTGCCAACATCGATGTTCTCTCTGTAAACACCTTTCTTCACATATATGACAAATCTTGACTTGTATCTCCTTCTTGCTGCGAAGTTTATGGCAGCTTGTATTGACCGGAAATGGCCAGACCTGTCTAGTGAAACCACTAGGTGTGGCCTCCTTTTGGCTAAAGAGGCTGATACGATCAAACGTCTCTCGTGTCTTGAGACCCAGCTTGGGAAGAATTCTTTGTGGTTTGCTTCACAAACCAAACAGATTGGAATTAATTTGACTGTGTTAGAAAAATTCATGTTACAAAATAACCTTTAAAAAAAAAAAAAAAAAAAAAATTACCGTCTAAGATGGAAAAAGCTAAAGGTGTCTTTTGGAGAAAAAAATAATAATGGTACATAACCTAAGATGTTAATCAGTATTCATGATTAATCTGATCACGTGTGAACAAAGATTACGATGAACGTAACACTTTTTATACTTTTTGCCGAGAACACTTATTATAAGCAACAAAGATTGATTTGTGGAACAGATTGGTGTATTCGTAATTAAATGAGGAAAATCTGATTAACCAGTTGAAGTAACTATAATATTTTTTTCTTTCACTAAAGTAATTATAATACTAATACAGTATAATAGAACATACCAGTCGTCTGATTATGTTGCTTCATGAGAACTCCATTGACGGCCAAGCAGTTTCCAATCAAATCTGACAAGTTCTTGTTGGAGATCGCCGGCATGACGAAATCTGAGACGTTAAGATCCTCGGATCCGGAACGGCACGTCTCGATGTTGGTCTGAGCCGTGCTTAGCCACGTCTGTGCGTCGAAGTCCGTACACTTGACATCATTTGTAGCCGCCGGGTTAAGTCCCTTGAGCGTTCGGTTCAGCTGAGCCACCGTATTTTGGAACAGGTTTACGCAGTCTGACCAAGCGGCCTTCCTTTGGTTGTTGGTGCAGCTCGGTCCGAACTTAACGGTTTGACTGTGTGTAATCACGGCTTGGTCAAGTGCTATCTTGACAAGCATTCGTAAGAACTCGGACCGGAACCTTGGTGGTCGGTTAATGTTGTTGTGTGAGCTCTTCTTGAAGTAGTAATTGCATGTCTCGGCGTGTGGAGTCTTGTCGCACCACCATGTCATGTCACCGGAGACAGAGCCGTTGTTGGTTGGAGACGGTGGAGCCACTGGTCCGGGAGATGGCGGTGAGGCAGTAGGGGAACTCGAGGATGGGGTTGGGGATGGTGCGGTTTCCGGTGGTGGGGTAACATTATGATCCCACGGAGGAGGAGCATCGGTTCCACCGGTGAAGCTACTGTGGTGTACGGCGGAGGAGAACGGTAGAAGAAGAAATGAGGCCAAGAGGCAAATGTGAAAGATGCCTCTAAGCATTTTTTGAAGTTCTTGGCTATCAGTTTGTATGGGGAATTGGGAAATGTCATGGTGTGATGTCTTAACTAATTAAAGGGATTTTAGTTTCGTATATTAAATTATTTTAATGAGAAATTATTCTTATTATTGAGTTTGTGTGTATGTACTTTGCAAGTGATTGTTATTGAGGGGAGAACATGATGATGTGTGTTGTCTTTGCTTGGGATTGTATTCATATGATATCATGACTCATATTCTTATTTTTAGCAACATATAATTATAAAATCGTAAAATATGAAACACCTATGTAGATGTCCATAATTGATTCCATTACAATTATAAAAAATAGTTAGAAAAAAATGTCAAAATGAAAAAGAGGAGGTAAGGTGACTTAAAAGGAATAAGAAGAAGAAGTGTTTTTCCAATGTTAAAGTAACCTTTCCATGTGCTTTTAGCTCAGTTTCTACTCCTGTAGTTTCAAGCATACGCAAACTCTTACAATAATCTTTGTTTATGTTACTAAATTGATTATTTATTCTACATAATTTTATATTTGTATTAAATATCTCCGATGAGTATGTAACTTTTAGAGTTTACTTTTATGTTCTGACGTTGTCACCAGCTAGTGTCTTTATTGACCACCTAGTGTCTGGTTTTTCTCAAAGCGTTGTGAGTTATGACCACCTAGTGTCTCTTCCTTAGGGAAGGTGTTCATATAAAACCTTGGTATATTCACTGATCCGGACCGAACGAACCAAATACTAATGTTTGAATGGCATTGTTGAAAACAAAAAGTTTTCTTGAATATATAATTCTACCGTTACCATTTAAAATACTCGATATGGGTTGAGGTGAATCACCTAGGCAAACTATCATAATGTTACAAACTTACAATGATGTTTGTATACGTTACAGAATTACAACAATGTAAATGCCAAAACTGAAACTTTTCTTGATAACATTTTGGAATATATATGAAAGAACTCTCATCATCCATCAGGTCGAAGAAGTGTTTTCAGCTGAAACAGAGGAATCTTCCAAATACTCAGACCGAAGTTGCATAAGTAGTCGACCAAGATAGTTGAGCCCTTCTCCTTCTCGGCCACCTCCCCAGAATAGATCGTGCGGTGAAGACTCCACAAGAACCGATCCAGCAGTTGAGAGCAACATTGATTTCAAGTGAGGATAAGTCGAGAACTTGCATTTTAGAGCCATGTACATTACTTCTATCTTCACATCTTCCCAGTCACTCCGAACCTAAAACAATCATTAAAACAATCATTAACAAGATCAACGAAAACTGCTTTGATGCTCGAAACTGGACAACTGAACTTTTCTACATACCAGTTCAGGTTTCTGTCTCAGCGTTGATCTGCCTATCAGAGCTGCCTCCTCTGGACTTCTAGCTGTTCTAATTTTCTCAACGCAGTCATGTGCCATCGGATTTTCGACCCCAACAAACTTGTTTGCCTTCAGGATTTTGGAAAAGGATTCAGAGATTATGTTATTTAATGAAAGAGAGCAAGATATCATTTTACATGGACCATTGAGTGGTACCTGATAGTAATGCTCAACACTGGGCCAGGTCATGTAATCATCATTCTCCTCTCCACAGGGCATTCGTATTGGATGCGGAGAAAAATTCGAGAAACTTCCATAAAGGTCCCATGTTTTGTAGAAGAATATGATACTAGATTCAAAGGGGTTAACACTAGGATCAATCTCGACAGTTGCGTCCTCTGATGGGATAACAGGTATAAGGTCTGGTATGGGTTGAAGAAACCCGGTGACAAGCATGTCGGGGCCAACCTGTAGTTTTCAAGGATTTAGATTAACCCATGGTACTAAGAGGCAAGGTTAGTTAATGTTTAAGTCAAGAAGCGTAAATATTACCTGCTCATAGCAAACATCCATTAGATTCAATGCTTGTGTCATCTCTACCATCCCAAGTTCACCAACAGGAGAAGGCGCATTCCTCCCACCGATTATTTTTGGGGCAACGAAAGCAACAACCTGAAAAACGAATTACATTGAAAGAAATACAGTCTTACACAGTTACACCTTCATAAGTAGCAAGCTATAAATACAAATCTCACAGGTAAAAAATGAGATTAAGCCAGACAAAAGCATAAGATGAAGTATGGAAATAGTAAAATGGGTACCTTGTGGATGACGCTGGATGATATAGCAGATGCAGCTAATGTCCCCCCACACTCCCATAGAATGGAGAGATACCCACGAAGATGGAAATATTCCATAACTTCTCTTGGATTCAACATGTCAAACTCCACAACTTCAACACCTTTGGACGCAAGAAATTTCTGGAAACTCTTTCTCGCACCTCTTTGTGTAACAATTATGGTAGGCACTTCCGAGACATCCCAGAGATGGGCTTTCTCAGGAAGATCAAGACTCTGAGTCATCACAATTCGTGTAGGGGTGTGACCTTGTCCATGTCTTGCAGTCAATCGAGGATCTGCAGTTAAAAAAATTGTACAACTCTGTTGTTATATTTCAGTTTTAGGTACCCATAAAGATTCAAGATTTGAGGTAAAATATTTACCATCTTGGCGTACAGTGTTGCCTCCAACTATCACAGCATCACTTCCTCCTCGCAACTCAAACACTCGGGTTCTAGAGAGTTTACTACTTATCCATGCTGCATGTCCACTACTTGCTGCAATCTTACCTATCAATAAACCAAAAAAAACCTTTAGCCCCAACTTCCATCTACTCTAGGACTAACATATAAAAAGCAGGTTGATATAATTACCATCAAGAGTCATGGCATACTTAAGAACAGAGAACGGAACGCGAGAACAAGCTCTATGAATCAAAGGAGCATTCACAAGAAGACACGATTTCCGAGCATCCTGTAAGAACTTGCACATTTAGTTACCAAAAAATACATAATTCACTTCAAATTGAAGAATAACAGACATAGATTATTACCTCAAGAACTTTACTCTCAAAGTCTTCTCCAAGAACATTCACTTCAATCCCTTGACTTCTTAATTCACGAATTGCAGATCCTCTTAGATGTTGTAAAGGATGCCTTATTCCAACAACAACTCTTTCAATTCCTGCCTAATCTACACAATGCATTTCTTCGACTCAAACACAATATTATCACATTGTTCATCATTTATCACATATCATTGGATTTATACTCAGAAGCAAAACCTGAACAAGAGCAGATACAGCAGCATGGTCGCCGTGACAATCACCAGGCTCCATGTTTAAATAAGCCGTGGAGCCTCTACAGAACTCTCCAGCAGCTTCAACAGCCAACGCTTCTGCCGGTTTAGTGCCTTGAGCGTAGAGATATCCTTCTCCAGCGACTTTACCAGAGGAAGTAGCGATTACACATCCGAAATTAGGGTGAGGTGAAGTAAGTCCGGCTGACATTTCAGCCAAATCAACAGTGCGTCGGATAAAGGCGGCGTCTTTCGCGTGGTGGTTACGACCATTGTCGCCGTTAGCTAGAGTGGCTCTGCAGATTAAGGGAGACGAACTAATTCGTAATGAAAGAGCCATAATTGGAATCAATTGGCCTAATCTGTGAAAAGAAGAGAAGGGTTTAAAGATATGCAATGTCCTAAATGTCAAAATCGTGTAACTCACTCAGAGCTCTAAACAAAATCAAATCTTTCGTCTTGTTCCCTAAACCGTAAGTAAAACCCAGAAACAAAAGATCAAAACTTTACTCGTGTTCCCTGAATCAAAACAGAAACCCGTATAAACCCTATTCTCAAAATCTATCAATGTCGCTGACCTGAGAAAAAAGGGTATAAGAAACTGAAGAGATCGAAGTCGGCGAAGAGAGAGAGAGCGAGATCCTCAAAGCATTAAAGTGACATCAATCCAAATGCGAAATCACTTTAGAACATCCATTTCCTCATCTCCATAACTAAGAAAATTTAAAACAAGTGAGAAGGGGACGAAGAGTGGGTTGCGAGAGAGAGAAGAAAAGCTGAAGCAGAGAGATGAAAGCAGAGGTGTAGTCAGTCACTTGGGCTCACGACACATAAGGAAGAAGCCCACTTAGGCCCAATAGCCAGAATTCTGTTCATTACACTATCTCCGTGAGTGTGATCTAAGAGGAGAGATCGACGACGAGAGATGCGAATCAATTACTACGTTGGATCGAGGGTTAGGGATAAGATGCGTGAGAGAGAGAGTTTGGATTTGTTAATTTCGGTTTACATACATTCAGTTGAGATTATTTTCGGTTTCATATGGTTTTAAGTTTTAACTTTTAACAATTGATTGATTTTCTGCTGCTTTGGTTTTTGTGAACTCATCGGTCATCACTTCTTTTTAACCAAACTCATTAAAACCCAAATTGACTAACTCAATACGTTCATGGTTTAGGTTTGGTTGAGTTGACTCACAAATGTGGAACTATTTTGACATCTCTACTCTAGACATTGGAATGTATTAAGGCAAGAGTTGTAAACAAACCCTTCGAAGACTCTAAGAATATCATAAAACCATAAGCAACATATGAAGTCCGATTTCGGCTTTGAAAATGGTGGAGACGTTACACTTATAATTTGTTAACGACACTCACACTAGCATCAGCATGGATCTTTTTATTATAATGCATTACTATTTTGAGTTTTATTTTGAATAATAATAAATTTAACGACAATGATAAAGGTAGGTGTACTCATTAAGTCCATGAGACCACAGTTATTCCTATATAACATATTTCTCAGGCATTGGTCTTATATATGCAGTAGCACTTCATGTCTCCTTTTGCGCTTACTTTCTCGCAAAGACCGACTGATCCTTTCCACGTTTTGATACACATAGCATTACATTTTTCGAGAGAGCATGTCAATATTTTATTTGAATATGTTGTGTCATTTGGTGACGCTCCTATTACTGTAACATATACAACATAAAATCTCAATATTATTTTTCATAAATCAAATATATTATCTTTGCTTGAGTGATTATGTTTAAAAAAATGTATACTAGCTAGTTAGATTATAAGTTTTAAACTCAATACTAATAGGCAATGCATCAAGTGGTCAATATGCTTTTATACTAGTTATATATTTTCGCATATAGTTGATGTAAGATTTTCATACACTCTCTTTCGAGATAATAGCACTTTTAGCTATTAGTATGGAAAAAACCCGTCAACCCTCTCTCCCTTAACACGAATACCATGATTTTATGATTCTATAAAGGACATAAGCCAATTTATTTATTGTCAACAATTTTGAGTTGAAAATCCATATTCCTAACATAATATCATAGTTCGAAGACAAGTTTCCCTTTAATCAGCTAACACATAAAATAGTATTTAGTCACCTCGCTTATTAGTGAAAAAAACTGAAATTTCTTTAGTTTTGGTATCGATTTGACAGAAAATAAGTAAATCAGTATCATAGAATTTTATACTAAAAATAATAACTTTGATACATATTTTATATGAGATAATTTAATTGATAATTTTGATACATATTATATATGAGATAATTTAATTGATATTTTAAACAAATAATATGGTAATCATAATCAATTTCTTTTATAATGATAATGTATAACAAATTTATTTTGAATGTTTATACAAACCTTGCACAAGAAGGATGTAGATAGTTAGTACGGTTAAGAAGACTTGAAAAAGTTTCTTCATCTTCGACACTATAAATGAATTGGAGTTGGTTAAAATTTTACAAAGAACATGTTACTTATATATATAGTTATATCTATTCAACAATCATGGATACCTAATTCAACCAAATTTAATTAAATTTAATTTAAAGAGATCTTGTTTCCAATAATCCAGATTTTATTCTGATTTAATCAGACAAGAAAAAAAAGAAAAAAAAAAAAGTGCAGATTTAGTTACCTGAAGGATTTTCCCTAGTCCCATGTCATCAGCGAGTATTCCACCACCTTTCTCTTTTGTATGCAATGACCAAAGCCAATTAATCCCTTCCCTCTGATGTGGATATAAAATAGTTATGTTGTTTTAAATTAATCCATATTTTTGCACATATATATATATATATTAATTGGGAAAATTTTAAAAAATAAATAACTTTTTTTTTTGAATAAACAAAAAAGAAATAATCTTTAAAATGTAAAATATTACATATGATGCTATATTGACATTATTGTATTAAAAAGAGCAAAAAATATCAAATTAAAGAAAAATAGTCAATTTACTTATGCGGAAACTGTGATTTCCAAAACAAACAAATGCATTAATTATTTTAGTTATTATATTTGAAAGATTTGGATAAGATTGAAATTTATGACTTTTATATCATCTTTGTTGGATTGTATGTTTTAATTATTTTGAATTATCATACATATACATATAATTTTAATTTTCTGCATATATTGTTATTCAAATTTTTGTAAACAAAATTATATTACACAAAATAGATGAGCGAAACAAAGTGTCTTCAATGTTTCACATTGGTTTAAAATTTGGCTAACGCTTGCGAGTCTACTCAAAACATGACTAAAAGTAGTTTAGATCCAAGTGAGCAAACAGCTTGACTTATCATGCGTTCAATTTTTTTTTAGTTCTTTAGTTGAACTAATAATTTTATCGAATATAAAAAATATTTTCAAATTTATAAAATATTATGAATGTTTAAATTATAAAATTTTAATATATAATAACATCTAAACACTAGAAAAATTAAAATATTATTAACTGTTAAGACTTTTCAACTTTTAGGTCTACCTTCCACAAACCATAACTGTGCCAATATTATACAATGCTAAAGCATTAGTTTTTCAGGGCAAAGGTATATGCAATAACATTTCATGTCCCCTTTTGTATTTACTTGCTCACAAATACCGGTTCCTTTCCACGTCCTTGTACATATAGATTTACATTCTTCAATAGGACATGTCCTTTGTTTATTTGAAAAAATCTTATGACAATGTGTCATCGCATTCAGTGACACTCCTTTCCCTATAATATAAAAAGCACATAATCTTAGTCTTTATGTACATTTAAAAACAATATAATTTTGATTCATTAACTATTCTTAAATGAAAAGTATAGTTAGATTAAGCAGTTACAACTCATAAGTGATTAACAACAAGTGGATTGACTAATGTTTTTATAAGTTATTTTGCATTTTTTTGATATGAGATTACATCATATTTTTTACCCATAAATCTCGACATATTCCATCATGTGTTTCCAGCGAGATCATGTAATATATTTTACATAAGATAGTTTCGTACTATAAAGATATAATATAATATATGTAATTGATTCTAAATAATTATACAAATGTACCTTGCACAAGAAGGATGTAAATAGTGAGAATGGCAAACAAGACTTGAAAGAATTTCTTCATCTGTGATAATGCAGGACTTGAAAGATAATGAGATGTTTTGCAAAGAACATGTAATACATATAAATATATATAGTAGTTGTATGTATTCAATATTTGTATCATATTCAACCAAAATTGATTCAATTCCATTTAAAATGATTTTTTATATAACTATTATTCCAAATTTATTTCTGATTTAATAGGATATTGTTTTACACTAATCCAGATTAGTAGTAATCCAGATTAGTAGTTGTATGTATTCAATATTTGTATCATATTCAACCAAAATTGATTCAATTCCATTTAAAATGATTTTTTATATAACTATTATTCCAAATTTATTTCTGATTTGATAGGATATTGTTTTACACTAATCCAGATTAGTAGTTGTATGTATTCAATATTTGTATCATATTCAACCAAAATTGATTTAATTCCATTTAAAATGATTTTTTATATAACTATTATTCCAAATTTATTTCTGATTTAATAGGATATTGTTTTACACTAATCCAGATTAGTAGTTGTATGTATTCAATATTTGTATCATATTCAACCAAAATTGATTCAATTCCATTTAAAATGATTTTTTATATAACTATTATTCCAAATTTATTTCTGATTTAATAGGATATTGTTTTACACTAATCCAGATTAGTAGTTGTATGTATTCAATATTTGTATCATATTCAACCAAAATTGATTCAATTCCATTTAAAATGATTTTTTATATAACTATTATTCCAAATTTATTTCTGATTTAATAGGATATTGTTTTACACTAATCCAGATTAGTAGTTGTATGTATTCAATATTTGTATCATATTCAACCAAAATTGATTCAATTCCATTTAAAATGATATTTTATATAACTATTATTCCAAATTTATTTCTGATTTAATAGGATATTGTTTTACACTAATCCAGATTAGTAGTTGTATGTCTTCAATATTTTTTTTTTTTTTTTTTTTTTTTTTTTTTTTTTTTTTTTTTTTTTGACAACAGGTTACAAGATTAGCTCAAACGAGCCAATGCGAAGGGAAATTGTTTACAAAGGTAACTAAATACAGAACTGTTCGAACACGTCGAGCCAAATTATCCGCTTTACCATTCTGCGTACGAGGGACATAGACTAAAGAAAACGAAGTAAACTCCTTTCTATCCGCCTGGATGTCCTCCAGATAAGGTGTGAAAGCTGGCCACTCGGAAGGCGAAGACACCATCTTCACCAGATCAGAGCAATCAGTAAGAAAAACAACGGATTGGTTGTCGGCTCCAATCATACAACGCATTGCCCAAAGAAGAGCTTCAACCTCCGCATGGAGCAGGGATAGACTGCGACGAGTATTTGAAGCTCCCATGGTAGTTTCATCTCCTGTGGGCGAGAGACAGAACCATCCTCGGCCAGAATACTGATCCGTCGACTTCCATGAACCATCCACAAAACAACGAAAACTCGAGTGAAACCTAGATAACCTTGGGACTCTGAATCCCCCAGCAAGAGCTATACCCTAAAAAGGTTGGTCCTCTAGAGGCCCTGCGACCTCTGTCTGAGCTTGGAACCAATCTTTAGCCTCGTCCTCCGCTAATCGCAATATTGCTATTGGGTTGGAATCCAAATTAGAGAAAAGTTTATCATTACGGGCTTTCCAAATATACCACAAAATCCATGGGAATCTATCCTGAAGGGGAATATCCTTGAACCGCCAAAAAAGAGAATCCATATTTGTGAACACTGATGCCGAGGGAAAAACACCCTGGACCGTCGGGAACTGCGACAGTGCCCAGACTTGTCTGGCTGGCGGGCATTCAAAAAGTGTATGGTTTATCCTCTCCTCGTCACACCCACAAAGGCCACATACTGAATCACAGTTAATTCCACGTTTTCATAGATTAGCTGAAACCGCCACACAACCCGAAATTACTTGCCACATAAAGTGACGTAGTTTAGGCGGACAACAGATCGTCCACACGAAAGCCTGAAGAGGTACATAGTTCGGCCCGACCACCGACGGGGCAGCCGCATCCGTGGTGCCAGACCGAAGAAGGTGGTACCCTGACTTTACCGTATAATTTCCTGACTTAGTAAAGTGCCAACCTAGCGAGTCTGGTTTGTCAGGCAACCGCAACGGTAAAGCAGAAATCAAGGCAACGTCTTCCGGTACAAAAGTAGTCGAAAGTAAAGCCATGTCCCAGGAATTTGAGTTCCTGTCAATAAAATTTTGAACAGAGAGAAAAGGGTCACACAACAACCCTGTGCCGATAGCTGGTCTCGGGGATTGAGCAGGGATCCACGGATCATTCCACACAGAAATGGAAGCACCAGACCCTACCCGTTTAATAAGTCATTTGTTAACCAGAGAGCGAGCTGAGATAATACTTCTCCATCCATAGGATGGTGAGTAAGATCTAATCGGATCCAAGGGATCCGAATGCCTATAATACCGGCCTTTAAAAACCCGTGCAAAAAGTGAATCCAGAACAGAAATTAATCGCCATAGCTGCTTCGCCAGCAGGGCGGTATTGAAATCATCCAAACCGCGGAAACCCAAACCTCCTTCCTTTTTATCCAGACATAGCTTATCCCAAGCCACCCAATGTAAACCCCGCGATTGACCAGAAGAACTCCACCAATAATTGGAAATAGCACTAGTTAATTTCCGCGTAACCGTCTTGGGCAATCGAAAGCACGACATCACAAAGGTAGGAACTGCCGTTGCCACCGACTTAATCATGACTTCCTTTCCTCCTTTTGAAAGGAGGCGAACTGGCCAACCACTAGCCCGTGATTGTAACCGGTCCTGAACATAAGAAAAGATTTGCGTTTTAGCTCCACCTAGACTTTCCGGAATTCCCAAATAAGTACCCATACCACCTATATTCGTAATCCCTAAGATCCCTTTTAACTCCTCACGGAGACCATGGTCCACAGTATGCCCAAATTGGACCGATGATTTCTGAAAATTTATCTGCTGGCCAGAAGCCCGCTCATACTTCTTAAGAATCTGAAGAACAACCTCACACTGCTCCTTTGTTGTTCGACAAAAGAACAAACTGTCATCCGCAAATAAAAGATGAGAAATAGCAGGACTAGCGGTAGAAACCTTAATACCCGTAATAAGCTTCAATATTTGGCTTAATTCAATATTTTACTATGTATTCAATATTTGTATCATATTCAACCAAAATTGATTCAATTCCATTTAAAATGATTTTTTATATAACTATTATTCCAAATTTATTTCTGATTTAATAGGATATTGTTTTACACTAATCCAGATTTTTTGCTCATTATGTATTTAAAAACCTTTGATTTTTATTCTCCATTATTGTAAAACACTAGAAACTGATTTGCCATGAATTTAATACTGTATCTTATTCCAGTTTATTGTACTTTTATAAAATATTTTATTTATTGTATATCTCTTATTCATAACTTTAACTTTACTTTCAATAATTAAAAAATTACTCTAAAGGGGAAGTAAATTTTACCATATGATATATAAACAAGTTTCCCACATAAAATTATTTTGACTATATTCCATGGCGACGTCGGAATCAGGTGCCAAGTGTTCCAAGAGCGTCTGTCTCTTCCACAGCGACGAGACTAGAGATCTCGCCGAGAGAATTGTATCGCAATCTGATTGCATCGAGCTACGAAGCATCAGTTGGAAGTAATTAAAACCCTCTCATCTCTCTATCTAATTCATTCCAGATTCGTGGGTTTGGTTTTCAAAAATTGATTATTATTATTATTATTATTTTTTGGACTTTCGAATGTGAGTTTCTTTGTGTTTTTTTGACCATGCGAGTTCAAATTCGATTCCTTGAGATGAGTTATTTAGGTTCTTGATCACTAAAGTAATCACAATCATTGTTGTTTGTTTTTTTATAGGAAATTTGATGATGGGTTCCCTAATTTGTTCATACCAAATGCTCGAGGCATTCGTGGGCAGCACGTTGCCTTCTTGGCTTCATTCAGCTCACCTGCTGTGATCTTCGAGCAGCTCTCGGTTATATATGCTCTGCCTAAGCTTTTCGTTTCTTCGTTTACACTTGTTCTTCCTTTCTTCCCCACTGGAACTTTTGAGAGAATGGAAGATGAAGGAGATGTGGCGACTGCTGTCACTCTCGCTAGGATACTCTCAAATATACCGACTTCGAGAGGAGGACCAACTAGCTTAGTTACCTTTGATATACATGCCTTGCAGGTCTTTGTTTACAACCATGATCAATCAATGCTCATGACTTCTCTCTTTTTTTGTTCTCTGTCTCGATGATTTCATCTTGATTTTGCCTGTTCTCTGTTTGGCTTTTGTAGGAAAGATTCTATTTTGGTGATACTATACTTCCTTGTTTTGAAAGTGGTATACCATTGCTCAAGAGCAGACTCCAGAGTCTACCTGATTCCGATAACGTAAGTCTCTTTCCCTCTGGTTGTCACATTTCTATCAGCTCTATCATGTAGAGTAGACATTTAACAAGATGTAATTCATTTTTGGTTGCTGTATGTTTCAGATATCTATTGCATTCCCAGATGATGGAGCATGGAAACGTTTCCACAAACAACTCCAACATTATCCAACGGTAATACACAGACCGTATCGCCTTTGCTCCTTCATTAGCATCTTACAGTGTTGACCATTTTTGGAACTTAGCAAGCTTGGTTATTATCATCATGAGCTTGTACTTCAAGCTCACGTTAGATCTAACGCAAAACAAGCATTGCGTTAGATCTAACTCCAAAACAAGCATTGCATCATCCAATCTTAGAACAGCAAATTAGTACATTATTATCCCTTGACTTACCTAGTAGTATCCCCTTTGTCATTCAGATTGTTTGCAACAAGGTAAGAATGGGAGACAAACGGATAGTGCGTATCAAAGAGGGAGACGCTGAGGGAAGGCACGTTGTGATTGTCGATGATTTGGTTCAATCAGGTGGCACACTAATTGAATGCCAGGTTCTGTACTCAGATTCAACTCTCAAAAGTTTTAACTCTGTTCTCACTTCACTTATTCATAAACTAACCAGTAATTCTTGTTCCCTTCAGAAAGTCTTAGCTGCACATGGAGCAGCCAAAATTAGCGCATATGTAACACACGGGATCTTCCCAAAGAGTTCATGGAATCGTTTCAAGCTTGACACTAAAGGTGACAACTATTATACAAATGTTTTAACTCAGTCTAAACAGAATCATGTCTGTTTCTTTGCGACAATACTTAAAACCTTGTATTCATCTTTCCGTGGTGCAGGTGATCCCGCGGAAGGTCTGAGCTATTTCTGGATCACAGACTCGTGTGGGTTGACTGTGAAAGAGGTGATGAATAAACCTCCTTTTGAAGTTCTTAGCCTGGCTGGCTCCATCGCTTCTGCTCTTCAAGTTTAAGCTTCTGATATTCGAGTAGGAATCCAACTGCGAGTAATTTTTGGGTTTGGACAAAGCTGATTTATAAACTTTGGTGTATAGTCTCGATTGAAGCATTTTCCATTGAAAGAGGTTGTTTTGTTTAAAATTTTTATGTAGGAAAATCCAATAATGTAATAATAAATAATGTTTCATTTCACTTCTTTTTGTGTATACTTGACAGACATATAAATTCCTTTGGAAAATAATGCAGTGACAAACGTATACTAATGACACTGCATTATTTGGATTTTCTTATTACTATTTTTAGCTAGTTAAATTTAAGTTGTAATAATATGTATTTTTATATTCTCCAACAAAAAAAAAAGAAACAGAAGAAATATATTCTATCTTTAGTCTGTGACTTCAAATTTGCTTAGTCTGTGATTGTTAAAAGTCTGTGACTTTTAACAATCGATTCATTTGTGGTGGTTTGGTTTTTGTGAACTCATCAGTTCAGTCATCAGTTCTTTTTAACCAAACTCATTAAAATCACATCAGTTCAGTCATCAGTTCTTTTTAACCAAACTCATTAAAATCATCAACCTTTTTGTTCTGTTAACTCATTAAAACCCAAATTCATAACTCAATAAGTTCTTGGTTTGGGTTTGGTTGAGTTGACTCCCAAATTTGGAACTATTTTGACATATCTAAACATTGGAATGGATTATTAACGCAAAAACTGTAAATAAACCCTTCAAGACTCTAAGAATATCATCAAACCATAAGCAACATATGAAGTCCGATTTCGGCTTTGAAATTGGTGGAGACTTTACACTTATAATTTGTTAATGACACTCACACTAGCATGGATCATTTTATTATAATGCATTACTATTTTGAGTTTTATTTTGAATAATAATAAATTTAACGACAATGATAAAGGTAGGTGTATTCATTAGGTCTACGAGACCACATTTGCTCCGATCCTATATAATATATTGCTAAGGCACTGGTCTTCTAGGACAATTATATAGGCAGTAGCACTTCATGTCTCCTTTTGCGCTTACTTTCTCGCAAATACCAACTCCTTTCCACGTCTTAGTACACACAGATTTACACTCTTCGATAGAACATGTCAATTCTTTATTTGAAAAGATTTTATAACAATATGTTGTGTCATTCAGTGACGCTCCTATTACTGTAACATAAAAAAATATAGAATCTCAATATTCTGTTTTTATAAATCAAATATATTATCTTTGCTTCATTGATTATGTTTTTAAAAATGTATACGAGTTAGATTATAAGTTTTAACTCAATACTAATAGGCAATGCATGAAGTGGTCAATATGCTTTTATACTAATTATATTTTCACATATAGTTGACATGACATTTTCATCCACACGGTCTTTCGACATAATAGCACTTTTAGTAGTATTAATCTAGAAAACCCCATCAACCCCAGACCTCTCCCTAACACGAATACCATATTGAAGTGAATTCACTATTATATAAAGGACATGAGCCAATATTTATTGTCAATTATTTTGGGTTGGAAATTCATATTCCTAATATAGTTTCATAGTTAGAAGACAAATTGCCCTTAAGCTAACACATTAAAAAATGTATTGTAATCACCTCACTTGCTCTCTATAACAGAGAGTGGAGAATGTTAGGTGAAAAACGGAAATATCTTTAATTTTAGTATCGATATGACAGAAAAGAAGTAAAATCAATATATAGAATTTAGACTAAAAATAATAATTTTGATACATATTTTATATGAGAAAATTTAATTGATATGTTAAACAAATAATATGGTAATCATAATCAGTTTCTTTTATAATGATTATAAATATAATAAAATAATTATGAATGTTTATACAAACCTTGCACAAGAAGGATGTAGATACTTAGTATGGTTAACAAGACTTGAAAATACTTCTTCATCTAGATACCATAAATGAATTGGAATTGTTTTAAAATATAAAAAGAACGATTTACTTATATATATATATATATAGTTATATCTATTCAACAGTCATGGGTATCTAATTCAATCCAATTTAATAAAATTTTCATTTTAAGAGATCTTGTTTTAAATTACTCCAGATTTTTAAAGATAATTTATTTTCAAGATTTTTATAAGATTAAAATTTATGATTCTTCTATCATTTTTGTTGGATTTTATTTTTTAATTATTTTGAATTATCATACATATATATGATTAATCAAAATATATAAAAGTTATGCATATATTGTTATTCAAATTTTTGAGAAACAGAAATATATTACACAAAATAGATTAATGAAACAAAGTGTTCAACGTTTCACATCGGTTTAAAACTTGAGTAATGCTTGCGAGTCTATTCAAAACATGAATGAAAGGAATCCTGATCCAAGTGAGCAAAAAGCTTGACTTATTAGACGTTCAAATTCAATTTAGATAATTAAAAATACTACTCAAACATATAATTTAGATAATGAGAAATAAAGTATTGGAGTAGCATATAAGC
This sequence comes from Camelina sativa, assembly GCF_030686135.1. Lineage (NCBI taxonomy): Eukaryota > Viridiplantae > Streptophyta > Magnoliopsida > Brassicales > Brassicaceae > Camelina > Camelina sativa. The sequence goes on along the minus strand of NC_141888.1, from coordinate 23,636,460 downwards.
GGTGGGAAAATGTGAAATCCATAGGGTGAAAGCCAACATCATAATAGTCAGAAACTTAAGGTCATGACAATAATATGAACTATCAACTATTGTGTTGTTCCACAAACACATAACAAATGTTTTTATCATTTATTTTAAAGACTCGTTCGTTGGTCCATCGTCCACAAACCATAATTGTGCCAATATTGCTCGCAAATACCGGTTCCTTTTCAAGTCCTTGTACATACAGATTTATATTCTTAAATAGGACATGTCCCTTGTTTATTTTAAAAAATCTTATGCCAATGTGTCATCACATTCATTGATATTTATTATCCTGTATTTCATATCCTGTAATATATATAACATAGAATCTTAGTCTTTCTGTACTTTTAAAAATAATATAACTTTGATTCATTAATTATTCTTGAATAAAAAGTATAGTTAGATTAAGCATGTACAACTCAAAATTGGATTGACTAATGTGTTTATCAGTTATTTTACATCTTTTTGATATGAGATTTCATCATATTTTTCTCCTATAAATCTCGACATATTCCATCATGTGTTTCCACTAAGATCATATAATATATAAATAAAGTTTTGGTAACAGTTTGACATGTAAAAGAAGTAAAATTGTTATTATAAAATTCTATTTTAAACTAAAAAAAAATAGTGAATAATATTTTTTGAACATATTTATTTTACATAAGATAGTTTCGTACTATTAAGATATAATATGATATTTTTTAATTTGTAATTGATTTCTTTAATAACAACCCTTCTAAATGATTATACAAACCTTGCATAAGAAGGATGTGGATAGTGAGAATGGCAAACAAGACTTGAAAGAATTTCTTCATCTGTGATAATACAATATTTGAAAGAAAGTGAGATGTTCTAAAAATTGCACAGAACATGTATATAAATATATATAGTTGTATATATTCAACATTCAAGTGTATCATATTCAACCAAAACTGATTCAATTTCATTTGAAAGGATCTTCTTTTAAAAAAAATTATTTCCAGATTTATTTCTGAGTTAATCCTACTATATTAATTGAGAATTACGTTTATAAAAGTAATATTAAAAGTGTAAAAAATTACACTAGAATGCCATTATAAATACTACAAAAAAGGGTATGATCATTAAGGGTAATTAAGACCATTGAATTAGAGTAAACAAAATATTAGGTTATTAAATTTGCTGCTAAAAAAAGATATTTAGAAATATGCATTCAGTTAAACAACTAAGATTTCTTTCTGATATAGTACCATAAATATAATCCAATTTTATACAGTTTTTTTGGATGACAACAAAAAGTAACGCAAAAAAAATCAGATATTTTTTTTTTAAATTATGAATAACAAAATAACAGACAAAATTATTTCAAATTTACTTCAAATAAAATCACGGTCTACCGTAGGTTAGTAACTAGTAGGATATTATTTTACACTAATCCAATTTTTTTGCTCGTTCAGTATATAAATTAAAACCTTTGATTATTTTCTCCATTATTGTAAAACACTAGAAATTGATTGGCCATGAATTTAATATGTTCCAGTTTATTTACTTTCATTATTTTTTGTATATCTCTTCTTTTTTTTTTTTTTGTGAAAATTTATTGTATATCTCTTATTCTTAGCTTTAAGTTTACTTTCAATAATTATTATCCATTCACAATATTTACTGAAGTTTTTTTTTTTAATCTTCGTGTCTTGTTTTTTTAAGAGTTGTGCGGCTCTCACGGGCCACATATATGATATGAAGCCAACAAATTAAAAAAAAAATAGGCCGGCCAATAGTCACTGAGTCAAAAGAAAATGTTCATATCATCATATGTTGTGTCGTTGTTATTTCTGATGAATCTGGAATCATGATATAATGACTTTATTGGTTGATAAAACATATTTGATCATAAGTCATAAAAAAACTGAAAATTTAAACAAATTCAATTTTTAATAAATTTTCCTCTCCAGAATGAAAGGGAAGTAAATTTACCATAATATATAAATAGTTTTCTTACATAAATTTATTTTGACTATATTAATTTAAACCCATTGACATTCTACAAACTCATAAACACATCATGAAATTTAATTATGATCAATCTTAGCTACAAATCTTTTGTTTGTCGAATGGGAAAATAGATTCTAACATTAAAAGAGAAAAGAAAAAAAAAAGTTATGAGAAAATAAGCGGCGGAGATGACGTTATATGGTGGCGATGGTCCAGTAGAGAGACATGTGAACGTGAGATGATTGAAAGTCTGGTTGATGAGTAATTTTTCTAATATAGAAGGGTATAATAGTAATCAACGAGTGAGATCTACACTCAAAAACGCAACACCGTCCCAAACTTCAACGAATGTGTCGGCGTCAACGACTCACTTTAACGTGAATGGTAATTTAAAGATCAACGTAAATTATTCTCTACCCGCCAGAAATCTCAGCTAATACGCAATTTTAGATCGCTGGACGCTAAAATATTAAACGACGTAACAAAAATCAAAAGGTTATATATCCAGAAAAACTAAGGATTTGCACTAAACAATTCAAGAATCAAGATTCCCTCAAGCTTCCACATATATTCGTAGCTCAAATTACATAATTAAGAAACAAAGAGAAAAGTCGTAATTTATTTAGTATTTTTTAGCAAAGGCATTGATCAAGGCTAAGGCGTTGCTAGTTCCTCTACCCAAATTCACGATCCTGGACCGGACCGAGTTCTTGATCCGGCCATCCATGATTCGACCCGCGAACCCATCGGAGCAAGTGTTGGCATTAGTCAAAGCAGCGCTGGTCCAAGTCTGAGCATTGCTCATGTGGAACCAGAACTGGTCACGACCTTTAGCACTACCACACATCTTCATTTCTTGGATCGACTTGGTCAAACGGTCAACGGTGTCATTGATCTCCTCGAGGCAGTCCCTAATGGCTTGAACCTCTCGTTTCTTGAGACCCTTGAAACGGGCCAAGCGCGAGACGAAGAGCTTTGTGGATTGGGCCTGGCTCACGGTCACGGTGAGTGCGGTTTCAGCTAGACGTCGAGGGCTTGTTTGGATGGAGTTGGCATAACCGGAGAGAGAGTTGACGCATACGGTTGGGTATGTGGTGGCTTTGCAAGAGGATTGTACGAAGTTTATTGCGCGTTTCGAAGCTCCTGCGGCTACGGGGGCTGAGGACGCGGTGAGCATTGTCGTGGATAAGAGGGTTAGAAAGAGAGCGTAGAATATTTGTTTTGCCATTGTGTTTGAAGTGTTTTTGATTTAGATAATTTGATTGTGGAGAAGTAAGGGAGTTGGGTTTTGAGATTTTATAGAGGTTTATTAGTACGTACTCTTTGGTGTACGATTGGTTTTTCGTAGGGTTTATAATATTAGTATAATTAATAGGCTTGACCTTGACTCTTGGTTCGGTTATTTTTTTCCAACTGGGGTCGATTATTAGTTGGAATTAACCAGAATATGTACTACCGCAATTATATTTATATCTTTTCTCTGTACCAAAAGTAACATGCGAATGAAAATATTAAAGAACAATTTCTAGGCCTTTCCGTAAAATTTCATCAGAATAGACTTGTGGTGTGAACACAGTTTTATCTTTTGTATTGTGAAACTGAATAACATTATCATCATTAGTCACAAATATGTGAGGATGGGGATCACGCAAAGTACGTATATCTTTCACCTTTACTTAAATATATCAAAGTATTTTATGTTCATCAGGCAACTAAACAAGAAAGAGAGAAATTGGATTGGGCGACTAATTAGTACATGAAAAAATGGAGAGTGGAGAGTGGATTTGAACCTGAAAACATTCTAATTAATTGCAACAATATGTACAATTCTAATTAGTCTGGTCCACGTCCAAATAGATGCTATGTAACCAAATTAGACGACTAATGTATCCCATTATATAATCACAAAAAGATGCACAAATTAAATTATAAAGTAACATAGAATCATAGAGGCGATGTCAATTAACTAATTCACATATAAGAATAATGTTCATTTGGCGACTAATTAAAGGTAAACTACATAAGATAACTATTGCTTCGGGTGGGCTCTCACAAAGACTGTCGGCCAAAGATATGAACTTCTTCACAATTTGTTAGATATACACACACTACATATATAACAAATTAAATAAATGAAGTTGGGAGCTGGGACTTGGTTTCACATGCACTTATCTGATATCTCAGTGCTCTTTTTTTTCAAAATTTTATAGAGTTTCACACTTAACATTTTTTTGGGTCAACTCACACTTACTTTCAATCCTCTTTCAATCGTCAAATTTAAGATCGTTCACACTTGTCTCAAAACTCTCTTTCAATTGTCAAAATTTTGGAGTTTCACATTCCGTTTAAAAATTGGAAGAAAGTTTTTTCATGGTATTAGCAATTTAACGTTGCTTTATTAAACGTCTCTTAAAATTTCTTGGTTCGCTTTTCGTACCAAAGACACGTCAAATTAGGAGAAGACAACGATAGTTATATGCACGTGATGCGTCAATTGTGATCCATAAGTTTTTTAGGTCACGAAATTACCATACGGCCGACATATATCACTTTGTAGTTGATGTATTAAAAACTCAACTCTTAACATTTTATTCGACAATTTAATACTCTTACTGAACTTCATTTTTGAGTATTAGAAATGTTCTCAGAAATTAAGGCACGGCAAAATGGGGAGAATACAACGATTGTTTTATATGGGCGTGATGCGTCATGCGTAAATGCGATCCATATAGTTCTGGGGTACGGTTACTAACTTCCATACGATACCCGGCTATATAGATTCGAAACTGATATATCAAAAACTCAATTCTTATCTTTATCTATCTCATTTTATATTGTTTAAGTCGACTACTACAATATAAATATCAATTTATTAACCTGTTTTCTACATAATATAATTGTGTTTCTTCATATTTGACATAAATCGAACGGTACATGTGGAGGCCACTGCCACATGTTCACGTGGTCGTGAGTATTGATCGCATTATTTTATTTTTATGTTTTTTGACTAGGAAGTTTGATCGCGTTATTTGTCACATGCATGTCAATGTTAAACTAGGTAATTACATGTAGTGTAACACCCGCGAACCAATTTTTGGTAATTTGGTAAGAGTGTCGATCGACACCTTCTAGTGAGGCATCGATCGACACCAGCTGTGGCCCGTTTGGTCGGTTCAATTTTAATTGTCCGGTTTGCGTGGTTGGTTTAGGGAATCCCTAAAATTGAGTTTTTAGAGGTAGAAAACGACCTAGGGTCGTGTTATTTTGTGTTATTCGCCGTTTTTGAGAGAAAAGCAATTGAGAGAGTGTTCTTGAGCTTTTGGGAAGAGATTGAGAGATTCCTTGCTGTTCTTGGGAGATCTAAGGCTGGAAAGGTGTTAGAAGCTTGCTAGGAGTGAGGGAATTCGTTCTTGTTGGTCAGAATCTTCTTGAAAGAGGTAAGTGCATGATCATGGCTTATCTAAGCTAAGATCTCTAGATTCTATGTGATTTGGTGCTTATGTGGTTGTTTCTTTGAGTTCTCTATGGTATTTCGTCACTGTCTGGACTGGGTTTGGCTTCTGGGAGTGCATGGAGCGGATTGGAGAAGATTGGAGGCGAGATTCAGAGTTTCTGATCGAGGGAAATCGCTGCTCGGCATCGGTGTCGGTCGACACCAGTTGGGGTGTCGGTCGACACCAACGCGAGGACGGCTCGGGACTTTGGCGAGTGTCGATCGATGCCATGTGGAGGTGTCGGTCGACACAAACTAGGGTTTTCGGGAGTGTCGGGCAGGGTGTCGGTCGACACCATCTGGTGTCGGTCGACACCCCTCTTCCAGTTACGATGGATGTTGCATGCTTGGTTTATTGCCTGGTTTGTTTTATTGATTGTTGTTTGTGGCATGTAGAGATCTTATTGCTTGTGTGTATAGCCCAGTAGATGGGAGGATTGCCTCACTAAGTATTTGTGATAATACTTATGCATCTCAATTGTTGTTTGTGGTGTGCAGGTAAAGGCAAAGTGTGATCGTGGAATCAAAGGCAATGAAGAGGAGGATGTTCTAGGGACTCGGTTGATTGGTTACCTGGCATTGTTAGGTTGCTAGAATTGAGTCTTAGAGCATTGTTAGGATTGCTGGTTATTTGATTTATGCTGTTTGGAATTAATACTGGATATTAATTATTTGGTTATTGGTTTTTTGTTTATTGGATATATATTGGTATGTTGTTCCGCTGTTGGTTGTGAATGTGGTAAAGTGGCTAGTGGGTATGGGACCACTAGTTGTAGTTATTTATTATATTATATTTATTATTTATTATCAAAAAAAAAGGGTCGGTCGTTTCATTTTGGTATCAGAGCCCTTACGGTTCTAGGTTTTGGGTTCACTAGGTTTCTGTTGTAGATGTTTGGGATTGCATGTCTGGATTGATTATGTGAGTTAGTCAATTGTGTGTGGTATGGAGTCCTAGAACATCCTCTTCGAGCCTACAGTGTGATTCCACAGTGAGTTTGTGTTCTTGTGTTTTTGTGTTATGTTAAGATTGCTTGTTAGCCTCTGTTCTTGGAAGTGCATTGGTTAAAGGTGTTTGAGTTGTTGGTCGTGGACGGGGACGTGGTCGTGGTCATGTTCGAGCGGGTCCCAAGGCCAGCGAGTGTGGGGTCCAGAGGTCCACGAGGAGGTACGTCAGAGGGTCGCAAGCGTATCAGGAGGGACCAGAGGGGGTTAGCCGGTGAGCGTGCCGGGGGTGCTGGGAACACAGAGGTGGGGTTGCAGCGGGTTTAGCCCAGGGTCGAGATGATCGCTTGGTGGATCTGTTGGCGTGCTGGTGGAGCGGTTACCGAGAGGGGTACCAGGGCAGGCTCCAGTTGTACCGCATGTGGCGGGATGCAGCCGAGGGCTGCTGATGTTGAGGACTTTCCTTCTTATGTTAGGAGGGTGGAGCGGTTGTAGATGACCGGTATGAGATTATTCTCAAGGGGTATCGGGCCTAGAGAGGCGGATAGGGGGATATATGCAGTTAGAGCAGATATTTTTGCAGCTTGGTGGTTAATCCAGTTGGATATTATAAGTTGAGTGGGCAGGTGTAACATTGAAATGTTATACTCGGACCACATGAGGTACTCTGTGTCGAGAGATGTTTATAGTCATTAAGGATTGTTGCTCCTAAGGGGATGGTGATTCCCCTGAATACCGATAGCTCGAGGGGCTGAGGGCTCCGAGAGTGGCAGAGGGGATGATGTTCCCCTGAGGGGATGAGTAGTTCCCCTGATACCGAGATCTTAAGGATTGTGGTCCAAGAGTGAAACGGTATAACTCGAAGACGCTGGTCTGAGAGTGAGATCGGTATGGCTCAAAGGTTGCGACCTAAGAGAGGAAGAGTTGAGAGCAAGTAATGTATAGAACGTGAGTATGAACATAACGACGGAATGTAGACCTCGAGAGTGATGATGGTTTAATCTTCGATTTTAGGATTATGTTGGCCGGTGGGCCAGGGTTTTATGACCGGAGTGGTCAAGAATGTGTGGCTGATGTGCCAGGATTGAATGGCCGGTGGTGCTGGAGTCCTGGGAAGGAGAGCTGCAGCAGATATGAGCCGGTAAGGGCATGGTTGCCAGGTACATAAGATTCACGAGAAGCCTTCATGGCAGGATAAACTAATCGTTGCGACGATGGTAGATGAAGTTCATTGGAGATGGACAAGGTTACTAGATTTAAGGTTTTGGTAAGCTTGCTGGGGGGAAACAAGTCAAGTAGGTTAAGTTGGCGGTCTGCAAAGCATTTGATATAGTGAATCGGAATATGCGAACGTATGGTACTTGTTTGTTTTATTACGCTCGTATTGATGATTTGCTGTGGAGAATAGCTAAGCGGAAAGCTAATTTTGGATTAATCTATCTTGTGGAAGTTTTCCCTAAGAGACAAGTTACTAGAGGTTCTTGGACAAACAAGAGGGTTGACTAACGTACCAACAACGTTTATAAGATTGATGAACAGTGTGTTTCAAGAGTTTCTGGACGTGTATGTCATCATTTTCGTCGATGATATCCTGGTCTTTTCTAAGAGTCCTAAGGAGTATGCAGTGAATTTGAGGGCAGTTCTGGAGAAGCTGCGGGAGCAGTAGTTGTTTGCTAAGTTGAGCAAGTGTAGCTTTTGGCAGCGTGAGATGGGTTCTCTGGGTCACATTGTTTCTGCAGAGTGAGTTTCTGTAGATCTGGAGAAGATTCAGGCTATCAGGGATTGGCCTAGACAACAGAATGTCACAAAGATCAGGAGTTTCCCAAAAGTGGAAAGTTTCCAAAATGGAAAGTGCTAATTATGGAAAGTTTTACGGGAGTTAGAATTTGTCCATTTTAGCGGTGGAGAGCCTGGGAGGGGCTTGTGTGTGGCCTTAATGGCGGACTTTTGAGTCAGTGTGCCCGTGTGTGGCGGTCTTTTTAGACATTGTGTGGCCTTTGTGGCGGGCTGTTTAGCCGTGTGTGGTCTTTGTGACGGGCTTTTTAGCCAGAGTTTCTTTGTGACGGTCCTCTTTAGGACATTTGTGTGGCCTTGGTGGCGGTCCTTTTTAGGACATTTGTTTGGCCTTTGTGGCGGGCTGTTTAGCCAGAGTGTCTTTGTGACGGTCCTTTGGGACAGATGGTCTTTGTGACGGTCCTTCGGGACAGATGGCCTTTGTGGCGGGCTGTTTAGCCAGAGTGTCTTTGTGACGGTCCTTCGGGACAGATGGTCTTTGTGACGGTCCTTCGGGACAGATGGCCTTTGTGGCGGGCTGTTTAGCCAGAGTGCCTTGGTGGCGGTCCTCTTTAGGACATTTGTTTGGCCTTGGTGGCGGTCCTCTTTAGGACATTTGTTTGGCCTTGGTGGCGGTCCTCTTTAGGACATTTTGTTTGGCCTTTGTGGCGTGAATATGATCCTTGTGTGGTCATGGGGTATCCCAGTGACGGGATATGTGGTTGGTAGGACATTGAGATGTTTTACGCGAGCCACGGGAAGGAAACCTGGATAGGGATAGGACTCAGACGTGTTCAGAATCGTTTGCTCGTGACACTTGGGGGACTTAGGTTCTCCTAGTACCACCATATTCAGAGACTTTGTGGCTCGGGAGTATGGTTGGTATATCGACTTCGGATAATGATCCGGGGGCGTGCTGTAGGGTGGCAACCCGAGAGACGAGTTTGGACTTTTCCTTATATATTTTGGCATGCAGACTTAGGTCTGATGAGGAGCCAATAAAAACTCAAGGTTTAGGCCGAAGAGTAAAGGAAAGTCTAAAAAGTCAAGAGCAAATGACGCCTGGAACGTGAGTCTATCGCCTAGAGGTGACCTTCTGTAGCTCGGTCGGAGGAGTGCAGGCCGTGGAGACGGTTGCACGGGAGTCCTTGACTGATGGTTGTTCGAGATTCAAGGACGAATCTAGATTGGTGGGGGAGAATTGTAACACCCGCGAACCAATTTTTGGTAATTTGGTAAGGGTGTCGATCGACACCTTCTAGTGAGGCATCGATCGACACCAGCTGTGGCCGGTTTGGTCAGTTCAATTTTAATTGTCTGGTTTGCGTGGTTGGTTTAGGGAATCCCTAAAATCGAGTTTTTAGAGGTAGAAAACGACCTAGGGTCGTGTTATTTTGTGTTATTCGCCGTTTTTGAGAGAAAAACAATTGAGAGAGTGTTCTTGAGCTTTTGGGAAGAGATTGAGAGATTCCTTGCTGTTCTTGGGAGATCTAAGGCTTGGAAGGTGTTAGAAGCTTGCTATGAGTGAGGGAATTCGTTCTTGTTGGTCAGAATCTTCTTGAAAGAGGTGAGTGCATGACCATGGCTTATCTAAGCTAAGATCTCTAGATTCTATGTGATTTGGTGCTTATGTGGTTGTTTCTTTGAGTTCTCTATGGTATTTCGTCACTGTCTGGACTGGGTTTGGCTTCTGGGAGTGCATGGAGCGGATTGGAGAAGATTGGAGGCGAGATTCGGAGTTTCTGATCGAGGGAAATCGCTGCTCGGCATCGGTGTCGGTCGACACCAGTTGGGGTGTCGGTCGACACCAACGCGAGGACGGCTCGGGACTTTGGCGAGTGTCGATCGATGCCATGTGGAGGTGTCGGTCGACACAAACTAGGGTTTTCGGGAGTGTCGGGCAGGGTGTCGGTCGACACCAGTTTGGTGTCGGTCGACACCAGATAGTCAGTGTCTATCGACACCATCTGGTGTCGGTCGACACCCCTCTTCTAGTTATGATGGATGTTGCATGCTTGGTTTATTGCCTGGTTTGTTTTATTGATTGTTGTTTGTGGCATGTAGAGATCTTATTGCTTGTGTGTATAGCCCAGTAGATGGGATGATTGCCTCACTAAGTATTTGTGATAATACTTACGCATCTCAATTGTTGTTTGTGGTGTGCAGGTAAAGGCAAAGTGTGATCGTGGAATCAAAGGCAATGAAGAGGAGGATGTTCTAGGGACTCGGTTGATTGGTTACCTGGCATTGTTAGGTTGCTAGAGTTGAGTCTTAGTGCATTGTTAGGATTGCTGGTTATTTGATTTATGCTGTTTGGAATTAATACTGGATATTAATTATTTGGTTATTGGTTATTGGTTTATTGGATATTTATTAGTATGTTGTTCCGCTGTTGGTTGTGAATGTGGTTAGGTGGCTAGTGGGTATGTGACCACTAGTTGTAGTTATTTATTATATTATATTTATTATTTATTATCAAAAAAAAGGGTCAGTCGTTTTCATGTAGGAAGAAGGTTAAATTCATTTTAAACTTTGTAGAGAATAAAAGCTAATCTCTTAGAGAAAATTAGCTATTAATAGGGGACAGCATTTTTTGTTTGGTACGGTTTAGGCATCATATAATATAACTTCATACCGACCCTGCCAATAACTTCTAGGATTTAAGTTTGGATGTGAAAGGTAGTTTGGATTTAAAAACATGATAATGTTTTGAGCTTTAGCTCGGGTTTTTGTTGGATTCGAGATGGGGATTCGTTTACTTTTTTTGATAATTAGACAGACAAAGCCTTCAATTTTATAAAATCTCCTTGGTCGCAACATTTACTCAAGTCCTTGTCTCAAAATCGTGGCATATCATTTCCTTACATAGTCCTCCTTATCATTATCGAGATGTTAGGTCTACTCTCATTCACTTTCTTCTTAGGATGTGAAACTCGCATTCATCAAATTTTATTTCAAGCCATGATCCACTTGCTATGGAAACAAAAAAAAAAAAAATTGAAGCTTCATGTTGCAGCCTCTCGATCTGCTACACTTCTTCCTTGTAATAAATTGCTTGGCACGACACAAACACGTCTCATTTCCTACTCATTCATTCGTATAACCGCCAAAACATCGAGAATACTCTAGTGTCACAACTTTGAAACGTTTGCTATCATTAACAAAAATTAATCCCACTAATATATTTTAACTAGATGAGGACCCGCCTGATGTGCAGGTTTAAAGTTTCATAAATTATATTAAAATTTGTTGTACGTTATTTATAATTTTTATTTTTGTTATAATACACTGATTTATATCCATTTACAAATCTTTTATGTATGTTACCATTAAAAATATTTTTTTTACACCTAAATATACTATATGTTACAAATATATTCACCCACCTAGAAAATGTTTGTATGAACACATTAAACCAACTATTTTACTTTTACTTCTGCATAGTTTTTTAATTACTAAAATTGTTGGCTCAAAAAATATTTCTAATAAAAAATATATTACATAATATACTAATCAATGATGTATCATCACAATAGTGTATGACCACCATGGAGAAAGCCCCGGCTCCGCCCACATCTCTTATGGAGAAACCTTTCGTCCAACCTCCTCCACCATGGAGAGAACCTTGGCTCTGCCTTCCTCACTTGGGGAGATAACCTTACGTCAAACCTCCTACACCATCCTTCCTTGATGAGATAACCTTATGTCCAACCTTCTACACAATAGATAGAACCTTGGCTGTGCCCTCCTCCTGTGTGGAGAGAACATGTTCACGTCTTTTCGCTATCTCAAAATGGCTTGCTCCGACAATCAATGAAAGTAAAAAACCTTTTTTCTAACGTCACAAAATATTTTGATAGTAACTAATGTTAAATTTCCCAATGTATTTATGGAAGTGTCTTTGACACACCATGATGTGGCCTCTGTCTCTGTAACGCCTCAACCGCCACCTTGCTCAGTGAGCTCATATCCACTCTCAGTCCATGTGCTCACCTTCCTAAGTGGGGCCTTCATCTATTCCTGGCTCGTGGACCCACCCATATTCGATGACCGATTTGTTACGTCTGAGAGGCTTTAAAAACTTGTTTACCGATCCTACAAATCAACAAATGATCTTTTCCTGTGTTTTGTCCTCACTCGCACAGTTCCGACAATCATTTCCAGGAAGGTCACCTATCATGAAATTCTCTCAAGACCCTTGACCGAAAAAATAAATGCATTTTGGTGAAATATGTAGCCAAAATCAATTCTTTTAAACCTTTCTACAAACCAGGGTGACACAGTCTTTGAGCTCCTATGGATCTATCAACAACGATGAATGTTTTTCCAATATATCTATCTATGTTTGTTATAAGCTTGTGTTTGATTAGTCTATTTTATTCATCCATTAGGTTGATGAGCTTCTACTCGTTATCTCTTTTTGGTATTGAATTAATAATAGTAACAATTATGTTTGCAAAATAAAGAAGGGTTTCTGACCAACTAATCAAGGTTGAGTAGAAGAAAATTAATTTGACATAATTAAAGAAACAATAGAAAATTATAAGGACAATAATATATGAATCCCAAATAATTCAAAGATGAAAATATAAATTAAATAAAATAATCTAAAAATATTACACTAAATTTTAAAATACAATATTAAGAAAAGTAGACGCATATATTAATTTTTTTTGGGTCAACATATTAATCTTACTTGTTTTTAACTGAAAAAGAGAAAGTAGGAGAAAATTTTTGTTTAAGAAAATAAGAAAAATTTACCTTTCCATTAAAAAAAATTCACAATTAAACAAAGTTAAAAGCAGTATTTTTGAATAACTTAAAATTAAAAATAATTAAATAATATATAATTTCGAATTTCATGATATATATATATATAATATTCTTATAATTATTTAAAAAAACTCTGTATTTTTTTATAAATTCCGTAATTTTTGATAATTATCTTTTTACATTATTAATATTTTTTAAAACAAAATATTTTATTTTTGTTGTAATCAAATTTTTCCTATTAAATATTAACCTTTACACATGTCAAAATCTGAGATTAATAATTTAACACATGTCAAAATTTTATTAGTGGCTAACTTTCAAAACCCAACTTTATATAATAAGATATTTTTGGAGTTGATGTTAACTGTACTATAAAGTATAAACCAAAACACAAAAAAAGAAAAAAAATGTAGAGCGGGCCTAACAGAAACAGGTTTAGCATGTTTTGACAGGCCTAGATTCATAAAACCAAACAAAACAATTTTGGTCCGGAAACAAAACGACAACGTTTCAGAACATTTGGAAGAAAAAAAAAAAAAATGAAAACATAGAAATAAAAACCCTAGATAATAAAGGTCTTCTCTTCTCTCTCAACGCCTCTCCGCAGCAGTTGCAGATTAAATTGAACGGCAAAAACAAATCCTCTCCGGCCAAAACGGTAAAAATTTCATAGTTCTTCTACTTCATCTATATATCTCTCTGAATCCCTAATTTTGTGGGTTCGCAGAACATAAGATGTTGGGAGATTTGTTTTAGTTCTGTCTTGATTGAATCTGTCACTTATATATATATATCTGTGGGTTCTGCAGAGCGATTGTAACAAAAAAAAACATGGCGTATCAAGCGATGAAGCCCACGAAAGCTGGTTTGGAGGAACCCCTTGAGCAGATTCATAAGATCAGAATCACTCTCTCTTCCAAGAATGTCAAGAACTTGGAGAAAGGTTTCATCTTTTTACCCTTCCTTAAGCATCCTTTGATTCTCTGTATCTCTCCTAGTCCTAGAGAATTTGAGTTTTGGTATATAAGATTCGTTTTTTTGGTTGAAGCTCTCTGTTCAGTGTTTAGAAATGTAGATAAATCGATCCTAAAATGGCTCAAGATTCAAAGAGCTTTAAGAGGATCTAATACTGAATAGTCTCTCTGATGCATTTGTTTGATTGGTTAGTCTCTGATGCGTTTGTTTGATTAGTGTGCACTGACTTGGTCCGTGGAGCTAAGGACAAGAGGCTTAGAGTTAAGGGACCAGTGAGAATGCCCACTAAGGTTCTCAAGATCACCACCAGAAAGGCACCTTGTGGTGAAGGTAAACTCTCACATCATTACCTCTACTTCTACATAATTGGCTTGATGATAGCTGGGTCTTACCTCTAAGGAAAATGCTATAGAGCTATTTGCTGTTTTCTAATTTTTGGAAATCTTTACACTGACTTATGGCTGTTTCGTTGTATAGGAACCAATACTTGGGACAGGTTTGAACTTAGGGTTCACAAGAGGGTGATTGATCTCTTCAGCTCCCCTGACGTGGTTAAGCAAATCACTTCGATCACAATTGAGCCTGGTGTCGAGGTCGAGGTCACTATTGCTGACTCTTAGACGAACACTTGTTCCAAAAACCGCTTCAAGAAAGAAAGAATGTATTTCATCGTTTCTGGTCCTACTTTTTTTGTTTCTGGTTAGCGCAACCTTATGTCTTCTTGGGTTTTGATAGTTCTGAGGTGGTTTTGTCTATCATATTTTCTTCATCTATTAAGAGACCTTAATGAACCATTTCAAGATCTTGATTTCTTACATAATTTCATTTTGTTACACTAAAGAGTAAAAATATTATCTTCAATGTGGTAAACGGAAATAGAACTAAGATTGTTTTGAGTTGAAGGATTGTTGACAATGTACTGTGCAAATAGATTTTGAGACTTCCAAGATCACGCATGTACTTTGTGACCAATGGTCTCATTTTCCATGAACCAAAATCTTCAACATCCCTGAACTGATGTAGATGATGTAGAGAGATATGTATAAGGGTAGTATAAAGAAGCAGAGATCAGACTGTATTTTAAGTAGCAGTAGGATTAGATCTTTATTTTACCTTCATTTGGTTCTGGATTCAGCTGGCCACTCTACATCAGAGAGTGTCACACTTTCATACATTTTTGGTTATTATGTATGATTGGTGATTTAAAACAAGGAACTTCAAGCTTCACCTATCCATATGAGGTCATGTTCGTTTCTTCATTTAGATTCAACATTCAGATGCATCCTCAAATTTTGAATCAGTTTTTGCATCGGGCAGTTGTATCGCAGTACAAAGTTGTTCGTTCGTCAAAAAAAATTTAGATGCAATCGTATATCAAAATCACTTAATGTGACATATTGTAAGCTAATGAGATTTTCTATCGATCAAGTTACCTTTTTAAAGTATCAAACAAAATGCGTTTTCCAAAGATCAAACGAATCAACAATTATACGTCTTACTGAATAATAGCAATCATTGCAACACAACACTTGAGACTAGAGATTGGTATGATCAATCACGCTTGAAATAAGGTTTGAGATAACTAACAAATAGATAGTTGAGCAAGTAGTCAACGATTTCGGGACATACATTTTTCATTACAAACACCCATTTCATCCAAGATGGCTCCTCTATGTATGTCTCTCCTCTGCCAATACCTCGGAAGATTGATTTTGCGCATCTACTCACTGATTCGGATAGAAGAAAATCTGAACCATACTATATTTTTCAAGAAAGCAAACAAAAAGACATAATTAATAAAATATCACATGTATATTATGGTATTAGATTCATGTACAAGTGTTTTCTTACTTACCTTTTCTAAACAGTGAGGAGTGGTCATATCTGTTGATACAACGCCTGGAAGAACAATTGTTATTTTGATATCTGGACTGAGCTCTATTCTTAATGTCTCAAAGAATCTTAATAAAGCTGCTTTGCTTGCCTTACGAAAGTAACCAAGTAACATCAATACTAAGTTGAAAAAAAAAAGAAAAAAAATTGTTTGTGCTATTTAAATCAAATCTTACTGAATAGATGCTTGCCAATGGCAAAGGTATATTTGCTGAACCTGAGGCAATCACAATGATTTTTCCTTTGCTCTTTCGGAGATGAGGAATTGCAAAATAAGTGATATATGTTGTGCCCCAAAAGTTGATGTCCTTAGCGTGTATACACACAAATTAGATAAAGTAGTCAATATAGAGTTTGATTATTGATTTTGTGTTTGAAGAAATTGATAATTTATGGATTACCATCAATATAAGTTTTGTTAGGAAACTTACCATTATAGAATTAGCATCTTGAATTTGAGTGAAATCTTCGAAAAGAACAGTTTGAAATACACCAGCATTGTTGATCAGGTGGTCAACTGTCCAAATATGATAACTTGATTAGAAGAATATGTATATCTATCTACAGTTTCATTATTATTTATGTTGTATACATATCAAAAGTTAATTATAACTTAGTTTGGATTTGTATGTAACAAAGTGGAACAAAAGTATACGTACGTTTCCCGAAGTGATGAACCGTCTCATTGATGAACTTCTTGCAGTCCTCAACCTTAGCAACATCACCAGGTATGATAATGACGTCTCCCGATCCTAATTGGCGTGATGTTTCTGCTACTATCTCTAGACGATCCTTTCTTCGAGCAACAAGAGCTAAACATGCTCCTTTTTTTGCGTACTCGTATGCCACATGCTTTAGTTTTTTTTTTTTTTTTTACCAACCCAACAAAACAAACATAAATAATCTCAACCAATATATATCATATCAATTTATGTGGATCTACTGTATGTAAATGAATTATAAATATGATGCTTTAGAATTATTACAAGTAGCGATTTACAGCTCACTACTGATAATCTAGATATATCATCAAATAAATGATCTATGTCTTTTAGACAGTACACATATAATTTCAAGAGACTCCACGACAATTTAGGACCTCGAAACCATAAACAAAATCAACAATTCACGTGTGATTCTTTATTATACATATACACACATATACACATATAATTGAATGAGTAATAGAATAAGAAATAGCAATATAAATAGCAATATATCGTTCATAAGGTATGTTTTTTGAGGAAAAAAAAATATAGTTATATATCCGTATACATGTAGTTCAAATAGATGATTATCCAACAGCACACATGATTACGAAAGATTAGTAATTAAATCAGTATACATGTAGAATTTTTTGCAAAAGTTCTACAAAAGTATGTCTTCTCGACTACTATCGTAAATTACTTGGTATTGGTCAATAAAAATAAATAGAAACTCACTTAACGCAAAAATAAAAGAAAACGAATTAAACATATGTTAACAAAAGGCCATATAGCATTCAAAGCTAACTAACCTCTCCGATGCCAGAAGAAGCGCCGGTGATGAGAACTACTTTTCCGGCTACGTTTTCGAAGCGAAGGTACTTATGAAGATAAAGCACAAGTTTGACCAAAAGATAAAATGGATAAAAGAGGAAGAGAAAGATGATAGTAAGAGGAGGAACAAGCAGATTGAGAATGGTGGTAAGCATATCCATGTTGTTCTTTGGCAGAACCAATACCACTACCTCTCTACTTGTCTATGGGTATTATAAATGTTCAAACTTTCACTTTACAGAAATAGTCTGTTTTAATAGACACAAAAGGAGACGAAATAGATGCAAGTGGAATTGGCTGGTGCACCTACCTACTTAAACTTTTAATTACGTTTAGGAGATTTTAAAGTGTTGAGCGATTTGAAAGTATATCAAAACTTAAATCATATAAATTGATATTGTTAGGAGTTAGGACTGTAATGTTTAGTTATTTTATAGAATATTAGTTAACAAAAATATTTTTTTTCTTAAATTCCATTCACATATAACGTAGGAGATTTTACTGATTTTTATTTTTTTTGAAACATACGAGTTTTGTTCAACGTAAAACGAATGTTTTTGATGCGCTACTAAAATCTTATAGTTTCCGCTCGAAAAGTTAATGTTGAGAATAGACAACATAAAATATATTTATGTCAACACTTGAGATTTTGTTTATGAACACATGTGAAAGTGACATTCATGAATTAAGCATTACGATTAGTGCTCATGTATCGCAATAATCCATTAGTCAATAGTAGCATATTTAGCTATGCACGTGTTCGAGGTTGATGACGTATCGACTCCATGTTTCGAACTCTGGGGACCAAAAGACACGTGGAACTTTGACACTGGTCAAAATGTCTTTGGGATGACAAGAGATTGTCATTGTAACTCAACTAAAAAATGGAAAAAATAATCACATGACTGCGCGGAGAACACAATATATCGTTAGTAGGACGAAGTGGGATTTCGAGTTTAAGTCGACTCGAAAGAATTTGCGACACATTTTGAAGCTAATATAAATGTATGTACAAAGATCTTATAATGATACATACCAATTCCAGAACAATTATATCCAATTGAATCACCTTTATTTATACGAAATGTTCGATTCTAAAACAAACTGAAACAAATATGAAGAAAGGGAAAAAGAGAAAGTAAAAGACTTAGATGTAATAACAAAGTATAAGTTTCATGTCCATAATGACAACACAGCCATAGTTGAAGACTAGAGATCTTGGATAGATCGATCTAATCAATCACGCTTGCAGAAAGGTTTGGCATAACGAACAAATAAATAGTTGACTACGTAGTCAACGATTTCAGGACAAACATTTTGTGTCAAAAGAATCCATTTTATCCAAGATGGCTCTGCTATGTATGTCTCTCCTCTACCAATACCTTTGAAGATCGCTTTTGCGCATTTACTAACTGATTCCGAAAGGATGAAATCTGAACCAAGCTATATATTTTATATAAAGCATTAACACACATAAAAAATATATTTTCATATATATAATTAAGGTCTAAAAATATTGTACAAATGTTATTACTGACCATTTTCTATAAATCGAGGAGTGGTCATATCCGTAGATATATATCCTGGCATCACAATTGTTATTTTGATATCCGGACTGATCTCAACTCTTAACGTTTCAAAGAATTTTAATAAAGCTGCTTTGCTTGCCTATACATCATACCAAAGAAATATCAATATATCATATAAAATATTTCTGTACATATGAGAAGTATGTAAAAGATTTTGTAAGGAAAAAGTTACTGAATAGACGCTTGACGATGGCAAAGGTATATTTGCCGAAGCAGAAGTAATCACAACGATTTTTCCTTTGCTTTTTCGAAGATGAGGAATGGCAAAATAGGTTATGTATGTTGAGCCCCAAAAGTTGATATCCTTAAATATACATTACACAGAAATTATATAAAAACTGAGGTGAAATGTTTTTGTCTAGAAAACTAGAATTTTGAAAAATTGTTTTTTTTATGTATTTTACATTTTAAGAGTGATCGCAAAAGCAAACCAATACTTTCAAAGAGAAATTTAGCTAATGTGCTACATCGGACAAACTAATACTTGTGTTTGAAGCAATCCAAATTATGTTCAACAACAGCTAAGCATTTTTCTTAATATAGAGACTATTAATAAAATTGTAAATGGAGAAAGATACTCACCATTATATGATTAGCATCTTGAATTTGGGTGAAATGTTCGAAAAGAACAGCTTGAGGTATCCCAGCATTGTTGATAAGGTGGTCCACTTGATTAGCATAATGGTTACCAATTTGACCAAAAAATCATAAAAAGTTAGAAGTTCATAATCATAACAGTAATATAGATAATAATCCTTTTATTCGAGTACGTACGTTTCCCGAAATGAAGAATTGTCTCATCGATAAACTTCTTGCAGTCATCAACATTAGAAACATCACCAGGTATGATGATGACATCACCAGATCCTAATTGACGTAGTGTTTCTGCTACTATCTCTAGACGATCCTTTCTTCGAGCAACAAGAGCTAAACATGCTCCTTTCTTTGCGTATTCGTGTGTCACATGCTTTAGTTTTTGGAACCCAACAAAACAATGAAACATCAATAATAGGATCATGCTATACGAAATTGTTACAAAAAAAAAAAAAAAAAAAACAATATCACGACGCATAGTCGTCTAGCTATCATCAAATAAATAAAGAGACAACTCAATCCATCAAATAAATAAAGAGACAACTCAATCCATAACACGTTAGAGCCTCAAGAAACAATATATATACTAGTAGTCACTCCTCCGTGCTATGCATGAATTTAGTTTACATTGTTTTTAGATATATTTTTTTTTTTGTAATTTCGGAGATTGTTAGTTAAAACAATATTAATTAAATAAAATATTATATAAGATTTGAGATATGAGGGTTAGTAAAATACTAAAATGTGTATCTTTCTATTTATAAGAGAAATTGTAGTTAAGAGCATATGAAAAATTTATTATTTAATTGGATAATAAATGCACTAATCTTTATATCAATTAGGTAAATGTAATTTATACTTTCTCTGGTTTTTTACTTGTCGTTTAAGGTATCTTACACAAATTAAAAAATTATTAAATTGTCTGTTTTACCCTTTATTAATATAGTTTATAAATATTTCATTGGTCAAAACTTTTAAACAATAGGAATAAAACTGGAATATTCACCTAACATTTTCGTTGAAAACCTAAAACGACAACTAAATTAAAACAGAGGTTGTATTTCATTGTTATAGGAGTCACATAAACTATGTGAGAGTTATAGATATGCAATAATCATTACATATTAATAAATTTTCTTATATATGTAATATTTCTAAATACTAATATTAATCATTCATTGCATTACTATAAATATTATGAAAGTTACAAAAATGAGTGTTAGTACAAAATAGGGGATTGATGAGATGAAATAGAAAAGTTAATAAGAAAATATGTCAGGTTTATAAAAATACATTATTGTGAATTAATAACTAAAATTGTCTATTGTTTAAAATATGTATTCAAGAGTTATATATTATATATATAGATCTATGAACGGATATCTTAGCTAATCAAATCATTAATTTAAATATATATTCACTTCTCTCTTTAAACAGAAATATATACAGTTATCTCTTTATCAAAAAAATATATTCAATTCTCATTTAGTTATTTAGAAATTATATTATTAAAATATATTTTAGTTTATTTTAAATGGATTGAAAATGAAATTAATAATATAATATCAAGATCATGTGAATTATTTATATTAAAGTGTGGAAATAAAACAGCCAATTATTACTCGACATTATCCTATACAACCCAAATATTATAATCTTATATCCTTAAACTATTTAATCATCAAATTATTTGTTAAGCAAAAATTTTATTATGCAAATTCAATTGAATAAATTTGTTACACTAAACATTAAAAGAAACAAAATGACAATTGTGAAAGAAGAGAGCATCAATTGACAATCTTTTAGAGCTTTCCAAAAGAAAACTTTACTTTATTATTAGATGATATAATATAGTAAGGTTTCTTTCAACTATTACTCTAAGAATCCGATGCCAAACATCATTATATATAAAAATTCTTTTAAAATCAAATACACATGAAATTATTTATTTTCTTTTATAAATATTTTAAAACGATTGCATAAATCATCAAAAGATGAACAATAGTAAAAATAATTTACATTTGTGGAAAAAAATATTCAAGACTTACTAAGATAATATCTCTTCTAAAGTTAGGAACTTCCAAAAAAACAGATGATCCAAACAACGATACTATTGTTACCGGTGTTTTGTTGTTTGTTGGAGATTGAATCGAGGATAGAATAGAAAGTAAATATTTTACTTTTCACAATAATCTGAAAGTGGATGTGTTTGTATGGTAATAGATTGTTTTTAGAAAACTAAACTTTATAGAATGTTTGAGCCTTCAAGAGAGAGAAGGGATTGAAATCAAATATGTATGATCATAAATTCGCAAGTTTCAAAATAATAAGCTAAAAATGAGATGTAATATAAACAAAAAATAAAAATTGAGGAAATAGTGGGTAGATATAAGGCAATGCATAAAATAATGGTATTATTTCAAATCAAAACGTAACTGATTATGTTCATAATTTATTCTGAAATTCCTAATATGAAAACTTATAAATACCATGATGTTTGAAATAATAAGTGTAAATCGAACAAAATAATTATAGAATTAGATCAAAACTATCTCACAATCTTAGGTAATTTTCCAGAAAGTAAGCTCAAAAATTTAATTTGATGTAAACAATTTTTTTAAATTTAAACTAATTTAATTAAATAATACCATCCCACCATCTTACTTAAATTTGATTCCGCTTGTCTCCGTGAAAATTATATAGATTTAAATACAGAAATTAAACCCAAGAATTCAAACCTATAGATTAATTTAATGTTGGTATAGTTCCAAGATGAAACCAACCACATATTAATATATAAGATGGCTCTAGATTTTTGGGACTGCATATGTTTCTGATTAAAGGAGGAATTTGTTTTTTTTTAATGGACATGTAGTTAATTAGGTCCAAACAAAAAAATACATGTGTTAGAAATATAACAAGCCAAGTGTTATCTGCTTAGCAAAAGTTGAGAAAAACCTTCTCTTATATATATATATATATATATATATATATATTAATATATATAAATATATATATCTATATATATAAAGTTGGCTTTTTCTCACTTCTTATGCAGCCACGTCAGCAACTGCTGATTTAATTTTTTGGGCCTATTTTAAAAACTTACTCATGAAGCAGTTAAAAACCATGAACCCATTAACACTTTAAAGCCCATATCAAACCCAAATTTGTGAGATGCCCTTGGAACAACCTTCTCTCCTACTCGTATGTGCGACCCTTTCTCCCACTACTCGAGACCTTTAGGCTGCCGTGTTTTCAATTTCCATTGTAACGGGTTTTGCCGTCTTCATATGTGTGACCGTTTCTCCCACTCCTCGAGACCCATAGGCTGCTGTCTCTTCAATTTTCATTGTAACGGGTGTCGTTGAAAGGTCTCTCATCTAATGCTTAGCCCACTACACATTACTTCAATTGAGGTAAGTCGCAGTCTTCTATAAAGCTACCATTTGCAACTTCATGATGCTCAAATTATACTTTGTCTTCTACTTTTTTTCTGACTAATATGAATACCTCTGTTGTTTCATTCGCTGACCTCAAAGCTGGCCGTCTTCACCAACAGATTGTGGGAAGGATGCTCTGTCACTGGCCTGCTCGCAATGTCAAAAAGGAGGCCAACTTATGGGTGTTGATTTCCTTCTCATTGATGAGAAGGTACCTTCCATATCAAATATTGTCTTCATTTCATCTGATTTATTTACGTGATCTATTCCAAATTTTCACAATTTTGACAATAAATATCCTTTTAAATGACTCTCACTTATGTACATCATCTATTTCAATATTGATTTCCAGAGTACTGTCATGCAAGGGTCGATCAATGTCACCTACCTTTCAAAATTCGAGAATTCTTTGCGTGATGGTGCAATATATCAAATTTCCGGCTTTGAAGTCACTAGAAGCAATTATCGTTTTAAGCTCACTGATTTTCATTTCTCAATACAGTTCACACCTACCACTGTCTTTGATGAGGTTGACGAGTCTGTCTCTCGAATTCCGAATGAACATTTCCGTTTTCGGAGTTATGAGCAATTGGTCTCTCTTGCAAACACCAACATGGAGCTCCCAGGTTTGTCCATGTTTGAAGACTTTCAATACACAGACAAGATCTAATAAGTTCTGTTTTCTTAATTTGTTTATGAAAAGTTGGGTTTTTGAAAAACTACTTTCGTCAAACAATTAAGTATTCATCTTTCTTGTGTATGCATAATGTCGCCAATATAATACAGTTGTTTAAAACCTGATGTTCTGGTGTTGATTCTGTTTTTTTAACTTAAATTAGATATCATCGGCCAAGTATGTTCCAGCAAAGCTTATCGAAATGGGATGACACAAGTTTTGGAGAGGATGTTAGTCCACATCAGTCTTGAAAGGTATGTTCTTCATTGATTTTGGCTTCTACATTTTTTTTTATGAGCTTCACCACATTTACCCTTTTATGACAGTGGTGAGAAAGTTCGATTAAGTGCATTTGATGAACATGCAACCTCATTGGAGAAGGTATTCAACGAGAAAGAGGATGGCACTCATATTTTGTTAGCAACGAATATTGATCCTAAGATATTTGGAGGTGAATCATTTCATATTCTACATTATTTGTTGTTAAATCCCTGTTCATTTAGTATTCAAATTTCAAGTGATCTTAACCTTGCACCACAGCTAACTCAACGTTTCTCTTCAGCTGAACTTTACCTCAATGCTACGTCTGGTACTAAATTTTATACTGATGGAGACGTTGCAACCACACGAAAATACGCTGAAAGGTATTGAAAGGGATGCTTTAATATTCCTCTATATTTACTCATTCATATTATGTAGTTAATGTGCGTACATCACTGCCTAACTACATGACCAAACAGCCTAAAGCTGAAAGAAACAGAAGGCACCAACTCTATTGCACCATCTCATGGAGTAGAGAAGATTGAACATGTATCCATTGATGAACTTAATCAGTTTGTTGCAACTGCAGATCCACAGGTCTATTTCCGTAGATCTTTGTATCATTTGATTGTGCATAGAGAACCATTAATGTCATATCAATATCATTTTCATCTTAATGTTTTAGATCAAACAACTGACCCATTAACAAACCCCATATCTTTCTGTATTTTTAAAAAATTAGGAGGCTGAATTCCTTTGCAACGCAACAGTGACTGACATACAAGCTCAACGTGGCTGGAGTTTCATTTCATGTGCCGCATGTGGGACAAAAATGGTGAAGAAGTTGTCCTCACTAACTTGCAACAACTTCAAATGCGGCTCAACGACAGCAATAGGAGATGTCAAGTAATATTACAAACTGCTATCCTTCTTTCCCTTTTAAATCATTTGTTGTTTTTGAAACCGATATCAAGTCTAACCATGCCATCATTTGGAAGATACCGTGTGGAACTGGTTGTTCACGATGGGATAAGCACCGCCGTCTTTGTAGCTTTTGATAAGGACATGGTGAAGTTAACCAACATACATGCAACAACCGTAGCTTCCCAGCTGGTATGTATATAATAGACGAATCTTTTGAAGTTTTCTTATTCTTTCAACAATTTTAATTTCAAAATTCACCAGTTATGTCGGTCTGAATTTCAATTTTCCTTTTCGCCAGGCTGACAATGAGCACAACTTAGAAACTGTTGCTTCTATACCCAAAGTCGTTTCTGAAATTGTTGGAAAGAAATTCACATTTCAGATTAAGCTCACTTCTTTCAACTTCACTCCTCATCACCAATCATTTACTGTATCACGTATCTATGAGACTACCGAAGTCCTTTCTGGCCCAACCTTCAAAGAGGTAATCTGTTGGCACCTTCTCTAACAACCCTGGAAGAAATGATCTCATTTTATTGTTCACTAATTAGTTTTAATATACATAGGCACAAGGTGGAGATATTGTGGATTTAGGAGTTAAATCACCAGCTACCAATCCAACACATCTCCAGATGTCAAGCACATCTTCATCAATTGAAAAAGAATCACAGGAACTTTGCATTGATTCTGGCGATTTAGCTGAGGAAACTTCATCTTCAAGTGGAAGGAACAAGAAGCAGAAGAAACAAAAATGCAATTAGCCTATTCGCTTATCTATTTTTCGCCATTTCTTATTTGAAAAAACCTCTCATGCATTATCCCTTATTTGAAACAACCTCTCCTGCATTTCATAAGTGGACAAGTGTTGTTACTTTTGATTTGAGCTGAATTTTCTTGAGTTATTCTATGAGTGTTTTCTTAGATGACATGCTCTACCTTTGTAATCAACTAATCCTTTAGAATATATGCTTTCAAAATGTGTTGTTATCAGGGAAGTTATGTATCTTTGGGGAGCTTTTTGTATATTTACGCTGAATGGGGAGCATTTTTGTATCTTTCACGATTAAGGAGAAAACATTGTTGAGTTTGTTGATGGTTGCAGACCTGGATATGCTTGAATTGTGTAATGGAGGTATGATTAAAGAAGCTAACAGAGTCCATTTCAGCATATGGTCAATGTCAACGGTACGTAGATTCTCATACAATCAACACTCCTTTCAATCAACATGTATTAATTTTGAAACCAATACTGCATTTCAGGGTCATCTTCTACTAGGTTGTGACATAAGAAACATGACGAAAGAAACAATGGAGATTGTTTGGAACAAAGAAACATGTATTAGCCCATAGTCAGCATAAGTGGGTAATGGCGGGACGATTAAAGAAGAGAATTTACTCCATTTCAGCATATGGCCAATGTCAAAGGTACGTAGATTCCCAAATTAGAACAAATCCTTTTCATCAACATGTATTTAGTCTGAAATTAATACTGCATTTCAGGGTCATCTTCTACTTGGTTGTGACAGAAGAAACAATGGAGATTGTTTGTAACGAAAAAACATGTAAGCATGACCATAGTCAGCTTACAGACTGACTTCCCTTCTGTTGAACCGTGGACCATCGTCAGCTTACAGATTTCCATTAGTGCTCTTTGTGATGATCTATCCCAGCTCTTTTTCATTTCTCAAACCTGTAGTGTGAAACTTGTGTATGTAAATAAAGAAAGTTAGTGTGGCTATGTTGTATTCTTACATTTTTACTGTAATAACAACTAATATAGTGTTATGTTTGTTCCCACATAATATAATATAGTGTTATTTTGACATCAGTTCCCACATATTTTCTCCAATAAAGTGTTATGTTTGTTCATATGTTTGTTCAAAATGCAAATAAATCTCAACTAATATAATCCAATAGTGTTGTCGTTGAGTTTGAAAAAATTTTAAAAACACAAAGTCTTGCCCGTATGTGTTCCAGAATGGTTTAAAAATAGCCTACATGCATGAGAAGGACCATAGATAAAAAACAGAGTTTTTAAGTATTGTAACAGAGTTTTGAGTCATATACTGAAGCAAAAATCTTATACAACCATCATTGCTTAATAAATGTATCGCTAAATAAATATTGATACTCTATTATTATACATACCTTTCCATCTTACCTATGAGGTTACAAATAATAAACAGCTTACTAAGAAATTTAAGAAGCACATTATCTAACACTAATTTAGCTATTGTGTTCAAGATTCTTCTCAAATTTAACAAAGGGATTGTTAACATTATTTTCTTCTTCCGTTTTTCCATATTTTCAACAATTGTAGTCAATTTGGAAACCTGCAAAGGTTTTACCAAAATGAAAGAAACAGTGAGCGGTGAAGGCAGCAGGAAGAGAAAGCAGAAATCCAGTAAAGAGAAAGAAAAATTGAACACAGACAGAAGTTTATTTAAGAAAAGTAAGCTCTATATTGTTCATGTTATTTTGCTAAAAATCTGACATTTCAGCTTCACATAGATAGTCACTTTAGAAATTTTAAAAGTTCTGACATTGCTCATGTTACTCTTACAGATGGAAAGCTACGCCAACCATGGCTAAGTGAAAAATACTTCACCGAATCACCAAATTTTACAAACCTTTCCCATGAATCATTAAAGAGAAAAAGTATATATAACCACTCTATACACAACAGTATTGGTTCACTTAGATATCCTCAGGTCTCATATTTCCATATGACAATGTCCAGGTCAATGTACAAGAGCTCGAAGATTACGACTTGCAATCAGGTTGGCGAAACTCAAAAAAAAGAAACCAAAAGGTTGAAATAAATATTCTAATTTCCATACTTAATTAATAATTATACTGTTATTATTATGCTTTCTTACATCCCTCATAAACTAACTAAACATAAGTTCCAACTAACCTCTATAACGATTGCAGAGCTATCTACCGCCACCAGTATTGTGACCTGCCAATTTTGTGATGCCTGCTATGGAAAAAAGAAACGAGAAATCAAACATTATGTTGTCAACAAGGTCGCGTAAGACTACCAAAAGTTCGTGCACCACCTCCTGAACTAGAGAAGCTGTACAATGAATCATCAGATTATCGTCGTAACATGCGTGTACTGAACTCGATGCTAGCATTTACATCAACTGGTGGGAAAGTTGATCATACAGTGACAGGAACACAAGGACCCTATACTTACAGAATCCATGGCCAAAATTACCACTCTATTGGGTCTCTATTACCAGAAGATGGGAAGCACCCGTCTTTTCTACAGCTTTACATTTTTGATACAACAAATGAAATCAAAAATCGTATGCAGAAGATGCCAGCGGGAGGTAAAGGGAAACCAGTTGATGAAGAAACTGTAGGTATTTTAATAAAAATGCTAGATAGAACAAATGAACTAGCAAAGGTTTTCAGAAAAGCAAGGGATAGGTATCAAGATTGAAACAACCCGACCCCTTTTTTTTTTTAATAATTAAAAACAATATATAATTAAGCATCCCATACTACTTAATTAACCAACCCAAACCACAACTCAACATTAAACCAGCAATAACATTAAGCACAGCAGAAACATACCAATAATACAAAACCAACAAATCATCAATACAATAACATTCCTAACCATTCTATCCGGCAACCTACCATAACACTAACCAAGGTTCCAACAACATAACCAACAAATCCAATAACACAAAAACGAGACCCTAGATCATCCTCCTCCTCATCGCCATGATTCCATGATCACACTTTTGCCTTTACCTGCACACCACAAACAACAATTGAGATGCGTAAGTATTATCATAAATACTTAGTGAGGCCGTCCTCCCATCTACTAGGTTATACACACAAGCATATGAGACCCTCATGTTTAAGCAAAACAAACAACACACAACAATACATCAAACCAGGAAAACAAGTCTCGGCTGAGACCAGTGTCGACCGATGCCTCACGGTGTCGATCGATACTACAAACAATGGTGTCGACCGATGCTAAACAGTGTCGACCGATGCCTCTTCTGCAGACACGATCTGCGCGAACACGAACGTCGAACTCCCCTTCCAAATCATCTCGAATCCGTCTCAAACTCACCCAATTACCTCGGAAATCACTGGGAATCACAAAAGCAACGAACCCAAGCAACAAAACAACACAAACAGCAAAGAAAACACCCAAACAAGAGAGATCTCATGCTTAGATCAACCATGGTCAAGCACTCACCTTATCAACTGATTATAACAACAAATACAACCAGTTGAGACCCTCCTAACGTCTGAAACAACCCAGAAACGCCCTACAACAAGCCACACAACCAAAAACGACTTATAGCAAAACTGGAGAGAAACATCAGAAAAGAACAGTCTCAAAGACGAAACCCTAAAATAAACACCAACCGTTAACTATCAAATCGCTCCGGTGAAAAGCTACCCCTAGACGTCACGAAGCTTCCCACAAAATTTCAGCACGATCGGGCACCACACGAGACCACGATCTCAGTTACAATCTCCGATGGTCCCAACTCGCGTCTGAGAAAACGTGTCTCACGAAACTGTCAATAACTCATCGAGTTTAAATCCAAATCTACTTCTGTAAAAAGGCGAATGACGATGAAAGACTTGGAAATAAACCTACTAAATTTCATTACCTTTGAGAACGATTTGATATGTCGAAACTATTTCCTCCCAAACCCTAACGATTCTGATCTTTCTCCTTTAATCTCCTTCACACCACAATAGGCTCTCTCCTCTCTCTCTATCTCTGAAAACGGCGAAAAGACACCCTAAAACCCTTAATTTGTCGCTTCTCCACTTATAACACGATTTAGGGATTTTCCTTGAACCAAACCGAACCAAACAGCAATTAAAACAAACCGGACCAAACCAAAAAACATGGTGTCAATCGATACACCAAGGGTGTCGATCGACACCCACACCAAAACCTTAAAAATTGGTTCGCGGATGTTATAATTCTCCCCCACCAACAAGAATTCGTCCTCGAATCCCGCAAAATCGTCCAACTGTCAAGGACCTCCGTGCCACCGTCAACACGGCCCGCACGTCCCCGACTGGACTAAATACCGTCAGCCAAGGTTTCCCGTTCACTATCGCAACAGTCCGCACACCTCCGACTGAACCATGAGGTCTCCCTCTAGCCAATATACTCGCATCAAAGACACTATTTGCTCACAACTCAGTGCTTCCCCGTCCGTGGTCGCAATCAACGAATCATGCCGGCTCGCTATCAGGCCAACCGCCTTAAACTACGGCATCCAGGAAGTCACTCACACACACTCCCCCCGCTCTCGGGTTGCAACCCTCGAGACATACCGGCTCACTGCCAAGCCGCGGCTCACAGCTACGGTATCCAGGGAGTCTCAAATATCCCGCTCTTGGGTCGTCACCCTCAAGCACGCTCTCGGATCGTCATCTGAAGCCTCATACCACTCCCACTCTCTGACCACAAAGTCCATCGAGCTATCGGTATCACATGAGTTGGGCCCACACGGCCTTGAGAAAAACAAACCTGATGCCATCGAGTATCTCCCGGCTAGATCTACCTCAACACTTCCCACAAATATTTCCCTTTTAAAAACTTTCTAATTCTGGAAACTTTCCTTTTGTGGAAACTTTCTATTTATGGAAACTTCCAAAAATAGAAACCCGAGCTATTTCTCTTTTTCCCATGACGACAACAGTCAAACATAAAGGAAAAATACTCATCTTATTAATCTCAAAATGTCATAATCGTTACAACCTCAACGAAAATACAACAGAAACAATAAGATACAACAATCCAATCCATCAACCCGCATTCCGAGCACCACCTCATCTTAGTACTGAGTCGCCCAACCAACCACCCCTAAGCGACCAAGTATCAAGAGAGATGGGCTGGAATACTCCGTACCCACTCCAGCCACGGACTACAACTCAGACCCGGCTAGACAAGCTCAAGTTGCGGCCTGCTTCTCAAACCACTTCTTAAACCTTGCATTCATCCTCGCCTCAGGCTCCCAAGTCTGCTCCTCTACTCCATCACAGTCCTACAGGACTCTCATCAAAGGAATTTTCTTCTTCCGAAGTTCCTTGACTCTCCTCCCGAGTACCCTCAACGGTCTCGCCTCCAACGTCATGTTGGGCTGAAGATCCTCAGGAATCTTAGGCAACAGCCGGTCACCCTCGTGAAGACACTTCCTCAGCATCGACACATGAAATACCTTGTGGAACGCACGCATAACCTCAGGCAACTCCAGCCGATATGCCACTGGTCCCACCCGCTCAACCACTCTGCACGGACCCATGTACCTCGGACTCAACTTAGTCTCTGACAATGACCTGTTCGGACCCCGCAACATAGCCATCTTGAGGTACACTCTATCGTCAACCTGAAACTCAAGATCCTTTCTCCTCTTATCAGCATAGCTCTTCTGCCGATCCTGAGCCTCCCTCATGTTCAGCCTCAGAACCCGAATCTTATCTGAGGTCTCCTGAACAAAATCCGCACCATATATGCTCCTCTCCCCCACCTGAGTCCAACATAATGGTGTACGACATGGTCTCCCATACAAAGCCTTATAAGGAGCCATCTTAATACTTGCCTGATAACTGTTGTTGTAAGCAAACTCTACCAGGTTCAGGTGATCTGCCCAATGGCCACCCCAATCCAACACACAAATCCTCCAGCGTCTGGATCGTCCTCTCAGACTGTCCATCTGTCTGGGGATGATAAGCTATACTCATATGCACCTTAGTGCCCATCTCTGCCTGAAATACCTTCCAGAACACCCAAGTGAACTTAGAATCCCTGTCAAACACAATGCTCGCTGGCACCCCATGCAATCTGACTATCTCTCTCACATACTTCTTAGCCAAGACCGCTGCTCCATCAATCTTCTTAATGGATAGAAAATATGCTGACTTAGTCAACCGGTCCACAATAACCCAAATAACATCAAAAGTTTGTGACACTGGCAATCCTACCACAAAATCCATTGTGATCATATCCCACTTCCACTCTGAAATGGGTAGACTCTTTAGTAATCCGCTTGGAACCTGATGCTCAGCCTTCACCAGCTGACACACGTCGCACCTCGCGACCCAACTAGCGACAACCTTCTTCATCCTGACCTAATGATAGTACCTCTTGAGATCACGGTACATCCTAGTCGCTCCTGGATGAATAGAAAAACATGCTCGCATGAGCCTCCCTCAAGATCTCCTATCTCAAATCCTCATCCTTGGGCACACAAATCCGACCGTGCACCAAGATAGTACCATTAGTTGAGACCTGATACTCTGAATCAACATCCTTAGAGACATTCACCAGCCCCAAATCCTTCTCCTGAGCCAACCACACCCTGCTCAGAAGATCCGCTCCATAAGCCGCCTCCTAACCCAATGGTTCTCGAGGAACCACACACAAGCTCAACGCACTGATCTCTCCTACCAGAGACTTCATCTCATGGTCCTGTAGTAACCTATCAAACCAAGGAAACTCCTGATCTTAGTGACATTCTCTTGTCTAGGCCAATCCCTGATAGCCTGAATCTTCTCCGGATCTACAGAAACTCACTCTTCAGAAACAATGTGACCCAGAAAGCCCATCTCACGCTGCTAAAAACTGTACTTGCTCCACTTAGCAAACAACTTCTGCTCCCGCAGCTTCTCCATAACTGCCCTCAAATGCACTGCATGCACCTCAGGACTCTTAGAATAAACCAGGATATCGTCGATGAAAATGATGACATATACATCCAGAAACTCCTAAAACACACTGTTCATCAATCTCATAAACACTGCTGGCGCGTTAGTCAATCCAAAAAGCATCACCACAAACTCATAGTGCCCATACCTCGTCCTGAAAGCAGTCTTCCTCACATCTGCCTCATCTATCGGTATCTGATGATAACCCGACGCCAGATCTACCTTAGAGAACCGAGTAGCACCTCCCAGCTGATTCAACAACTCATCAATCATTTGAAGAGGGTACTTGTTCTTGACAGTGACCCGGTTCAAACCCAATTAGTCAATGCACAAGCGGAAACTCCCATCCTTCTTCTTAATAAATAACACCAGTGCTCTCCACTGTGATACACTAGAACGTATAAATCCCTTGCTGCATAAATCCTCTAGTTGCTTCCTCAGCTCAACTAAACAAATACTCAAGTATGCCGACATCAACTCGCCGCCACCTAAATATCAACCCTCTTGTTCGTCCAAGAACCTCTAGTAACTTGCCACTTAGGGAAACTTCCCCAAGATAACTTATTCCAGAAATAGCTTTTCCACTTGGCAATTTTCCACAGTAAATCATCAATACGAGCGTAATAAAACAAACAAGTACCATACGTTCGCATATTCTGATTCACCGCGTCAAATGCTTTGCAGGCAGCTAACTCAAACCACTTGACTTATTCCCTCCAACAAGTTTACCAAAACCTTGGATCTAGCAACCCTGTCCAACTCCAATGAACTTCATCCAGCATCGTTACAACGATTAGTTTATCCTGCCATGAAGGCTTTTCGTGAACTTATGTATCTGGCAAACATGCCTCTCCCGGCTCAATCCTGCTGTAACTCCCCTTCCCGGAACTCCGGCACCACCGGCCTCACAATCCTGGCACACAGCCAAACATTCATAAACGCTATGGTCATAAAACCTTGTCCCAAAAGTCAACACATTCAAAACCCGAGATTAAACCACCGTCAATCTCTCAAGGTCTACATTCAATCGTTATGTTTATACTCACGTCCTAGGAATTTCTTGCTCCCAACTCTTCCACTCTTAGGTCGCAACCTTCGAGTCATACCGATCTCACTCTTCGAGTTATACCGTCTTCGAGTTATACCGTCTTCGAGTTATACCGTCTCACTCTTGGACCACAATCCTCAAGATCTCGGTATCAGGGGAACTACTCATCCCCTCAGGAGAACAACATCCCCTCTGCCACTCTCGGAGCCCTCAGCCCCTCGAGCTATCGGTATTCAGGGGAATCACCATCCCCTCAGGAGCAATAATCCTTAACGACTATAAACATCTCTCGACACAACTACCTCCTGTGGTCCGAGTATAACATTGCAATGTTACACCTGCCCACTCAACTTATATCCAACTGGATTAACCACCAAGCAGAGAAGTATCTGCTCCAACTGCATATGTCCACCTATCCGCCTCTCTAGGCCCGATACCTCTTGAGAATAATCTCATACCGGTCATCTACAACCGCTCCATCCTCTTAACATAAGGTGGAAAGTCCTCAACATCCGCAGCCCTCGACTGCACCCCGCCACATGCGGCACAACTGGAGCCTACACTGGTACCCCTCTCGGTAACCGCTCCAACAGCACGCCAACAGATCCGCCAAGCGATCATCTCGACCCTGGGCTCCACCTGCTGCAACCCCACACCTGGGTTCCCAGCACCCCCGGCACGCTCACCGGCTAATCCCCTCTGGTCCTGATACGCTTGCGACCCTCTGACGTACCTCCTCGTGGAACTCTGGACCACACACTTGCTGGCCTCGGGACCCGCCCGACAATGACCACGACCACGTCCCCGTCCACGACCAACTACTCAAACACCTTAACCACTGATCTTCCAAGAGCAGAGGCTAACAAGCAGAAAACAAATCAATACCACACAAAGAAACATAACAATAACTCACCGTGGAATCTCATTGAAGGCTCGAAGAGGATGTAAGCATGCAAATCTCAAACTCCATGCCACACAAAATTGACTAACTCACATAATCAATTCAAGCATGCAAATTCCAAACATCTACAGCACAAAGCCTAGTGAACCCAAACCTAGAACCGTAAGGGCTCTGATACCAAAATGAAACAACCCGACCCCTTTTTTTTAATAATTGAAAACAATATATAATTAAGCATCCCATACTACTTAATTAACCAACCCAAACCACAACTCAACATTAAACCAGCAATAACATTAAGCACAGCGGAAACATACCAATAATACAAAACCAACAAATCATCAATACAATAACATTCCTAACCATTCTATCCGGCAACCTACCATAACACTAACCAAGGTTCCAACAACATAACCAAAAAATCCAATAACACACAAACGAGACCCTAGATCATCCTCCTCCTCATCGCCATGATTCCATGATCACACTTTTGCCTTTACCTGCACACCACAAACAACAATTGAGATGCGTAATTATTATCATAAATACTTAGTGAGGCCGTCCTCCCATCTACTAGGTTATACACACAAGCATATGAGACCCTCATGTTTAAGCAAAACAAACAACACACAACAATACATCAAACCAGGAAAACAAGTCTCGGCTGAGACCAGTGTCGACCGATGCCTCACGGTGTCGATCGATACTACAAACAATGGTGTCGACCGATGCTAAACAGTGTCGACCGATGCCTCTTCTGCAGACACGATCTGCGCGAACACGAACGTCGAACTCCCCTTCCAAATCATCTCGAATCCGTCTCAAACTCACCCAATTACCTCGGAAATCACTGGGAATCACAAAAGCAACGAACCCAAGCAACAAAACAACACAAACAGAAAAGAAAACACCCAAACAAGAGAGATCTCATGCTTAGATCAACCATGGTCAAGCACTCACCTTATCAACTGATTATAACAACCAATACAACCAGTTGAGACCCTCCTAACGTATGAAACAGCCCAGAAACGCCCTACAACAAGCCACACAACCAAAAACGACTTATAGCAAAACTGGACAGAAACATCAGAAAAGAACAGTCTCAAAGACGAAACCCTAAAATAAACACCAACCGTTAACTATCAAATCGCTCCGGTGAAACGCTATCCCTAGACGTCACGAAGCTTCCCACAAAATTTCAGCACGATCAGGCACTACACGGGACCACGATCTCAGTTACAATCTCCGATGATCCCAACTCGCGTCTGAGAAAACGTGTCTCACGAAACTGCCAATAACTCATCGAGTTTAAATCCAAATCTACTTCTGTAAAAAGGCGAATGACGATGAAAGACTTGGAAATAAACCTACCAAATTTCATTACCTTTGAGAACGATTTGATATGCCGAAACTGTTTCCTCCCAAACCCTAACGATTCTGATCTTTCTCCTTTAATCTCTTTCACACCACAATAGGCTCTCTCCTCTCTCTCTATCTCTGAAAACGGCGACAAGACACCCTAAAACCCTTAATTTGTCGCTTCTCCACTTATCACACGATTTAGGGATTTTCCTTGAACCAAACCGAACCAAACAGCAATTAAAACGAACCGGACCAAACCAGAAAACATGATGTCGATCGATACACCAAGGGTGTCGATCGACACCCACACCAAAACCTTAAAAATTGGTTCGCGGATGTTACAATTCTCCCCCACCAACAAGGATTCGTCCTCGAATCCCGCAAAACCGTCTAACTGTCAAGGACCTTCGTGCCACCGTCAACACGGCCCGCACGTCCCTGACTGGACTAAATACCGTCAGCCAAGGTTTCCCGTGCACTGTCGCAACAGCCCGCACACCTCCGACTGAACCATGAGGTCTCCCTCTAGCCAATATACTCGCATCAAAGACACTATTTGCTCACAACTCAGTGCTTCCCCCGTCCGTGGTCGCAATCAACGAATCATGCCGGCTCGCTATCAGGCCAACCGCCTTAAACTACGACATCCAGGAAGTCACTCACACACACTCCCCCCGCTCTCGGGTCGCAACCCTCGAGACATACCGGCTCACTGCCAAGCCGCGGCTCACAGCTACGGTATCCAGGGAGTCTCAAATATCCCGCTCTTGGGTCGTCACCCTCAAGCACGCTCTCGGATCGTCATCCGAAGCCTCATACCACTCCCACTCTCTGGCCACAAAGTCCATCGAGCTATCGGTATCACATGAGTTGGGCCCACACGGCCTTGAGCAAAACAAACCTGATGCCATCGAGTATCTCCCGGCTAGATCTACCTCAACACTTCCCACAAATATTTCCCTTTTAGAAACTTTCTAATTCTGGAAACTTTCCTTTTGTGGAAACTTTCTATTTATGGAAACTTCCAAAAATAGAAACCCGAGCTATTTCTCTTTTTCCCATGACGACAACAGTCAAACATAAAGAAAAATACTCATCTTATTAATCTCAAAATGTCATAATCGTTACAACCTCAACGAAAATACAACAGAAACAATAAGATACAACAATCCAATCCATCAACCCGCATTCCGAGCACCACCTCATCTTAGTACTGCCAATAACTCATCGAGTTTAAATCCAAATCTACTTCTGTAAAAAGGCGAATGACGATGAAAGACTTGGAAATAAACCTACCAAATTTCATTACCTTTGAGAACGATTTGATATGCCGAAACTGTTTCCTCCCAAAACCTAACAATTCTGATCTTTCTCCTTTAATCTCCTTCACACCACAATAGGCTCTCTCCTCTCTCTCTATCTCTGAAAACGGCAACAAGACACCCTAAAACCCTTAATTTGTCGCTTCTCCACTTATAACACGATTTAGGGATTTTCCTTGAACCAAACCGAACCAAACAGCAATTAAAACGAACCGGACCAAACCAGAAAACATGGTGTCGATCGATACACCAAGGGTGTCGATCGACACCCACACCAGAACCTTAAAAATTGGTTCGCAGATGTTACAAAGATGGACCAAACTCTGAATTCAATATCAGATTGATAAGCCAAGCAAAGAAAGGAAAACAGTATGACTTACCTACTGCAGATGAGATTGCTAGATTAATAGTTGGAGATTTTAGTACAGCGACTGCTGGAAGAGATGTCATCTTGCAATTTAAGTCTTCTGAATTACAAAGAATTAGTGATCTTCATCCTCTATATATGAGTCTTCAGTACCCTCTATTGTTCCCTTATGGTGAATCAGGATATCATGATGAAATTCCATACCATTCAATAGGACAGAGCCAAGTAAAGAGATCATATATGACAATGAGAGAGTATTATGCTTACCAGATTCAGACAAGATTATCATAAGGTATGACTATCACTAAGGGAGGCAGATTATTTCATCAATACATTGTTGATGCCTACACAGCGACAGAACAAGAAAGACTACGTTTTATAGCTCTGAATCAAAAAAAATTAAGAGCTGATTTATATAACAATGTCTACGATGCTGTTGAAAGAGGAGAAACAGATGCTAAACGGATTGGGAAAAGAATAATATTACCATCAAGTTTTACTGCAGGTCCACGATATATGGTAGAGAAGTACCATGATGCGATGGCTTTATGTAGATGGTTTG
This sequence comes from Camelina sativa, assembly GCF_030686135.1. Classification (NCBI taxonomy): domain Eukaryota; kingdom Viridiplantae; phylum Streptophyta; class Magnoliopsida; order Brassicales; family Brassicaceae; genus Camelina; species Camelina sativa. The sequence continues at coordinate 23,598,313 of NC_141888.1, read as the reverse complement.
GAAATCCTGATTTATTTATCACCTTCACAGCAAATCCAAATTGGCCAGAGTTGACAGAGCATCTACAAACTTATACTACAGAAGGATCGAACTTAAGGCCTGACCTTCAATCAAGAGTCTTCAAAATGAAACTAGACAAGATGCTGGGAGATTTTAACAAAGGACTCTTCTTTCCTGTTCCTGTAGCAGGTATAATAATTTTTCTTAATCCATAACTAACATATACACACAGAGAAAAACATTAAAACCTAAATGAATTTGACTTTCAATTCTGCAGTAGTGTACACAATAGAGTTCCAGAAACGAGGTCTCCCCCACGCACACATTCTATTGTGGCTAGAAGGTACAAGCAAAAACCCAGAACCAGTTGTGATTGACAAATTCATATCAGCTGAATTACCATATAAGGAAACAGATACGGAAGGCTTTGAACTGGTTGAGCAGCATATGATGCATGAGCCTTGTGGTTTAGAAAGACCGTTCTCACCATGCATGGAGAATGGTGCATGCAGTAAAAAGTTCCCTAGATCATTTGTGGACAACACTAGCGTTGACAACTCTGGTTACGTTCTTTACCGGCAACGCAACGATGAGTCCAAATTTGGTTTCAAAGGTGTCACAAGATTAGACAATCGCCATGTAGTCCCACATAACCTCAACCTGCTGAAAAAGTATAAAGCACATATAAATGTTGAGTGGTGTTGTAAGACAAGCGCAGTGAAGTATCTATTCAAATATATCACAAAAGGTGTGGACAAAGCAACGTTTGTAATAGTGAGACCGAGAGAAGGGGAAAAAAAAACACTTTAAAAAAGAAGAATCTGAACCTGTTGATGAGATTAGTGAGTACCTTGATTGTCGCTACGTCTCTGCATGTGAAGCAATTTGGAGAATATTTGCATTCCACATCCATTATCACAAGCCAGCAGTGATACGACTACATATACATCTTCAAGATCAACAGAGATTGCTTTTTGACCAGTTGCAACGTTTGGAGAACATTATATCTAGAGAAGATGTTGAGAAGACAATGCTCACTAAATGGATGGCTACAAACAAAAGAGAGAAAGAGGCAACTGATGTAGGATACATATCAGAAAAGAAGGCCTTTGACCTTACATATGTAGAATTCCCAAAATATTATGTGTGGAGCTCTACAAAGACCTGGACAAGGAGGAAACAAGGTTTTGCTATTGGCAGGATAGTACATATCCACCCATCAGCTGGCGATTTGTTTTATCTCAGAATTTTATTGAATATAGTGAAAGGTGCGACATGCTTTGAAGACATTAAGACTGGCTGGAGTACTGTATGCTACATATAAAGAAGCATGCTACATTAGAGGAATCCTAGACGATGATAAAGAGTGGCATGATGTACTTAAAGAGGTGTCACAATGGGCAACAGCGTATCAAATACGCCATTTATTTGTGACACTACTGTTTTACTGTGAAGTAGCTAACCCACGAGAACTGTGGAACAAAAACTGGAGATACCTTGCAGAAGATGTGCAGCATAACAGAAGAAAGGTCTTTGATTTCAATGGTTTGGATCTCAACGATGTTGAGCTGGAGAAATACGCTTTGATTGAAATAGAGCAGCTATTAATGGAAAATGAGAAGTCCCTCACGAATTTCCCAGATATGCCATTGCCTGACAAGGCTATTTTGAAAAAAATCAGCCACAGTAGCCTCACAAAAGACCTGCAATTTGACGTACAGAAAGAGATTGTTGAACATAACAGATTATTTCCAACGCTGAATCAAGATCAAATAATGGTGTACAATTCAGTGGTCAAATCTATGGAAGACAATTCAGGAAAACTGTTTTTTTCTACAAGGTCCTGGAGGTACAGGGAAAACATACCTCTACAAGGCAATAATAGCTAAGTTACGCTCAATGAAGAAAGTCGTAATCCCAGTAGCATCAGCTGGAATAGCAGCTCTACTCTTACCTGGCGGTAGAACAGCACATTCACGATTCAAGATACCAATAAACCTCAACGAAGGGTCCACCTGTGAAATCAAGTCTGGAACAATGCTAGCTACCTTAATTACAAAGGCTGATTTAATTATATGGGATGAGGCACCAATGGCACATCGATATGCCTTTGAGGCTGTAGATCGAACAATCAGAGACCTCATGGCGTTAGAAGATGAAACCGCACTGAACAAACCATTTGGAGGGAAAACAGTTTTACTAGGAGGAGATTTCAGACAGATATTACCAGTTATTCCCCAAGGGAGTCGTTAGGACACTGTACAAGCCTCTATCAATCGATCTCATCTGTGGAATGCCTGTCAAATCTTCAAGTTGACAATAAACATGAGACTAAAACATTCAGACGCAGCTTTTGCAAATTGGATTTTAAAAGTTGGAGATGGAAATTCAATTTCAGCTAGCACTACACCTGATGAACATGCTGGAGGTTGCATAATAGCAATAGAGGAAAGTCTAATTCTACCAAACACAGGCAACCATCTACAAGAGATTACAACTGTTATGTATCCATTGTTCTCTCAATCCTTCAAGGAACGTCACTACCTAACGGAAAGGGCAATCTTAACTCCTCGGAATGAGACAGTCCGTGAAATTAATGACTATCAGCTGTCCATGGTGCCAGGTGAGGCTAAAGAATATTTAAGCTCAGATTCAATTCGGAAAGAGCTTGCACCAGGTGGCGACTGGAATAACCTTTACACAGTAGAATACTTAAACTCACTAGAGTTTCCAGGGCTACCAAACCATCAAATACGGTTGAAAGTAGGGGTGCCAATAATGTTGCTGTGAAACCTAAACCAGAAAAAAGGATTATGCAATGGGACAAGGCTTCTTACCACCAGACTCGGTCAGAAGATAATAGAAGCTGAGATTCTCACAGGCACCCATGTTGGTGAAAAGGTCCTCATCCCTAGGATTGTTTTGTCTCCCAATGACAGCAAGCACCCTTTCACCCTGCGAAGAAAGCAATTTCCAATAAGAGTGTGTTACGCAATGAAGATAAACAAGAGTCAAGGACAAAGTTTGAAACAAGTTGCTCTCTATTTACCTCAATCAGTGTTCTCTCATGGGCAGTTGTATGTGGCTTTATCGCGTGTAACCTCAAATTCAGGCTTGAAAATCCTAGATGCCACATCAGAGAAGAATGGTACTGGAGGGGTCATGAATATCGTCTACAAAGAAGTTTTCAACAACATAAAACCTTAAACAGGTAATGACCAAAGGCAATGTACAAGAACACCACATTTTAAAATAACAGGTACTGTTTTCAACAAAAAAACAATATGACACTAATTCTGATTTAATTTACATTTCAGGAATATGAAGAAGAGGGAACGCAGACAACATATGTCGACGCTCTTAGTCTCACATTTACATATTTACCAAAGCCAGTTTGTATACTTTTTATTTAAAATAGACCTAATCGTAGTTGGATCAATCGACTTTTTAAACAACAACGTACTAAGTGAAAATAGTTTCCCATTCTTATTTGAGATGTCTCAAATTAATGGGCTCAAATACATTAAGAAGGGGGAAAACACTACGGATTATGACAAATTAACCAAAAAGCCCACTTCTAAGAAACAATCTACATCGCATTTAATAAGATAAACCTCAATAAACTTACGACCAAAAAGAACTAACTAGAGACGATCAATTATACAAATAAAACCTTAAACAGCAATTAATATTGGACTCTCCACCCCCTCCCCGCCATACCCACTATCATCAAGGTAATCAATGGCCACTGCCACTAACAAGGTAATTTAAAGACGTCAATTACTCTATTAGAACACTGAAACGGCAAAGAGATACAACTATATAAACCAACCGAGTGAAGAAAAACTAAACATAGATTCAAACCACAAAATACAAGCAAAACATGGCACAAAAACAAAAGATATCATCCTTAGAAAGCCTCCCACAAGATCTTCTTGGCGATATTATATCTAAGGTTGCAAAGTATGGCCACAGAGATATTCGTAATTGCTTGCAAGTTTCTCATGAACTAGCGATCGCATGTCAAGATGGAAGGGTTTCAAAGAATCTCAACCTCATGCCGCTAGCCATCAATCCATTAGCAACATTAAACAAGTATCAACCACTCATGGAGAAATGTCTACAAGCTGGTAATCCTGAAGCCCACTACATTCAAGGGATAAAAGAGTACTTCTACAACGACAACATAGAGATTGGCCTACCACATCTCCAAGCATCTGCTGAAGGTGAGTACGAAAAAAGGATATATATATATATATATATATGGGATTCTCATGTTATGCAGGAGACGAATGGAGGAAGGGAAAAAATATTTGGATAAGCTAGAATGGGCAAAATCAACAACCAGATCAGACCGTTGTTGGACAAATATCAAAGAATCTCTAGAAGGCATCCCAATTCTTCAAGAAACCGTGCTACTTTGAATCCTTAAGAGACAATAAGCCAAATAAAATATGCAAGCTTAACGACATGGATACTCGATGCAAGAAGTGCTACTACTACAAACAGATGAGGATGTTTGTAAACCACCATTAAATTAAATCTACAGCATGTTGCTGAACTACTTAGTTTCCTTTTCACAATAACTTTTCATATTCAAGCTTGCTAATTCCAATATTTCATAAAAATGATGCCAAAATTTATATTGCAATAAGTTCTCCTACATTGCGCCAAAGGAATGATCAACGATGACAAAACTCTAAATAGCAGTAGCTACTCAGCCTTTAAAAGTTAGCAAATTTACAACATAATACAATACTGGGTTTTAGTATGTCCATGGTAATGGAGTCGACGAGTTCCCAAATAACCAACGTTGAATTGTTTAATTATACGATTTCCATCATCAATGAAAGAATGTAAAAGAAAGCATTAAAATCTAATTTCACAACAAACACCATTACAGATATCACCAACCCATGTCAAATCTTACATTAGAAGAAGTTTCAAAAATGCACCACATGAATGAATACAAACATATACACTTATACACACTAACTTACTCTATTACTTACGATCAACGAAAGAAAGATAAATAACAGAGCCCTTACCCTTTTTAAAAAAAATGTCGTAAATGGACCCTAACTTTAACATAATGAAAGCCCAAAAGAAAACAAATAAACACCACTCTAAATAACTATTGCCTTTAACAAATAAAATGGGCCGTCTCTTATTGTTAAAACAAAACACCACTAACCACAATTAGTCAGACAATCATATCATAAACAAACGCCAAATAAATTATAGAATACTAATCAGAAATTATAATGTTCAATTACTGAAATAATAATCATCTTTAATAATGCAGATTAATAGAAAGAATTTCCGATTCATACACAGAAACGTCTGATATATTCAACTCTCAAAAACTAGCAAACAGATCTTCAAACGACTAATATATTACACATACAAAGCGACTAACCTCAATTTCGCTAGGACTCCCCACCACCACCACTATCATGAAAGTAATTAAAGGCCACTAACACCAAGAAATCAATAACATTCTTTACTCAAATTTTAAAGTAATGAAACGGCAAGGGCTTGCTCACTATTAAATCTCACCACACGAAGAAAGCAATACTCAAAGTCACACCAGCAAAACGAAAGAGAAATGCCACATTCCAAAGTATTATCACCATTAGAAAGCCCCCCACAAGATCTTCTAGGCGAGATTATCTCCAGGGTTGCAAAATCTGAACGCAACCATGTTCGTCAGTGCTTCCAAGTTTCTCATGAACTAGCAATAGCCTGCAAGGATAAAAGAGTTTCCAAAGAACTCAACCTCAAGCAGCTGGCCATGAATCCATTAGCAACAGTACACAACTACCAAAGACTAATGGAGAGATGTCTCCAATACGGTAATGCAGAAGCACTGTTCATCAAAGGTGTGAAACAGTATTTCTACCACAACAACACACCCTTAGGACTTCATCATCTCCAAGCATCTGCTGAAGGTTTGTATGAAAAAGGCATTTATCTATATGGGATTCTCATGTTCTGCAGGGGAGAAACAGACACGGGTAAACAATATTTGGATAAGCTACAATGGGTTAAATCAACAACAAGGTCTGATCGTTGTTGGACCAATATCAAATTATCACTCCAAGGCATCAATATCACCATGCAACCCATCTACTTCCAATCCATAAGAGACATCAAACCAAACAAGATATGCAAACTTAACGACATGGATACAAGGTGCAAGAAGTGCTACTACTACAAACAGATGAGAAAGTTTGTAAACCGTATTTGAAAAAGAGTTTTAGAAAACCAAATGTCTGAAATACTTGCATCTTAAATTTCAATAACAAGTTTCTTCTCAAGCTGTTTTGATTTTAAAAGTTTAAAAATTAGAGTTGGACAAATATTAATATCCGCCAAGAACAGGTTCGCTCCTACTTACGTATATTGAACCATGACAAAATAGAATTTAGCTCAAATACGAGGTATTACTGAAGACACCATTACCACAGTGGTGGACATACAACATTTTTGTCAGACATAATGTACACTTGCAATGCTGATAATGGTTTAAAAACTTAAAGCACAAACTAAAGACAAAATAACATCTTGCTGATAATGATTGAGCATTTGTACATAAAAATTAGTACAAGAAAAATAACATCTTCTACTAATAAACTCAAATACGAATTATTTTAAAGAACTAAGTAGTACAATAAACATCAGAAAATGAATAAACACAAAGCACAAACTAAAGACAACATCAATGAATAAAGATCGATGCTAAGAAAATCTTGGAAAAATATATCACTTTTGGGCCAAGAATGACACTACACTATAAAAGATGGACCTCAACTACAAAGCTTTACAAAAACAGCCATTTCAAACTTTATAAACCCTCGAGGAGAAGACAATAACTGGGCTGATGACTATTAACCAAAGGCATAGATCATAAATTAAACCACAGGGAACTATTTTAAAATTGTAAGGAACCGGTTGAACCATGTTAAATGAGACACACATACAGGAAATATTTAAATTAAAAGGTAATAGTAAGCCAAAAATATATTATTATTAACCAAATCTTCAAATCGGTTACAAAGTTGACGCACGTATGATAGTCACTTTAAAATCACGAGTCCACCATTACAGCAATTAGAAACGCCCAAGAGTTGAAAAATATGGGAAAATCCATCCAACATTAAGAATCTAATTAATGGAGGACTCTTAACTAACGAGTAGACTAGATCTATTTATATGGCAACTCTATACTTTATTCGTAAAATTATAAGCGAAGGCACAAAAAGAAAACATAAAAAACCAGAAAAATGGCCACCAACCAAAATCGGGAGTATACTTTCTCATATGAAACTGTGCCGACCCCTCTACTGAGCGAAATATCCATCCTCTTATCAATCCAAAGGCCACTGACGGGAGGACAAGCAACCGAGGTCTACATACCTTACCCACATAACGCGGACGAGCCAACATTGGCACACTTCAGAGGTAACTTACTATACCATCTTGCAAGAAATGCAATTCAAGTTAGCGAAGCAAGAAGAAGGATAGGATGGTTCATGCAATTTCTAGGTGCAGTTTTACAAACAAAAATTCAAAGCAATAGGACTTTCCTTCTACACTTCACAGTAAAAGATTACAACTTCCAGGGAAACCACGTTCTCAACACTGGGATGGTCATTGCCAATCTACAATCATCAATCAGGACACCAAGCAAAACAGAGGAAGAGGAAGACTGCGTAATTTGTTTGGAAACATTTAGAGGGGAAGACGAAATTAACACACTAAAATGTAACCATATTTACGACCATCACTGTATTATCACTTGGCTATATGAGAGTAGAAATTGTCCTATATGTAGGGCAACTAATCTATAAAAGATATAGTGTAAGAAACAATATAGGCAACTGTGCCTACATTGTCTTACTCAGTTATTGAGATGAATGTGAACTTAATTTGCCATTTAATCAAGGAAAAGGAGAAGCAAGGTTCGATGGAAAACAAACCGGCACAAAAATACAAACATATAAATTTCAAAGGAAACCTCCAAGTGTATACAATATTTATACAGGGCAAAGAAATTAACAGACATATAATATTAATACAGGGCAAAGAAATTAACAGACATATAATATTTATTAGATACGTACTAAAAGGAGATCTACCCGTTTACAGTTTAGTTATTATTTGATATGCTCAAATTAACCCTAGAGCTACTCTCTCAAATTAAGAGATCACTGCAGTACTTAGGGGTCGAATTCCACAGAGACTCAAGATCACACACAATGGATTATAGAGTTTTATAATTATGCTAAACAAATTGATTTAAATAAAGAAAAGCAATGCAAAATATTAAATAAGAGCTGTGAAAATTCAGAAGATCAAACAGCTAGGCCTAGGGAATTTCTCAGGAAATTATGAAATATTAAATCAATCAATAAATTAGGATTCAAACAATTAAGAACAGATCTAGAACTCTAAACACTTTTGTAAAATAAATCAGTTCTCACTGCAAATATTATCTAAATTTAAAACCAGAAAATCCAAATCTCTTTGTAAAATTCTAGGTTAAAAATCAGCAATAAAATTAGGTTTAGATTGTCCACAAAATCACTTAATCAAATCTCTTTGTAAAAAGTAATTTTGCTCATCAAAAGGTTTTATCAGGAAAATTAATTATATTCTCATATCAATTTCTTTTCCTAAAGTATTAATTCTAGATGGCCAATCAAGGATTAATATGAAGAACAACCTAAGATGAAGATCTAGATAGATAATGAATCCTAAATAACAGATCTAATAATTCATAAAATCCCTGTGAAAAACTCTAAACCTAACAAGCAAACTACTCAGACATAATCAATGAAGAACAAGACATGATTATGAATAATAAGCAATAGAGATTAAAAAAATAAGAAGGAGTTCAAGAATTCTTCTCTACAAAGCAGATCTGATCTCTATCTCTCCAAAAGCTCTCAAAAATCTCTCAGGGTTCCAGAAAAATAAAACTTGATAGAATAAAACTTAAGGGTTTGGAAAACCTAAAAACTATATATATATATATATGTCCTAAAACACGTCAGGGACTAGTCTTGCAAATATGGAAAACTTCGGGCAACTTTGTAAAACTTTCAAATTTGGCTCTCTCGTCGGTTTGGACTGGGTGTCGATCGATGCTAAGGCAGTGTCGATCGACACCATCTCCTCTGATCGATTCCAAGTTGATTTCTTGCGGATTATTGCTCCAAACTGATCCAAATTGCTCCACTTTGCTCCTTTCATGCTAAAAACCTGTAAAGACTCAAAAACAATCTAGAAACAAATGAAAAGACACTAAAAGACTCCTTATATCATGGTTAAAAACTATAAAAACCATGATATATCAACTCCCCCAGACTTAGCCTTTGCTTGCCCTCAAGCAAAACATAAACTTAGACCTGTGAAAGAGGTTTGAAAACAGGGAACTCACTCAACTGCAGATTATTCTTATTCACACTCTTCATTTACCTAACCCAAGAACTTACTTCTTATACTCAACCATGATAAGCATCAACATTCCTTACTCAAATCCCACAATCCCTTGGAATCTCGGAAATCTCCATTGTCATCTCATTAGTCAATATTAAAGCATAAATAAGGTGAATTCTTATCTTGGGTGTATTGATCAGTGGCATGTGGACTCTCTTCAGGTCAAGACTTTCTTCTTACATCTCCTTTCCTCTCCCTTCCAATTTTTTTTTTCTGAATATTTTTTTCTTCTAATCAAAGGTGTAAGCGAATATCGGGGTCATCGGTAATTTACCTACCCCTCGCTTCCAAGCTTTGTGTGATCATTTGACTCAAGAGTAGAATAATGAGGTCAATGGTAATTTACCTACCTCTCTAAACTGATCAAAATCATCTCATCTTTTATTCTCTCTTTTCTGATTTTTTTTTTTTTTTTAAAGCACTAAAGGGAAGAGAGAGGGGAGACATACTTTGAAAAATTGCATTATCTTGTATGGCCTGAAGAAAAATTCTAGTCCACTGATTTCCAACACCAAAGTAAGCGATTAAGTCCGGTTAAAATCCTGATAAAAGTTGAGACAACGTTAGATCAATCAGATATCCATTGAATAAGGGCTTTCAGGATTGTTGATAAGGCTCATAGTCTTTCTAAGCTTCAGTTCTGAGATCAAGCATAAACAAGTAATCATTAGAGTGTTAGCCAAATAAGAGAAATCATTAGTCAAGATCATAATTCCCAAAGATAAAAAGAAAAATTTGAAAAATTTGACTCAAACTTTATGGTTTTGACTGACACAACTGAAACTCAAAAACAGAAATCATAGTTAGTAACTAACCTCCCCCAGACTTAAACAACACTGTCCCCAGTGTTATCAAGTAAGAGGAAAGCAAAAATAAAAAGAAAATAAACAAAAATCAAAATCAAAAGAAAAAGAAAAACCTACCAGTGGGTTGCCTCCCACTAAGCGCTTGTTTTCAGTCATTAGCTTGACTGTGTTGGAGTTCAGGCATCCGTAGGAGCAAAACATGGCATTGAAGTCCTCTTCATCCAAGGTGGTGTATAAGCTTTAGGTGCATGAGACTTGCCAAGGATGTGAGGAACAGGACCAGGGCGGAACTTAGGTATGGGAGGGTATCTCTTATGTCCTGCAAAATCATCAACAGAAGAAACAAGCGCTCTACGATAATCTCGTGGCTTGGTTAACTGCAAAACAGTTTTTCTCTCTTTGAAATTCTTGTTGATTGTAGGAGGAGGATTAGGTGCAGAAGAGGTGTACCTTTGCCTTACCTGAGGACTCTGGAGGGTGGAATGGGAGACTTTCTGTTTGGGAACAGGTTTCTGTCTTGGAGCTTCAACTTTGGACAAGCTTTGTCTCGGATGTGGAGGGGTGTCGATCGATGCCTCCTTGTTGGTGTCGATCGACACTGAGCCTGATGCCCGTGTTGCAGAAACTTTTTCAACAGAAAAAGTCTATCCATCAATAGTAGGAGCCCTCCTCAGCTTATCCATCTCAAAATGCATACTCAATCCATCCACATTCAGTGTTATGTGTCCCTTCTGCACATCTATGATGGCACCAGCTGTAGCCAAGAAAGATCTTCCTAAGATGAGAGGATCTTTAGGCTCTTGATCATACTTCAGCACCACAAAGTCAGTGGGAATCATGAAGTTGCCAACCTTAACTGGAATATCCTCTAAAACACCTTCGGGAATTCTTCGGGAGCGATCAGCCAAGATAAGAGAAATCTGAGTTGGCTTGAATTCTGTCATCCCAAGTCTCACAGCAACAGAATGTGGCATCAAGTTGATGCTAGAGCCAAGGTCACAAAGTGAGTGAGAAAACCTTCCTGCTGAGATAGAGCAATCAAGTACAAAGCTTCCAGGATCTGGTAACTTCTTAGCAGTCCTACATTGAATGATTTCACTCACTTCCTTAGAGACAACCACCTCCTGCTTTCTCTCCTTCTTCCTCTGTGAAGGTTGGTTTAACAGAATTGCACTGACATCCTTAGTAAGCAGTGCTCCTTCTTCAGGGCTCAAACCATTGGATACCATTCTCTTCACATACCGCTTAAGAGGTGGTGAAAGCTTTACTGCATCAATTAAAGGCATCTCAATCATCACCTTGTCCATCATTGCTTTGCATCTAGCTTCCTCCATCTCTTGCTTAGACTTTCTTGGCTTGGGAAATGGAACCTTAGGCTTGTAGACCATTTCAACTGTTGGAACCTGAGATTTCGCAGCTTTTGGTTCCGTCTGAGATGAGTGTCGATCGATACCCTGGTGGTGTCGATCGACACCATCATCTGAAACCGAGAATTTTGTCGATTTTTCACCCAGTTCGGCAGAAGCAATTTCAACAGCATCTTCATCCCTCACAGATATGGCATTGCAAGCATGTTTAGGGTTTGACTCAGTTCTTCCAGGAAGAAAACCCTCTTGTCGTTTGACAGACCCAACAGTCTGAATAACCTGATTCTCCAACTTCTTGACATGAATGTTCAATGCTTCAATCTTTCCATTCAGCTCAGTGTAGACATTGTCAATCTTTCCATTGAATGTCACTGTCAAATGCTTCTGTCCTTGCAAAAGCTGCTCAAGCATGGCTTCCATTCTACTCTCTGAAGAATTCTTAGGAGGTGGAGACTGATAAGATGAGTTCCCATAGGTCCTTGTATAGCCATTGTTCTGTTGCTGCTTCTGGTCACCAATGTAAGGCCTGTTTCCTTGCTGATTACCGAATCTCTGTCCCTGATACCCAGCTCCATACACATAGTTGACATTCTCCTCTGAATTCTCTGGCTCTGGCTCAAATGTCTCAACTTCAGCAGCAAATTGGACTGACTTCTTTCCCACAAGAAGATTGTGCACTGAATCAAGCTTAGCATTAACAGAAGCTAGCTGATTTGAATCATATCCTCCATGTAATCTCTTACTTTCAGCATCTGCTCTCTTTGTACTATTGCTAGCAGCTAAGTTCTCAATCAACAATTCAGCATCTTCTGGCATTCTTGTCTTGAAATTCTCATGACTTGCAGCATCTAAAGCTAACTGATACTCCCAGTCACACCCTCTGAAGAAGATACTTAGCAATTGAACCCTTGAGAAACCATGGTGTTGACAGTCCCTTTGGTAAGCCTTGAATCTCACCCAAGCTGCTTTGAAGGCTTCATCTGGTCTTTGCTTGAAAGAAGACAGCTTGATTCTCAACTCATCATCATAGAAATGGTTGAGGAAAGCCACTTTGACATCACGCCAGCTTGTCAATGATCCAGCAGGCAGCTGTTTCAACCACTGAGATGCCTCTCCCGCAAGTGAGTAAGAGAAGAGCTTGTAGAATATGAAGTCCTCAGTCACTCCATTAGCCTTGATACTGGTCACAAGATCCTCAACATGCTCAATATGGTCCAGAGGCTTCTCATTGGGCAAAGCAGAGAAAGGTCTTTGCCCAACTAGTTGAAAGTACGCAGGTTTCAACTCAAAATCATTCCTCTGAAAAGGGGGAGGAACAATAGCAGACCGGTTCTCATACACTAGATCAGCCCGATTGTAGTCAGCAATGGTCCTGATCAGATCCCGGTTGTTCTCCTGTCGTCGAACGGGGTTCTGTACGTGGTTGGCAGCTCCACGCACGTCTGCAGGTGGGTGTCGATCGATGCCACCTAGTTGGTGTCGATCGACACCAAGATCTGGATCATCAACGACACCAGCTTGCTGGTTCACAACAGCCTGCTCGTTGACAACAGGTTCAGGAATCATGTTTCCTTCTGCATCAAGCTTTTGGCCCTGCTCATTGCGCAAATGGCCCTCTTGATCCCTCAAAACACCAGCCTCATCACGCATCAGAATGATCGTATTAACCATCTTCAGAAATTTGGCTGCTTTTCTGTTCTCACGCTCTAGTTTTCCCAACTCTTGGTTTGAAAGCTTGAGAATTGGACCAGTCTTGTTGCTCCTTGTGTTAGGCTTATTAGGCATACACCTGAAATACACAAGAGAGAAGAAAACAAAAGCGTGTTAGTTTGAAAATAAAAAGAAAAATTTAGACAAAATCTAAAACTCAAATCTAATGGTAGATCAAAGAGTCCCCGGCAACGGCCCCAAAATTTGATATGCCCAAATTAACCCTAGAGCTACTCTCTCAAATTAAGAGATCACTGCAGTACTTAGGGGTCGAATTCCACAGAGACTCAAGATCACACACAATGGATTATAGAGTTTTATAATTATGCTAAACAAATTGATTTAAATAAAGAAAAGCAATGCAAAATATTAAATAAGAGCTGTGAAAATTCAGAAGATCAAACAGCTAGGCCTAGGGAATTTCTCAGGAAATTATGAAATATTAAATCAATCAATAAATTAGGATTCAAACAATTAAGAACAGATCTAGAACTCTAAACACTTTTGTAAAATAAATCAGTTCTCACTGCAAATATTATCTAAATTTAAAACCAGAAAATCCAAATCTCTTTGTAAAATTCTAGGTTAAAAATCTGCAATAAAATTAGGTTTAGATTGTCCACAAAATCACTTAATCAAATCTCTTTGTAAAAGTAAATTTGCTCATCAAAAGGTTTTATCAGGAAAATTAATTATATTCTCATATCAATTTATTTTCCTAAAGTATTAATTCTAGATGGCCAATCAAGGATTAATATGAAGAACAACCTAAGATGAAGATCTTGATAGATAATGAATCCTAAATAACAGATCTAATAATTCATAAAATCCCTGTGAAAAACCCTAAACCTAACAAGCAAACTACTCAGACATAATCAATGAAGAACAAGACATGATTCTGAATAATAAGCAATAGAGATTAAAAGAATAAGAAGGAGTTCAAGAATTCTTCTCTACAAAGCAGATCTGATCTCTCTCTCTCCAAAAGCTCTCAAAAATCTCTCAGGGTTCCAGAAAAATAAAACTTGATAGAATAAAACTTAAGGGTTTGGTAAACCTAAAAACTATATATATATGTCCTAAAACACGTCAGGGACTAGTCTTGCAAATATGGAAAACTTTGGGCAACTTTGTAAAACTTCCAAATTTGGCTCTCTCGTCGGTTTGGACTGGGTGTTGATCGATGCTAAGGCAGTGTCGATCGACACCATCTCCTCTGATCGATTCCAAGTTGATTTCTTGCGGATTATTGCTCCAAACTGATCCAAATTGCTCCACTTTGCTCCTTTCATGCTAAAAACCTGTAAAGACTCAAAAACAATCTAGAAACAAATGAAAAGATACTAAAAGACTCCTTATATCATGGTTAAAAACCATAAAAATCATGATATATCATTATTCTGCAAAAGTCCTACAAATAACCACCCCATTAATTTAAATAAGACGAGGCCCTAATTAAAAACAAACAAACATGAACCTACGGAATGAATAAAAGACACAGAATGTTTGCTACAATACTATATTAAAATAAGAAGAAATGGAGTTCCAGCTTTTTAATAACCATCAACGGTTAACAAACACACCCAAAAAATTAGACTAATTCTCGCAATGCTGTCTACTAGTGTTGTTCGTTTATTTAAACAAACCAAACATAACCCAATGTTATCATACATTAGAAACTGTAATGTACAAAAGATAATATACCAAGGCAAGGGATTCTATAAGTTAATCACAGCTGTTACTATTTCACTTGAAAAACTATCTACAACATGATATCAACATTAAAACAATTTTATAAGAAATAGAGAAATATTAAAGACAAAACCCCACACCTACAAATTACACACACAATTATGCCATAAATTAATGAATCATTAGAAAACGTCCAAGCTAATTATGATGTGAATATGAAAGGGAGAACTGTAAGGGAATAAAGGGAGGCCAACAAAAAGTACTCAAAGAAACACAAACGGCACAGAAAAACAACTCCACCCTATAAATAACTCTGCAAAAAGTCTAAAGATCAATATCACCCACTACTTGCAAAAAATGAATACCATAAAACCCTATTCCCTTCAAGAACTACCAAACGACATCCTTGGAGATATCATCTCTCGAGTTGGTAAGGTTTCAAGGCTGACAGTCAAACATGTTATGCAAGCATCACCACAGCTTGCAAAAGCAGCTCAAGATCACAGAGTTTACAAGAAAATCAACCAGCAGCCGCTAGCAATCAATCCCTTAGCAGCCTTAAAGAAATACCAAGACTTCATGGAGAAATGCATTGCAAGTGGAAATGTGGAGGCACACTACATCAAAGGCATCCAGGAATATTTCCAAAAAAACAACACAGAAGAAGGCTTGACACACTTGAAAAAGGCAGCAGAAGGTAACTACGAGAAGGGTATTTACCTTTTTGGAATCGTCAAGTTGTGTAGGGGTGACACAGCATAAGGGCAATATTGGCTTGAGAAGCTAGGCTGGAAAGAAAACAAAGCAAAGGGTGATCAATGCTGGATTGATATCAAGAAGTCATTGCACAGAGTGAATGTACGCAAACTGCAGTGCTATTACAATACATTGGCAGAAGTCCAACCAAATATCAACTGCAACATCAATAACATGAATGCTAGATGCCCAGACTGCTACTGCTTCAAACAAATGATCAAGTTTGTCTTTTTCGTTTAGTTTAAGCTTTGAGAAAAAGGTTAACCAATGTTATGTTCTATTTTGAAATCAGAAAATCATTTATAAAATCTTTTTCTCATCGTCTTTCGTATACATTAACAAAATGAGAGAAACAAGAATAAAGATGAGGAGGAGCAAACGAAATCTGAAAATATGACAACAAAAGAGACAATTTCGAGTGAGAAAAATAACAAAGATTAACATGAAAACAATAACAGGACATAGATAACCAACATAATTTGGAAAAAATGCCACCAATTCAGGCAAGAAAAAATAGCCAAGTAACAGACCATCAGGACAACCAAAATAAAATTAACATAACTTGCCACCAATTGAGAAAATAATCAGCAAACATAGAGAATGAAAAAGATCAGCATACCATTAGTTCAAGGATACGATGCCGGGTAAAATATGGAGATGAATTTCACAGTAGAAGTCATGTTCCGACCTGATTATTTATATCTTCACCTAAGCTCGTATAAGAGGACTTCTCTTGCTGCGCCGGTGGAATAAACAAAGTGAAGTTAAATATAATTAAAAACCGAACAAAATTAAAGCTGACAATTTAACTAATACTACGAAACTCTACCTGGCCATAAAACGATAAGATCAAATCGCTCGCAGTCAGACCGATGATCAAATCGCTCGCAGTTAGATCAAATTGCGGCCTGTTGGGAATCAAAATGCATAAAGTATGTATGAAAAATCAGCCTTTCCAGAAATTGTTAGAGATTGATG
This sequence comes from Camelina sativa, assembly GCF_030686135.1. Lineage (NCBI taxonomy): Eukaryota > Viridiplantae > Streptophyta > Magnoliopsida > Brassicales > Brassicaceae > Camelina > Camelina sativa. Next base: position 23,581,500 of record NC_141888.1, on the reverse strand, counting down.
GAAATAGTAGATTTCGAAAACTTATCAAGAGCAGCTCAAGAGTACAGATCGACATCTATATTCTCATTTCGTTAAAAAAACAGAGAAAGAAAATAATTACTAATTCCAAATAACAAAATACGGTTACCCAGAGCGAATATGAAAGAGGATAGAATTGTAAACCTTACAATGGTCCTTATGAAAATGCAACAATCAAAATTTGAGAGCTCAACCTCTCATGTACATCAGAAGAATCGATGGTCGGCATACCGTTAACGACGCCACAAATTATAAAAAGGTAACATAAGTATTACGGATACAAAAATCGAACCACTCAAGGGCCTAAAACGACATGAAATTAAAGGTCCAACACCGTCAACCCAATAAAAAACTTTGCGAAAAAAAAAAAACGTAGCAATAAAATTTTTTAAAAAACTTTAAGAATACTGCACTAACTAATTAATCCAAATACACAAGTATTGAGAGAAAATACTAGCAGAAATTATAGGAAAAATATCAACTTTAAAAGAAATACCAACACAGTAAATTAAGCTTAATCCAAAACCGATACTTATATGAAATATCAATGGAAACAACATAAAGACTAAAAAACAAATTAAACAACAACCATATATTATATCTTTATCTAACGTAAACAGAATCAAATAATAAACAAAAGTAAAAGTACACCTTAAAGTAACTATCGCCCGTACCGCGTGTCAATTGCAATGTAATTTTATGTAATTAGATTCCCTTAGAATCTTAGATATGAAATAAAAATTAAAAACCTTATTGTAAATTAATTAAAAAAAAAATACAAACACATATTGTAAATTAATCAGTTTGTAAACAATACTAACTGTAATTAGTAAATTATACATATATCAAAAATATAATCTTATGTACTTTTAACACAAATAATCAATTCTCATATTTATAAAAGATACCAACTCATTTGACTGTCTCTACACTTTAGTATAACTAATTTACAAAAAAAAAAAATCCATAAAAATAATCATATTCCTCTACAAAAAAATAAATAAAATAAACTAAATTATACTTAATGCAAAACCTATTTCTAAAAAAAACTATCCAACAAAACAACATAAGCAACCAAAATATAATAATAAAACCTACAAAAATTATATATGAACCCAAAATATAAAATAGCGGTCAGTTTATGAACCATGGTAAAATTAATATCCAAAAAATTTGCTTAACAACTCCGTCTCTTTGGTTTACAAATTATATGTTTTGTCTTCAAAATTCCGATATTATAAATTACTTATTATTATTTGTAAATTAAAAGGCAATAAAAAAAATAAAAAAAAAATATATATATATATATATATATATATATATAGATTTATGACTTCTTACATCATACTGTAATATTGTTAAAAACAAACACAGACCAGCCAACCTCAAAAGAAGACAAGAAATTACAACAAATATAAAACAAACAACAACCAAAACAAAAAAAATCCAAAGCTATAATGTTCATTGGCTAATTAAATAATGTGTGGATCACCAAATTTTACATATCTACCGTCAATTAGAAATAATATAACGGTCATAAATCAACACTTACCTAACCCTTCTTCTCTTATTTTTAAACAACTCGAAAACAATTACTTATGTTATCTTCCTTCTGATTTTTAAACTTCGCCGCAATTCTGCAAGATCCAAAAGGTTATCTTCGATTTCTGCCTATCTCTGCAGGATTAAAAAAAGGTATTACGTTTCTTCACTCTCCAAAATCTGACGATTGCCTCATCCCCCTTTTCCTACTCTTATCCTTTTCAAGTTTTGGATCTAGAAATCTTATAGTTTCCTTCTTTGTTCAATACAAATCTCATGTACTAGGTTTCTCTTTTTTTATCTCATTTGGTCAATTGATTGTAATCGAACTTCTCATATCATTTTCAGGTTGTCGTTCTTCTCTTTTGGTGCATCGATTGTAAAAGTATGTAATTATTGGTTGCGTTAACTTTCTTAATTTTGTTTCGATTTAATCTCTGTTATTGATTGTTGATAGAAAGAAAAACCGAAACTATAGTAATCAGTGTTATTGATTGTAAAAGGATTTCAATGGAAGCAAAATGAATCATATGTGGCCTCCCAGCAAAGAACGTGATACCGAAAATCAAACAAAAAGGTGAGCAAGGTGAAGAAAGTCCGGCGGATGATGATGTGAGGGAGATAACAAGGCTACAGTACAGAAAATCTCTCGCTCACCTAGGCTACTTAATACGCATCGAGGAAGACGAAGAAGACATTGATCCAATATACATGAGAATTGTCCGAGACATCCAAAACAAACGCCCAAAAGTAGAAGGATCCTCACGATATGGAAACGCTAATTGAAGATTGTACTGTTAAAATTTATTCTCTTTGTTATTTTGTCAACTTTGTTAACTTCCCACATGTATGTTTAGATTTCGTCAACTTTCAATATTATCGGATCTCATTGTCTTAAAAACACTTAATTTATTAGGATATGAGAATTAAGTAGACAAATAATGTAGCAACGCCCGAAATATGAAGCCTAAACATAACGAGAACTCTCCTTCAAAAGTCTTCAAGTATTATCTGAACAAACTTCTCACAATCGTCGTAAAAAATAAAGTCGGCGAATATTAGAGGACATAGATGAACACACCTTTACTCAACTAAAGAGATTAAGAAATACTAATGATAAGGACAACATAAGTATACCATAAAATACAACTCACATTGAAACAAAAAAAAACAAAATTGTTTTAATATAAACAACAAACCAAAGTAAACTTCCTGCATAAGCTTTTTTAAAAAAACAAATGGCCAACCAAAAAAACATAAGGAACCAAGATCTAACAAAAAAAAGAAAAGAAAAAAAAATAAATAACCAGACCATCATAATAGTATATACAACAAAACTGGTAATACACTTTAATCTAATTATTTTAAAAACATTTAAAAACACACAGAAGATGATCTACAATTTTGAAAAGAAAATAAAACACACTAAATTATACTTCCTGCAAAACTTATTATTTTTAAAAATATCCAATAAACAACATAAGCACCCAAATCAAATAAAAAACAGACATAAATATGAATTTACATAACCAAAAAATAATAAAAACAACAAAACCCTAAAGTACACTTCATCTAACTCCCGCGCGTAGCGCGGGTCAATTGCTAGTATATATATAAACCAAATCTAAATCATCTCATGTGATATATAAATGATAAATTTCTTAACTGTGTTAAATCGATAATAATGTATATATTAACCTATATATCGTTTTAAAATGATAATCCTCAAATTATATAGTGAACAAAAATGTAACGACTAGAATTACTAGTCAATAATTGCTTAAGCGCGCATCCGTTGATAAACTTTTATGTAAGACTTATAACAATGATTAAACATGATAATAATTATATATATAAAAAAGAAGCATAGCATCCAAAACAAGCTAACCTCTCCAATACCGGAGGAAGCTCCGGTAATTAGAACTACTTTTCCTGCAATATTTTCAGAGCAAATGTGCTTGTAAAGACAACTCAAGAGTTTGATCAAAAGATAAAATGGATAAAACAGGACGAGAAAACTGATGGTAAGAGGAGGAAGAAGAAGATTGAGAATAATGTGAAGCATATCCATATTATTATTGTTGGTTTACACAACCTACTACTCTACTTGTTTTTTCGATGTCTCAAACTTGTGCTTTACAATAGAAGTCTATTAGTAGAAACGAAGGAGGAATTTTAGTTATTGCCGAGTCATAAATGAAAAGGTGTTTGTTGGACCTCAATAAGGGGGAGGTATTGGTTTGAGATTTTAAGAGAGTTTAATGACTTTAAATAAAATCATGGAAAGTATAAAGTTGAGGATTCTTATTGATTGTTTAGAAAGTTTTTTAAAATTTTGCTGATTTTTTTTTCCTAATCTTGTAAAATCTCTCATAAAATCTTGTAAATTCTTGCTCAACAAATATTGCACAATATTCTTTTGATTCAACACTTCTGTGAAAAAAAAAAATCTCTTTGTGTTCAGGGTTCTTCTCTCGACATCGCAACCTTCAACATCGCCACACACGACGGTGGTGGTAGCCATAAACGGAGGCTCTCTTCTTCTCTGATCTATATAAATTGCATAAATTGTGGCGATCTCGTTGTGTGTGTCATTATTATATACAAAAAGGGTGTCATGATCCTTACATAAACAAACATGCACACACACACACAGAAGAAAGAGAGATAAAGAAAGAAGATGAGAGAGAGGGTACTCGAAGTGAAAATTGAGAGAAAGAGTGAGAGATGAATATATTATACATTGACCTCTCTGTTTCACGAAGTGCACACAAAAAAAAAGTCATGGACTCTATGTCACAATCTCTCTATTTGATGAAAGAGTTTTCATAACTTTTGTTATGAAGAAAATGATATAAAATCCTAAACCAATAACATAAAATTTGAATTCATTAACAATCCAAGATTTATTTGTTTTACTTGAATAACATAAAACTTTTGATGACTTTATAAAACTCTTAATCCAATAACACTAGATTTATCAAGATTTTAGATAACTTTTTATAAATCCACAACCAATAACACCAAATTTTAAAAGAGTTTTAAAAAGTCTTGATTGAATAACAACATATTTTACATAACTTTTAAAGTCATTAAAATTCTCCTTAAATCCCAAACCAATAACCCCCTAAATATTTGGACCTCATATAGTGAACCTTCATCGATAATATCTTTTTATAAAAGAATATCAAGTGATGAGAAGTTAATCTATATGCCTTGATGTGTGTGACTATCATGCGTTTGACATAATGGAGGCAGTTAGAACTTAGAACCTTCATTGAAAAGAGTTAAAAATTTGATAGCAATGTGCAAGTGCCAATACAAAACGTACGCCATTTTGAAGATCAAAATAATCAAGATAATCAAAACGTTACACAAAAAATTTCCGTCAAAAAGAAGACTAGTACAAATAAATTTGTCAACTCACATCCGGAAGTCATTAATATTGGGATTACTTTGCAATTTTTGGAATTCTCAAGGGAGAATTGCTAATTCTGTTCGTGTTGGTTCAAAGCCTGAAATGGAACAGCTACACATGGACAATTAGATCCCTTAAAACGTCATCATATCATTTGCCTTACAATCAAATGTTGGCTTAAGCTTGAAAGACAAGTAAGGGTAAAAGAGAGAAAAGACTAATCCTACCAAGTTATGGAATAGGATTAGCTCTAACTTAGGTAGGAGTTATCTACATAACTAATTCTATTATGATTAGGACTTTGTGTTAAGCTTCTCTATATATAAGGAGGTGTCAAGGTTGTGACACAACTTATGAGATTAGAGAGTTTGGAGAGCTTTAGTTTTTGAGTTATTTTTCTAAAGCAATAAAGGTTTCATAAGAAGAGTTTGTTCTTAAAGATATTGTTTGTTAAAATCAATATTTGGTATCAGAGCTTCTATTGATTTTCTCATTCAAAGTATCTGTGAAGCTAAAGAGAGAAACCGTATTCTTCAAAACCAAGAGAAGTCGCTCTTGACAAAGTCTACGGTAGAAACATGGGTGATTCAGAGAAAGATGCAGGAGCTATTGTTGCCCTAGCAAATATGGCACGAGAGAGTGGTTCTTCTTCAATTCAATGTCCAATGCTCAACGCCACAAACTACACCGTCTGGTCCATGAAGATGGAAATCTTGTTACGAATTCACAAGGTCTGGGAAGTTATAGAATCTAGCTCCGAGAACCAAGATAAGAATGACATGGCTAAATGACTTCTTTTCCAACAGTCCATACCCGAGGCTCTACTTTTACAAGTAGGTAAGCTTCCTACTGCAAAAGCTGTGTGGGATACGGTGAAAACAAGACATGTTGGTGCTGATAGGGTTCGAGAAGCACGTTTACAGACTTTGATGGCCAATTTTGATCGATTGAAGATGAAAGAAAGTGATAAGATTGATGATTTTGTCGGCAGATTGTCTGAGATATCTACTAAATCTGCAGCGTTAGGGGAAGAAATAGAAGAATCAAAGCTTGTAAAGAAGTTTCTTAAAAGCTTACCAAGAAAGCGCTATATACACATCATCGCGGCTTTAGAACAAGTGCTTGATCTAAACACAACTAGTTTCAAAGACATAGTAGGCAGACTCAAAGCCTACGAAGAGAGAATTTGTGACGAAGAGGATCAACAAGAGGATGATCAAGGAAAACTTATGTATTCGAACATGGAATCTCAGTCTTTTCAAGGAAACATGGAGAGTTTCAGAGGAAGAGGACAAGGCGGTGGAAGATTTGGAGGAAGATTTGGGCGAGGAAGAATGACGTGGACGTGTTAGCTATCAACCGAAAGATAAATCTCATATTATTTGCTTTAGATGCGACAAGCCAGGTCATTATGCATCCAACTGCCCAGATAGGCTGCTGAGACTTCAAGAAACAGAGGAAAATGAAGCGGACAATACCCAGGAAGCTGATGAATTAATGATGCATGAGGTTGTGTACTTAAACGAACAGAAGGTCAAACCAGATAAACTTGAGAAACACTCTGCAGAAGACAACGTTTGGTACTTAGATAATGGAGCCAGCAATCATATGTGTGGACATTTTAGTTACTTCTTTCAGCTCGACAAGAATGTTACAGGAAAGGTCCGTTTTGGTGACGACTCTCGAATTGATATCAAAGGGAAGGGATCGATCTTATTTGTTTGTGATGGTGGTGAGAAGAAGATTTTAATAGACGTCTACTACATACCAGACCTTAGGAGCAATATTATCAGTCTTGGTCAAGCAACAGAGTCTGGTTGTGATGTCAGTGAGGAGAGATTATTTAACTGTATATGATAGAGATGGCAAGCTACTAGTAAGGGCTAATCGTTTCAAGAATCGCTTATACAAGGTGGTTATGGAAGTCGAAACTACTACTCGCTGCTTACAGCTTAAAGTCACTAGTGATTCCTCAAGATGGCATGCTAGACTTGGACACATTGGGAGTGAAGGGATGAAAACTATGATACGAAACAATATGGTCACAGGGCTACCAAGTTTTGAGGTCAATAAGGACTTGTGTTCTTCATGTTTGCTCGGTAAACAATCAAGGAATATATTTCCAAAGGCAGCAACGTATCGTGCTTCACAAGTGCTAGAACTTGTTCATGGTGATCTCTGTGGGCCTATCTCACCTGCAACACCGGCTGGAAATCGTTATATTTTTGTTTTAATAGACGATCATTCAAGATACATGTGGACTCTGCTCTTGAAAGACAAAAGTGATGCGTTTGAACGGTTCAAACGGTTTAAGGCAACTGTTGAACAAGAATCCGGAGCTGCAATAAAAACTTTTAGAACTGACCGTGGTGGAGAGTTTCTGTCAGGGGAATTTAAAAGTTTTTGTGAGGTTTCAGGTATACAAAGACATCTAACAGCTCCTTATTCTCCACAACAAAACGGTGTTGTTGAGAGGAGAAATAGAACTCTACTATGCATGACTAGGAGCATCCTTAAACATATGTAAGTACCCAATTATTTGTGGGGAGAGGCGGTGAGACATGCTACTTATCTCATAAACAGAGTGCCAACAAAGGCTTTGTCAGCACAAACTCCGTATGAAGCGTTTAAAGGCAAGAAACCAAATCTGGAACATTTACGTGTGTTTGGTTGCATTGGTTATGCTAAGATAGAGAATCAGCACTTGAAAAAACTGGATGATCGGTCTCGAGCTTTGGTACATCTTGGCACTGAACCTGGATCAAAGGCTTATAGATTACTTGATCCGCTAAAGCAGAGGATTGTTGTGAATCGGGATGTCGTTTTTGATGAACATACAAGTTGGAGATGGAATAGTAATGAGACTGATATCGACTCAAGTATGTTCAAGATTGTGTTCGGACAATTTGGTAATAATGGCATAAGAGACCTGATTGAAGTTGAAGAAGCAGAAGCGTCTAAGGAAGGAAGAGATGAGATATGTGATGATAAAAGGTTTACCATGTTGGATAAGGATTCTAGTCCTGGTAAAGAAGAGGAGTCTGTTGCGAGAGATGTGACATAGATTGATGGAAAACAAGTACAGGATGTTGAATCACAGGCTACACTCCGAAGGTCCTCACGAATATCAGTCAAGCCAGGGTATCTTGAAGATTATATCCTTTTAGCTGAGCTCGAGAAGAAGTATGATTTCTTAGCAGAACTAGAAAGTGAAAGGCTGTTACTTACACTCGATGAAAAACCATGGGACTATCAAGAGGCGAAAGAACTGCAGGTATGGCGTGATGCTTGTCAAGAAGAATTGTCTTCGATAGTAAAGAACAACACTTGGAAGTTAGTTGATCTTCCACCAGGAGCAAAACCAATCAGTTTAAAATGGGTTTTTAAGATCAAGAGAAACTCAGATGGTAGTATTAACAAATACAAAGCACGTTTAGTCGCCAAGGGTTATGTTCAACGGTTTGGTATAGACTTTGATGAAGTCTTTGCTCCAGTGGCTCGTATTGAAACTATTAGACTGATTATAGCTTTGGCTGCTTCACGAGGATGGGAAGTGCATCATCTTGACGTCAAGACAGCCTTTCTTCATGGCGATCTGAGAGAAGAAGTTTATGTTTCACAGCCTGATGGTTTTGTGGTTGCAGGAAGTGAGAGGAAGGTATACAAGTTACAGAAAGCCTTGTATGGCTTAAAGCAGGCACCAAGGGCCTGGAATGCGAAATTGAATCAAACTTTGAAAGAGTTAAAGTTTGAGAAATGTTTGAAGGAGGCTTCTCTGTATCGCAGGCTGGTGAAAGATCATCTTCTGCTGGTGGCAGTGTATGTTGATGATCTACTTATCACAGGATCTTGCTTGAAAGTGATTAATGATTTTAAAGCTGAGATGGCTGCAAAGTTTGCAATGAGTGATCTTGGTAAACTTTCATACTACCTTGGGATCGAGGTAATTCAACATGAGAATGGTATTATGATGAAACAAGAAAGATATGTTGGGAGGATTCTCGAGGAAGCAGGATTAAGGGAGTGTAATGCAGTACTCACGCCTATGGAATCTGGTTTGAAAATGTCTAAGTCACAAGAGGAAGAAGGAATCGAAGAAAGACTGTACAGAAGAAACATTGGATGCCTTAGATACTTGCTACACACACGACCAGATCTTTCTTTCTGTGTAGGTGTGTTGAGCAGATACATGTGTGAACCTAAAGTATCACATGGATCAGCGTTGAAACAGGTACTGAGATACTTGCGAGGAACACTCATGTTTGGACTAAACTACACTCGGTCAAAGGGAACAGAGTTAGTTGGCTACAACGAAATTAGTCGGACTCGGGATGATGAAACAGGGTTGGTTGGTTTCAGCGATAGCAGCCATAATGTTGATGAGGACGATGGGAAGAGCACTACATGTCACATCTTTTATTTCAACCATTGCCCGATCACTTGGTGCTCGCAAAAACAAGACACTGTGGCAATGTCTTCTTGTGAGGCAGAGTTCATGGCGGCAACAGAGGCGGCAAAGCAGGCCATTTGGCTTCAGGAGCTTCTTGGGGAGATAACAGGACGAGATTGTGAGATGGTATTGATAAGGATTGACAATAAATCAACTATAGCTCTCTCTAAGAATCCTGTCTTCCATGGTAGAAGTAAGCATATACATTGACGCTACCATTTTATCCGGGAATGTGTTGAGAATGGGCTAGTAGAGGTGGAGCATGTACCTGGGAGCAAGCAGATGGCTGATATACTCACAAAAGCATTAGGGAGGATTAAGTTCTTGGAGATGAGAGAACTTGTTGGTGTAAAGGACACAACCAAAGAAGGGATCAAGCTTAAGGGGGAGAATATTGGCTTAAGTTTGAAAGACAAGTAAGGGTAAAAGAGAGAAAAGACTAATCCTACCAAGTTATGGAATAGGATTAGCTCTAACTTATTTAGGAGTTATCTACATAACTAATTCTATTATGATTAGGACTTTGTGTTAAGCTTCTCTATATATAAGGAGGTGTCAAGGTTGTGACACAACTTATGAGATTAGAGAGTTTTGGAGAGCTTTAATTTTTGAGTTATTTTTCTAAAGCAATAAAGGTTTCATAAGAAGAGTTTGTTCTTAAAAATACTGTTTGTTAAAATCAATATCAAACACCAAAGCACCACTAGAACGGCACCTTGTGGTGAATATAATCACCAGATAGGCACTCTTTTACTTTAAAGTTTATACTATAGAATCATTAACTAAAATGAGGATTTCATTTAAATCCAACCGTATTAGAAAAAAAATAAAAAAAAAAAAAAAACAGTTCAGTGGGAAGTATATGTGAAATACTCATGTTCAAGTGGACAAATAAAATAATTTATTGAAGATCACAACTCGTCTCACTTGTTAGCGAGCATATTTAGCTTGTACTCTCCTCCTTCCTCGGTCGCCATAGATTGTCTCGCAACCGTGACTCGAGGTTGTGTTAACAAGAACCGGGCTCGACCGGCATCGTCGACGTTGCTGTCAACTGTACACCTTCTTAGACATCATGAGTATGACCGCGTTTATGTCTTCCAGGGTCGAGACTAAACCGCTAAACACAATGTACAGAGTCATTTTTGGGTTTAATCCTCCACTGTTCTTGGCACCACCATGAGGAAGATGTGCATTGTTGGTTGAATCTGATGATTTCTTTGGCACCGCCACGTAAGCTTGTTGCCACTCTGGCACCAACCGAGACAAGAACTCTTTCCCGAACTTCATGTTTAAGATCCATGTTCTTTTGCAGAACGAATACAATAACTTATGGGTAACATTTTAAGACTCTTGTTTTTTATGGGTATTAAATCTTATATTTAATTATTTGAATTACTATTTAATACATAGAGTTAATTAAATTTTAGATTTTTTCAGCATATGATATGATTTAAATTTTTAAAAACGGATATATATTTTAAAAATTGTTTTAGGATTTTTGTAACTAAACAAGTATTTCCAGATATATATATATATATATATATATATATATTATTTTACATTTGAGTTATTTTAATATATAATAAATATTTACAATTAAAAGTTAAATAACACGCAATAAAATTATATTGTGCGAATGATTTGGATCAATATGAATATAAATTTAATTATCATTAATTTGATGTTACACAGATAATTTATCATTTCATTATTTTACTAACATTATCAATATTAGATATATTAAATTGAGTAATTTATGATAATGTAGAGAACACATTATTTTGCAGTAAACTGTGGGTTAAATCCTATCATTAACAGTCAAATACAATTATATAATCTTACACTAAACAAAACTAACACATAAATATAACTTAAATTTTGATATATTTGTTATAAATATTTGAATTAATTTCTTCATAATGCATGGGATTATCTCTTGATTTATAAAACAAACAAAAAAAATAAAAGAAATGGATCTGTGGTATAACACGGGGTAAATACTAGTATGATAACATTTAGCGTTTTATTTGAAACACACACAAACAACAGTAAAACAACTTGAAACAAATCAGAAGAAAGGGAAAAGGATAAAGTAAAAGACTTAGTCACTTAAATGCAATAACGTAATATATCACAAAGTGTTTGCTTCATGTCCATATGAACAAATTGACAACGTAAGACAACCATAGTTGAAGACCAGAGATCTTGGATAGACCGTTATGATCAATCACGCTTGAAGTAAGGTTTGCCATAGCGAACAAATATGTAGTTGAGTACGTAGTCAACGATTTCAGGACAAACATTTTGTATCATAAAGATCCATTTTATCCAAGATGGATCTTCTATGTATGTCTCTCCTCTAGCAATACCTTTGAAGATCGATTTTGTGCATTTACTCACTGATTCTGACATTAGTTAATGTCATATATATAAGGTATTACAAATGAGGCGAAAAAAAAATGTTATGTACAATTGTACAAATGTTACTACTGACCATGTCTATAAATAGAGGAGTGGTCATATTAGTAGATACGAATCCAGGGATAACAATTGTTATTTTGATATCTGGACTGATCTCAACTCTTAACGTTTCAAAGAATTTTAATAAAGCTGCTTTGCTTGCCTATACATCATACCAAAGATATATCAATATACAAAACATTTCTGTATATGAGAAGTATGAAAAATATTTTGTAAAGAAAATTTTACTGAATAGACGCTTGCCGATGGCAAAGGTATATTTGCTGAAGCAGAAGTAGTCACAACGATTTTTCCTTTGCTTTTTCGAAGATGAGGAATGGCAAAATAAGTTATGTATGTTGAGCCCCAAAAGTTGATATCCTTAATGTACAATACACACAAATTAGATAAAACTGAGGTGAAATGTTTTTGTATAGAAAACTAGAATTTATTGAAAAAGTTGTATTTTTATGAACTTAACATTTTCACGAGTAATCGCAAAAGCAAACTAATACCTTCGAAGAGAAATTAAGCCAATGTACTACAATGGACAAACTAATACTTGCGTTTGAAGCAATCAAAATCATGTTCAACAACAGCTAAGCATTTTTCTTAATATAGGGACTATTAATAAAATTGTAAATGGATATTTCAAAAGAAACTCACCATTATATGATTAGCGTCTTGAATTTGGGTGAAATTTTCGAAAAGTATAGTTTGAGGTACCCCAGCATTGTTGATAAGGTGGTCCACTGTTTAGATATGATAACTTGATTAGCATAATGAGTTACAATTTGACTAAAAAAATCATAAGAAGCTAGAATTTCATAATCATAACAATTACAACAATATTTAGTACTTACATTTTCCGAAATGACATCGTTTCATCGATGAACTTCTTGCAGTCTTCAACGTTAGAAACATCACCAGGTATGATAATGACATCACCCGATCCTAATTGACGTAGTGTTTCTGCTACTATCTCTAGACGATCCTTTCTTCGAGCAACAAGAGCTAAACATGCTCCTTTCTTTGCGTATTCGTATGCCAAATGCTTTAGTTTTTGGAACCCAACAAAACAATTCAAATAATATTTAGACATAAAGACTATAATAACAATGATTGAACATGATAATAATAAAAGCATAGCATCCAAAACAAGCTAACCTCTCCAATGCCGGAGGAAGCTCCGGTGATTAAAACTACTTTTCCGGCAACATTTTCAAACCAAAGGTGCTTGTAAAGACAACTCATGAGTTTGATAAAAAGATAAAGAGGCTAAAATAGAACGAGAAAACTAATGGTAAGAGGAGGGAGAAGAAGATTGAGAATGGTGTGAATTATATCCATGTTTTGTTCAAACTTTTACTTCACAAATCACAAGAGAGGAAAATTAGTTATTGCCGAGTAGATGACGTAAATACAGAGATGGTTCAACCCCATTAAGTAGTTGTAGTATGGTAGCCTATCGAAATAACGTTCCTCTGTAATGAACCGTTATTTACGGTTATTTTTTAAAACCGAACTTATTGGTAACGACATGGTGTTGAAGAGTATTAATATGCAAAGTAATACAGCACGACATTTTAATTCTCAACATGATTTAATTGAATTTTCAATTTTCACATTCCATGACTTACAAGTACAAAATAATTTAACTACTAATGTTCCAGAAATGTATGCTACTGAAGTACAAAAGAATTTAGAATTCCTCCCGACAGCTCAAGAAGAGTATCTGTGTATGACAATTGACACGTCTTGAAAACTTTGTAACAACGCGACTATATTGAAACGATATGATAATTCGATATTGAAACATAGTTGACCTGAAATGGAATTTCTACATTAAGCCAGCAAACCCATTTGTCTTGCAATTCATACAAGGCAATAATTAGTTAATTACACTTGGTATCAGGACATTATGAAGATATCAAAACCAGGAATTGATGATATTTCATTTGTAAAAAAAAAGATAGCGAAATGGAAAAACATAAAACCGATTAAGCTAGGAAAACGTTGTGGAGTGTGTCAGATTACAAAAGACTCAGCAACGGCTTTAAAAGCCTAAGCCAGGGATAACTGTATTTTGATTTTTGTTTCTCATCATTCACAACCACCACACAAATAAACTTCAGACCGTCCTAGTCAAGTAAGATGCTTTTCAACACTCAAGTTTCAGCAACCATTCAATCTAATCATCACAGGCTTCCAAACCAACAACAAACAAAAACTTTTAAAAAACAGAGGAAATCATCAGATCTTCCTATACAAGAGTTATTCATAATACTCAGAAATCTCTGAGCATTCAACAACTTGGCAAAGTGTTCATCATTTGAATCCCATTGCAAATACTTTACAAAATCAAAAAAAAAAATATTGTTCCCCGACGTCCTAAAAAACATCATTGAAAATTTGAAGAACAGGATAGCGAGGGAAACTAAATTTGATGTAGGCTAATACACTTCACAACAAGCTTCACATATAAAAAATATTCAAAGCATGAGTTTTTATTATCATGTAAAAGCCACCCTAAACTCTTTAAGACAAAATCAAAATCAAACAAGGAAGAACTCAGTCCCTTAGATGTTCATAATAATGCGATCATTACCGCAATCATTACAGGTCTGTAAACTTGACTCATCACTGTTCTTCCCATACCAAACAAAATAAAAACACGAATTTAAGACAAAACCTAATAAAGAGATATGTAGCTGCTCAAGTACTGCTTCCTAATCAGTAGTATCAATACTAGAATTAACAGTAATGATTACTAAAGTGATTAGAGAGCGATTATATAGAACTACGAGCAACACGATTCATTTTGCTTCAAGGGAACGAATCATATGGGAACGGACAAATCCACATCGACTATCTGATGAAGCCATATATAAAACTATTCCAGATCTAAGAACTAATCGCATCAAGAACAAAGCAAACAGAGACATTTATTCGAAGACAAGCTATACTAAACCCTAGAGGATGAATCGGCTGAAGAAGTGTGAGATTAGGTTTGGTGTGTGGAAGTGTTTATATAGGTTTATAAGTCGGTATTGGAGATTAGGGTTTTTTAAGGTGGCGGATTAAATGACGAAAGTAACCTTGGGCTGAGGTTGTGTTAAATCCTCTTTTTGTGGTTGGTTATTTGTTACAGCCCAGTATTGAAGGTATTTGTCTTTTATTTGAAGCCCAATATTGTGTTGAAATTGGTTTTTTTTTTTTTTTTTTCGTACGGTTTGAATTAGATAGGCAAATTTTAGGGTAGACTAGATAAGGGGCCGCACGATGTGCGGGTTCAAAAATTATTGAAAAAAATAAATTCTAAATCTTAAACAATTTTTTAAAAATATATAAAGAAATTTTATTTCCTAAAATAAATATATAAATAATTTAAGTTAGAGAATATTTGTATTTACCTTCATACATTTATTTATATATATATTTTTTTAATATATTTTAACAATTATTACAATAATTTAAAGCTAAATAATATCCTACTAAAATTTTTTGCCAGATACTCATCATTACAAATATTATTATTTTCAAATTTCAAAAACGTTTCACAACTTATTCACAAAATATTTTACATGCAACAAATTTATCAAAGCAACATCTAATAAGTAATCATGTACAATTTTACTCTATGTTTTACCATTAAAAACATGTTCTTACACCCAAAATTATTTTATTGTTAAAGTATGGTCTTTATCACCACCTATAAAATGTCTTCTAAACAAATTAAACAAATTCTATGTTGCTTTATTTTCATTTTGGCATAATTATAGTGCTTATAATTATTTTTATTTTTTTTTGCCAACATATATAGTGCTTATAATTACTAAAATTGTTTTGTGACATAATTTCTTTAACCATGATGTTATTTTTTACTCCAAAGATATTGAATGAACAACTGGTGAAAATTATCTACTCGAATACAATGATTTTATGACTAACCCAATAAAAGTTGAGAACCTGAAAAAGTTAATATAATATAATAAAATAAAAATTTGAAAATTATAATCATGATGGTATATATATCTTAGATAATTCAGATATACAAAATAGAAACTTTATATACAATCCAAAACATGACTTATGTCATAATCAAGGATCAACGACCTATTTACTCTTTAAAAGTATCCAATGTACCAAAACAACTTAAAGCTATGACCTCGTCTCAAATATTCTCGAATCATAAATTCTCAACTTATTTTTACCCGAATCAAAAGTTCTCATATATTTCTCCATATACCTGGTTTAAACGGTTTACGAACCTAATTTGTTAGAAAACCACATAAGTTCGGTTTGAAACCAATTTTAAAATGGTATACCGTTCCAACTTCCCAAATTTGAAACCGCTTCTCAATTACTCGATCAAGCAGCTATTGTTTCAGTACCAGAATCATCAACATTATTCAGAAAAGAAAACTCTAAATTTTGACCAGAAACCACCGACTTATCTTCCAAACTTATAATGCTACTAACTGTATAATCACTTTGGAACCTCCATTAGTGTCTCCATCCTCGATTAAATTAGCTGACATTATATACTTTGATTTCATTTTATTGCATCTGATAGCTTCTATTGAAAAACCCGCACGAATCAAAGACCCACGCAATAGATCGGTAAAACTTTATCAGAAAAAAAAATCAAAGATCAAAGTTTTCGATATAAACATGTAATATCATGTAGATATAATGTTATTTTCTTAATTAGATGTTCTATTATGTTTCAAAAATAATAATTCTTTTGACATAACTTATGTTATTCTTTTTAAATTTGTTATTCACTATTTATTTATTAATAATAATATACATGCTTAGTGACTGACTTTTTTGTTTATACATGTCAAAATCTTATTAAGAAAACATGTATAATATAAGTAGTGTACAATGGAAAATATATTAGTTTTGTTAATTTTTCTTTTTGATTTGGAATTTTTTTTAGACATAAACATGTAAATTTTGTTTAGATTTAATGTTATTTTCTTAATTAGCTGTTTTGAAAAATAATTATTTTTTGACATGTGTCAACATCTCATCGGTATACTTTTATTTCCGTCTACAGTGAAACTTTGATTTGGATCGCACATAGTATTTTTACCTTAGTTGTTTTTTTAATATAATAAGATTACAATTATCTAATGATTTGTTTTACCAACTTGAAAACTGTAATTTATAATCGTTAAAATTGACATGTCACGATCTGGTGAGTTTTTAATTTTGATTTCGGATCGTTAAAACTAACACGTGTCACGATCTGGTGAGTTACTAACTTTGAGAACCAAAGTTTATATAATAAGATTTGAACAATGATTTTTTTAAGTTTTTTGTGATTACGACTTTAACCCACAAAATAAGGATTTTAGGGTGCTTTGAAATTAAAAAAAAAAAAAAAAAAAAAAAAAAGAAAAAAACATGTTAATATATCTCTCCGATGACATACTCTGTTACATGGTTACCCTTAGCTGTATACATCGATGTGTGATTGTTATATTTACACGGACGGTGACCAACTATTTCATACGTACAATGACAAGTTATTGAATCAAATTCAAACAACAATTGTGTATGAGAGCGAAAGCCATTTTTCATCAACCATGAAAGAAACAATTTCACTTGTAATTGTGTTAAGAGTACCATGCACCACTAATGTAAATTGCTAATCAATTTTGTTTAAAGCGTGGACACTTTGTTGTTAATTTTGTTTGGTTCACTTGTGCAAACTTTTGGAAGTTTACATTGGTGAACATGTCAATGTCATTATCCGGCTGTCAATTATCTTAAATTTGGGAAAACATTGTTATTAATGAAATTTTTAAACTATGTGAGTTTCCGTGTAACATATCTGTTGAACGATCAAAGTAGATCTCGACTCATTGTCTAGTCACCATATACATGGAAACGTGATGTTTTTGCAGAATGTACCATCTCGTTGCAAGACCTTAAGCTGCAGAGTCCGAATCAAGTGCATTTCGTAATTATTCAGTGGACCTTAGTATACATCCCCCATTTGAAGAACAGAATATTCTGATCGAGATAAAATACAAATACAGTAAAAACTCTATAAATTAATATTTTTGGGACAATGAAAATCTATTAATTTATAGAGATTTTAATTTATCGATAAATTAATAATTACTAATTTATAGAGAGTCTTTCCTAATTTAGTAAAAAATATTTAAAAATAAAATTTAGTCGTTATAACTAATATATTTATAAAATCAATTATAAGGAAAATAACAATTATCATGTTTTGAAGATATCACTCAAAGATTTTTATATAGTAAAAATATTAAAAATAAACTCTAATAAAAGTTAATGTGTATATATATACATATATTTAGATAATTTTTGTATAATTATTAATTTATATTATTGATGGGACCATATATTTACAAAGGATTTTCAAAAAAATTATTATCTTATTATATTATCGAATAGTGTCTAAAATTACAATAGTCCCAACTTGGGACCGGAGAAATTTATTAATTTATAGAGATTATTAATTTAACGAGTATTAATTTATAGAGGTTCTACTGTACATAATCATATAAGACTATATTATTTGTATCAAATGATTTAAAGTATACCAAATATTACTGAATATGGTGTTATGTAAATCTGGGCCATATTCTACCAACATTTGCTTCCATTGTAAAATTATAAATACAACTAGATAATAACCCGCGCTGGTAGCACGGATTTTTTTTTTTTATTTTGTTATTTGTTAATAGGGAAATTACCTAGAATATTACATAAAAGTAGGTTTATTACTAGACTAACACGTTGAAATTTTCGACTTACTAGAATAACACATAAAAGTTTGCAAATTACTTCTATATCTGAGTTGTGTGTTTTATTACTGTATTGCCATTTATAATTAAATTTGGTCGAAAAAAAACTTGAGATCTCATGTTCTTGCTCTTGTTTCCCTGTTTTTGTTTTTATTTCTTTTTGAATCGATGTTTGTTTGATTTTTTTTGTCTCCTTTACTCTGATTCTGCAAGAAAAGAATGGACTGTTGGATAAATTCCCTAAAAGATGCAAGAAAAGAAGCTTTACTTCTCCACCAAATAAAAGTTTCAATCTTTTTTTCTTGTTAGGGTTTCCTCTCTCTTTTCTTTGGGATATTTCAATCGGAGGAGAGATATCAAAAAAGATGATAGATTTCAGTCAGAGACAACGATTCTTCGGGTATACGGGTCAGCCCAAAAGCCGATAATCTCACCCGACTCACCGGAACCATCCCTGGTCCTATCGGTACTCCTTAGGAAGGCGGAACCTTTCAGATCGATATCACCATGCCAGGTCCGATCCCAAATTCTTCTACTTTAAGGCCTTTGATTGTGAAAATTCTAATACCCAGAACCTAGTTTTTGGGGATTATGTAGTTATTGGATTCACTTGATTTTGTTTCGATTGGTGTAGGAGTTGAGATTTTAGGGTTTATGGGTGTTTGATTTGTATTGTGTTGGTGTTCCTAATCGATCTTTTTTTATAAAAAATTGCAGAAGGGTATCCATTTGAGCCTCCAAAGATGCAGTTTTCAACCAGAGTTTGGTAAGAAGATGTTGACTCTGATTCTTATGTTAATCATTTGCAAATTTTATGAATCTGTGTAGTTTTCTTATTGTGATTGATAAATGTGTAAGAGAACTTAAGCTTGGTACTATAGAAGTTCATAGAGATTGAATCATTGTTATGATGCACAACTGTTTATCTATGTCCTTGTGGTATTTGTTTGATAATTGTCTTTATCTGTGGTCAAAAGTTCAATCTCTGGTAAAGTTGTTTTAAGGGTTACTACTGATGTGATTGTATGTTAGTTTGTTCAATCTTTGTTGATAATTCATGTTAATCGAACCTACAGGCACCCAAATATTAGTAGCCAGAGCGGTGCAATATGCTTCGATATATTGGAAGACCAGTGGAGTCCAGCTCTTACTCTGAAGACTGCTCTTGTTTCAGTCCAGGCATTACTCTCTGCACCAGAGCCCAAAGACCCTCAAGATGATGTTGTAGCTGAACAGGTTATAATATTCTACATCAACCTTCATAATCTTCTGTTTTTCCCTGTTTTTTTAGTCACTTTGAAGCAATACATTATCTCTGATGTTTACAGTATATCAAGAACTATCAAATACTTTTATCAACAGCTCGCTACTGGACTGAGACTTTCGCCAAGAACTCTTCTCTAGAGCAAAAAGTGAGTTGTTGAAATGGATTTAAAAGATTCAATGTAGTGTCTGGTTTGTGTAGTTAAAAGATTCGTTAATCTGTTCTCGCTAGGTATATCATTCTCCCTGTGACGAATTTTGCTTACATTTCTACTTTTTTTTTTTTGTTCCTTCGATTTGGCGTATTGATTTTATCTGTTCATGGTCGTTAAGAGTTTCTCCTGTAAACAATGGTGAAAGAGGAGATGATACAGATCAATTGAAGCCTGTATTCGTTGGAGAGTTTCCTCAATTGTTGCGAGATGAACAAAGTTATCCTGGTTAGTATTTCTTTGCCTTTCTTTAAGATAGAAGTAGGAACAGTTTCTTTGAGGAATGTTACTTAGTTTGTGGTTTTCAATCTTCTCCAGGTGATGCTTGTGTCTCTGGTAGTATGGATACAGAAACTTGTCTCTCTTGGTTTATCACTGGAAGTAAACTTTTTGTATGGAGTCTACTTGACGACCTTACCGTCGAGAAAATGCGTTGTTCTTGAACTTCCTTCTTGTGTTTTGACTAATGAAGAGTCTGGTAGTGGTTTACAAGATGGTAAAAGCTGGTTGGTTAGTGTTGTTCCTTGGGATACCTCTGCTGGTGCAGCAAGTAGGGCTGCTCGATCTCGTAGTCATGTTGGTATTGTTATGTGTAGCAGGAAAACTAGAGCTGTTGTGTATTGGTCTGACATCTTTTCTGGTCAGGAAGCTGCTCCTTTGACTAGTATTGGATCTTCTGATGAACATGTTGTTTATCGTTCACCTACAGTGGGATTAGAAGCGGTAGAGCAGAATATAGCAATCTCAATTCTTTGATTACTACTGCAGTAGCTGCAGCCGAACGCCTTTGTATTGCTGTTGCTTGCAGTTCTAATGGTGAGCTATGGCAATATACTTGTAGTCCTACAGGTGTTAAAAGTAATCAAGTAGAGTTGAACATTAGCTCTTCCTCCGTAAGTGAGGGGATCCAAGGTCCTTGATCTGGCGTTTTTCACAAGGATTGGCAAGAGAGTCTTGTTGGCAGTTTTTCATGTTGACAGATTGTGACATACATTGTTTTACTATTGAACCTTATCCTGATCTGACTGTTTCAAAAGTCTGGCAACATGAGATTGTTGGCACTGATGGTGATTCAGGTATCAAGAAAGATATAGCTAGTCAAAAGCAAATTTGGCCTCTAGATCTGCAGGTAGATGATCAGGGTAAAGTGATGTAAAAGCAATCATCTTTACGATATATTATTGATCTCCTAAGGCTGATCTTCTAAGGAGATTTATGTCTTGGCTCTCTCTCAGCATCGTGGTGTCAAAGAAGTTACTGAGTGGATGTCTAAGGTCTTTCCCTTTTATTACCATGCTTTAATCTCACTCGGTCATTAAGATTGCACTTTTCATTACCTGTGACAACAACTCCCATCTGATGATTTCTCTTTCAAATGTTCTCATCGCTATATTACAATCTCAATGGCAAAATGCTGACGTTTGTTATGTTTTTTGCTAGACAAGTGGAATCCCAGTTTCGGAGATCTGTCAGCACCGTTTTCTCTTGTACAACAAGGACGTCACACAACATATTTTCGAAGTCTCAGCTGGTTTGGACTCCCTTGTCCTAGGAGAAGGTCAGATACTTGCACAGGTTAAACAAGTTATTAAAGTAGGTCAAGGAGGCAATGAATTTGGGAGGAACATTAGTGGGCTATTTAAACACGCTATCACGGTTGGGAAGCGTGTGAGAACAGAGACAAATATCGCTGCTGGAGCTGTTTCCGTTAGCTCTGCTGCAGTCGAACTTGCTCTCATGAAGCTTCCAGATTTTTCACATGCATCATCTGCTAGGATGTTAGTAATTGGTGCTGGAAAGATGGGGAAGCTTGTAATCAAGCACTTGGTTGCTAAAGGTTGCACTAAAATGGTGGTTGTGAACCGAAGCGAAGAGAAAGTTGCACCAAAATGGTGGTTGTAATCAAGCACATAGTTTTTTTCTTCTAGCCTAGCAAAAGAGATCCTGAATCTGTGTCATGTTATGTTCAGAGTGATTACAACCTGGAACATCTTGAATATTTGAACTGGAACGTTCTTCTATTTAGGTTCTTTACATTCTACAGACTATTCTCTTCCTTCAATCCATCATTCTTGAAAATAAATTAAATTTACGTTGTGGGCAATGGTAAAATCATGGTAAACACAAGAAACGATACTACACATCTCAACTGATAAAAACTCAAAAGTGACGTTATTTAGGGGGACAAAAGGCACAAACTTGTGAAGAAAGCAAGAGAACAATAAATATGCTTTCTTTGTAAGAGAAGAAACATATGACCTGAGACTAAAGAAGAGATTTTGACGAACAGAAAACATAGCCGCAAAACTAGGAATATCCATTGCATAACAGAAGAGAAAATGGCTAAGTATTGCAGAAATTCAAAGACTTATATATATGCAGAGCAATAAACCTTACTAATATTATCAAAGCTCAAATTAACCAATTCAGAAGAGACTCTTGACTATATTTATATTTTGGCAGTCTAAAGAAGGCAAAGAGAAGGCGGCTCAGTGAGGAAGCTAAGGAAGCTCACGTTGAAGACATATCATCAACTGCACCTTCTGCAAGCCAACTCTGATTCTAAGACTAATTAGAGATGAGTTGATATTTTGGGATTTTATAACTTATGAAACTATTTGTTAGGTTATTTGGTATACACATAATTTATACATAGTTGTCCAGTTGTACTCTCATATTCATAGTTGATCATTTGCATTTTTTCGTATTTCCAGTTGGACTATAATATAAATTATTAATTAGCAGTTGGCCACAAGATTTAACACTATTAATTAGCATGTACAAGGTTTTCATAACACAATATTCATAAAAACTTGGGTTTCACCTCTTTTGCTTCATTTGAGGTGATCACTTACTAAGTCTTCCTTATACTATAAAGAGTGTCTTATGTGAAAACGATAGTATGTATTAGAAAGTGATAAATTCTTGTATTGTTGATTAAACATGGTTCTTTAATAGTTCAATATGTAAAGAAATTCGTATAAACCTTAATTATCATTTTCATATTTTAAATATAAATGCAAATTTAAATATATATTTAGTTGTACCTAGTTGAACTGAGTATTATATATTTATGTTATCTAAATATTACCCTCTATAGTTAAAATGTAATTTTGTCTGATTATTATTCATTACCTCTCGAAAATATAATAAATAAATAAACAATTACGAATTACATAGGTTGTTCTACTAACATCTCTTACTTTTTCTAGCAACATCTCTTACTTGTTCCATTTCCGGTGAACAATTAGCTAGGGTTACAGAAGAAGATATGTTGAAGATGACTACAAAATTACAATAATATCGTTCATTAAAACGGATTTATACACTAAGCAAAAGAACGTTATGTACGTAGACTAATCTCAAGAACGTTATGTACGTATGCGTTCATATGTACGTACAAGTTTATATGTACGTACACGTTCGATTTAAGGCTTAATGAACCCGAAATTACCATAATATTCTCGTCTTATACCTCTAACATACGACTGAAAACCCTAATTTCCCCTGTCTCACTTTATTTTTTCACGACTTCTGTCTATTTTTTTGGTTTCACTTGTGGGGTTTTTACTCAACTATTATAGATTTTCGTCTCAACATCTAATTTCTAAATTAAAAACCTATAAAAAGTGAGTTATATAGATTTCTGAAACGATATCTTGCTCTTCCATGGATGAACCCAGAGGAAAGATTTTTGAAACTGAGTAGGAAAAGACGTTTGCCCCGGCCGACAAACAGAAGACGATTGATGAATCTGCTACAAACTTTATTACATGAACACCATTATTCGGAAGAACAGCAAACGTGTTTAGATCTTCCTCCAATAAGTCTATCGCAACGCTAGACTGTCTTTGCTAGCTCAAACAAATTCGTGTTATTCTGGTAAGACTTTACAGCTGTCAATCTTGCTTACTAAATCTACCACCGACAAGAAGCCTACCACAACACAACGAAAACTATTTCAAAAAACAAACAAAGTATACCAAAAATATCTGTAACGAGAGAAGGCTGTCGCATAAATCTGTCGCAACAGACCATTAGTCTACCATAAATATCTTTTGGGTCATATTGACTGTTGAAGGTGTACGTCAGATATTTTTGGTACACTTAGTTTTTGATACACATATACGTCCACCGATAAGTGTACCAACACTACAACTAAGTGTGCCATCTACGTTGACCGATAAGTGTACCAAGACTACAACTAAGTATACCAAAAATATCTGACGTACACCTTTAATCAGTCCACGTGTATAAATCTACCATCAAAGGATCGGTAGACTTAGTCCCAACTTCCAATGTTTTTTTTTTTTCTAATGGCATTAGCCGTAATTACGTTTTTTCCCAACACTAGTTTCAGGGGTAGTATAGGTACAATGTGTTAGTCTAGTAATTACAAACAATTGTATGTTACTTTTGTAATAAGGAAGCTTTTATGCAATATTCTAGTAACTCATCCTTGTTAATATTATGTTTATGTTGTATCATTCATTTACATGTTTTATATTATAGTACTATATGGTGAATTTTGATTCATATTAAACTACTAATAAGTAGGCCTGGAAACTACTACCAATACTCATATTGGATCCGTTTTTCCATTTGTATCCGTCCCAAAAAATGGTATCCGCAGCTTTAGGGTCGAGTGAAAGGTATAATAATTATATTATCCATGAATAATGATCGAGTATCGAATATTAATTTAATTTTTGAGCGTCTCGTTACCCGTCTCATTACCCGTTTTATTACCCGACTCATAAATACATGTTAATATTTTGTAGAATAATGTTACCAGCGTGAGGAAATATTTATGTAAATTTGAATCTGTTTGTTACCAAATAATAGTAGAAAATTTATTAATTCTATACATTTTATAAAATCATATATTTAATTTACTTAAGGTCATACTCTGATTTCGACCTGTAGTTGGTACTACTATTTTGGTTTGGTGCAATATCAAATTCGTTAATTATACATTCGGTAAAACCAAAAAAATCTAACAAAACATGTATTGACCCGTGATTTGGTATTACAAATTGATGTGATCGTGTTTAGAGATCTTAATATACCAAATTTACAAATTGAAGTTATTGGTATAACATGTTGTATATTAATTTTATAGGTGAAAATTACAATTAGGTTATGTATATTATCAATATTATACATTTAGTATTGTTTATATAGTGAATATTGTGTATAAACAATTAAGTTTTAGCCAATTAAATAGTTTGTTATTATTTCCTAAGATTTATGAAACAATAAATAGAGTTTTATTATTTTGTAAATAAATCTAAACTTTTCTTTTGTTAGTTATTAGAATAATTAAAATATAATAGTATTTTCGTAATATGTCACATTAGAACTGGTTAAATTTTTAACAACATAGCATAAATAAGTATATAGATATATTTTAAAAATATAAACAATGTTGTATCCTAATTTTTAATATATATTTGTTATTATTAAATGATTTAGATATGTAAATATTTAATCTTAGTTTTATAAATAAATTTAAGTTTTATAATTTTCTAAATAGTTTGTTATTGTTTCCTAAAATTTCTGAAACAATAAATAGAATCTATTTAATTATTTTATTACATAACTTCAAAATAATTTTATTATTATTTTATTAAATAATTTCGAAATTATTTTATTAATGATTTCTTGTAATCTAATAAATTAATAATTACTATTTTTTAGATAATCATTTTCAGGTTACAACAAATTAATATTAAGATTCTGTTATTATATTTTATATTAAAATACAATGACATTTTGTGTAATATTTTACACGGCGTAAGGTTATTTGTTTAAATGATTGCTTAAATAAGTATATAGATTCTACTTTCCTTTTTTAGAAAAAAAAATTCAACAGTTTGAATGGATAAAATATCTGTTTGATAAAAGAGGCATTAGTTTGACTTTTATAAAGCAAAAATAAATGGATATGACTCATATGACTGTATGACTGTATGACATACTATCATATATCAAGAAGAGCTGAGATATCTGAAACTTGGCCGTGTCACCGCACGCCACTAAGGGAAAAGTATTTTACAGTTGCTTCTATCAAAGTAACAGAAATTAATCTTCAATATAGAACAGTGAGATCGAAATTAATGGACTACGCGACCAAGTTTTTTTTTTTTTTTTTTTTTTTTTTGTATCAGTGTTAAGTGACGACCGAGTTTTATCACCATTTGGTCCTTTTCTAAAAATAATTTTTAAATCTTTGAAATTAACTTTTATATTGGGTTTCTTAATTGATAAGGAAGAATAAATCTTTTTTTTTTTTTGCAACAATATAACTCACAAAGAAACAATTATATTGAACTTCAAGGAGAGAACAAAAAATAAAAAAACAGCTAATTTAACTATGTTCGGATTGTTTTGTGTCCGAAGAGGAGTCCCGGTTCTAGAAAAGCAAGGTAAGGAAATTAAATTAGCATGGCACGGCCGTGTCATAGCGTCTATTTCTTACTAGCCAGAGAGCTCGTAGATAAATGATTTGCGGGACTAGAATCGTGACCACATGAATGACGAATGACGAGTCGTTTTCTAATTATGTCCAACCTTATTATAAACGTGCTAATCTCTTCTTTCTTTACAGTATTTTTTAACTACCGTGGTCTTCTCTCTCACAATCCCACTTACTTTAATTAAAAATTGACCTGATTTACATAAATTAACTATTGATGACGCTTTGTGAGAACAATGAGGTGTTTAAAAAGTCTTTTACTTTCAAAATGACTTTTTTTTTTTTGGGGTAAACGGCCGGGGTATTACCCAGATTTTATTAGAACAACAAAAGACAATTACACACTAATATACCTCTGGCACAGGCGGCCAGTAACGTCTGCACGCAACAGCTCAGCAACAGACTCTGGAACCGTGTTAAAAACATGAAATCCTAAAGAAAGAGA
Organism: Camelina sativa; assembly: GCF_030686135.1. NCBI lineage: Eukaryota > Viridiplantae > Streptophyta > Magnoliopsida > Brassicales > Brassicaceae > Camelina > Camelina sativa. Next base: position 23,554,417 of record NC_141888.1, on the reverse strand, counting down.
GAAAGCATAGGTAGCTAAACCATCGGCAAGATAATTAGCTTCCCTATAAACGTGACGAAAACGGACTATCCAGTCCCTTGTAAGAAAGCCATGGCACATGCGTACCAGGAAAGACAGCGGATGAGAGTCTCCTATCCCTGTCGTAAGGAAACCAACCACCAGTTGCGAATCCACCTCCACCTCCAGACGCGTAACCTTTGCCTTCCAAGCAAAGCTCAACCCGTAATAGACGCCCCACAGCTCTGCCAACGGCGCTGAACAACGCCCAATACGTACTGCAAAACCACCACACCATTCACCCACATTATTCCTCAGTACCCTTCCTGCAGATGCCATACCTGGATTCCCCCTTGACGCTCCATCAATATTGAGTTTGAACCACCCAGGATCTGGTGCCACCCAGCCTATATCTCTGACCACCCTTATTCGTACACCAGCCTGGTTCCCCCTTAGCGACTGTGCCTTAGTCACCTCCATCGTAAGCTTTTTTACAAAGGAAACTCTATCCCTGCAGACCAGTTTCACCCCAAAGACATCACAACATCGCCATTTCCACCCCCACCAAGCGGCCAGTGCAAACATAGTGGCCCAATCTCCCTCACCTACGCCTATACCCTTCTCCAAATTATGGTACAGCCACTCAAGTAGGGACATTGTGAAAAACTCCCTACTTTTGGTTAACACTGTAGGGTACCTTTTTAACTAATTTTTTCTTTTTAAAATAAAAATATACACAATATTCGTTATGTTTTTTGCATTTTACATCATAATATTTGACTAGAGGATATCATAAAATACACAACACGATAGTGTTATAAAAGCAATTATTTTGCTACATCCCCATTGAGCTTAATTAATTAAAAATATAAAAATGATAAAATTATTATAATTTATTTTTTTAACAAAAAAAAATTGAACGATTTGGCTCAATTATATCAATCCCAAAAATGCATGCGAGTAATTTAAATCCTTACTTACTCTTTCGGATGAAAAGCAAGACCCAGAACCTCTTAGTAAAAAAAAAAAAATAACACGGATTTATATACTGCTTGCACTAATCCACCTCCTTGAATGTTGGAGCCTCTGTATGTTGACAAATTTAACTATTAATAAAGTTCACTTTTGCCGAAAAAAAAAAAAGTAAAAAAAAAAAAACATATAAAAAGGCTCATGCACACATATATATTCTCCATGTAGCCTAACGGATTGTAATAATGTTGGCTATATGCATGTCACCGTTTGGATTCAAGCCTAGTTACATTAACATAAGATCAAAGTGTGGGAAGATTCACCAAACAAACAATTTATACGTCATCTCTTTTTATTTTGTAAAATACTTAGGTTCACCCCTAGGGGTGAACTTCTCCATTCACCCCCTCTTCTCTCAGCCAATCAGAATCTTCCATCTAATATTTTATTTAAAAAATAAATCAAAACTAAATTTAAAAGCAAACTAAATAAGGAAACAAATTCTGCATACTTTTAATTAAGGAAAGATAAATATTGGCTTGGTTTAGATTTTTAAAATTAGAATAAAATTATTTATTGGTTTGGGTTTACAAATGAAGTGGTTAGAGTTTAGATTTTACAATTCAAACGTAATTATATGTCGGTTTGGATTTACAAATGAGCTGGTTAGGGTTTAGATTTTACAATTATAACGAAATTATATGTCGGTTTGGGTTCACAAATGAGATGGTTAGGGTTTAGATTTTACAAGTAGAACAAAATTATATGTCGGTTTGGGTTCACAAATGAGATGTTAGGGTTTAGATTTCACAATTCAAACGAACTTATATGTCGGTTTGGGTTCACAAATTAGATGGTTAGGGTTTAGATTTTACAAGTAGAACAAAATTATATGTCGGTTTGGGTTCACAAATGAGATGTTAGGGTTTAGATTTCACAATTCAAACGAAATTATATGTCGGTTTGGGTTCACAAATGAGATGGTTAGAGTTTAGATTTTACAAGTAGAACGAAATTATATATCGGTTTGGGTTCACAAATGAGATGGTTAGGGTTTAGATTTTATATATGTTGGTTTGGGTTTATTAAAGAGCGGTTTAAGATTTTTAATTTTATAATAATATATACAGATTTTATTTTCTTATTTTATAAGGGGGTGAGTGGAGAGGTTCACCCCTAGGGGTGAACCCAAGTATTGTTCTTTTATTTTCTTGAACCCCCTAGGGGTGAACCTTTGTATTCACCCCCTCTCCTCTTAACCAATCAGAATGTTCTATTTAATATTTCATTTAAAAATTAAATCAAAATTAAATTAAAAACAAAAAAAATTAAGGAAACAAATTCTGTATACTTTTATTTAAGGAAAGTCAAATATTGGCTTGGTTTAAATTTTATATATCGGTTTGGGTAGTTTAGTTTTTACAATTAAAACGAAATTATATGTCGGTTTGGGTTTACAAATAAAGTGGTTAGGATTTAGATTTTACAATTAGAACGAAATTATATGCCGGTTTGGGTTTACAAATGAGATGGTTAGGGTTTAGATTTTATAATTAGAACGAAATTATATGTCGGTTTGGGTTTACAAATGAGATGGTTAGGGTTTAGATTTTACAATTAGAACGAAATTATATGTCGGTTTGGGTTTACAAATGAGATGGTTAGGGATTAGATTTTATAATTAGAACGAAATTATATGTCGGTTTGGGTTTACAAATGAGATGGTTAGCATTTATATTTTATAATTAGAACGAAATTATATGTCGGTTTGGGTTTACAAATAAGATTGTCAGTTAATTTTAAAATAATATCTACAGATTTTCTTTCCTTATTTTATAAGGGGGGTGAATGATAAGGTTCACCCCTAGGGGTGAACCCAAGTATTGATCTATTTTCTTTCTAAAATATACGAATCTTCTTTCATTCTTTTTGTTTATTTGATAACAAAACTTCCTTATACACGCCATGGGTCTTCCAATTATTAGCGTCATTCAAGCTTGTAATGATAAAACAATAATAATAGTCAAATCCCCTAAATCATCACCATATCATTTTTACTATGGTTATATATTTTCTTCGTTAGAATCCCAACTAGTTGGAGATGTATTTTACAGTCTTAGTAAAAGAACTAGGGTCAAAATGTAGTATCTCGCGATTGGGGCTTGCTGCTACCTCAAGAATAAAGCAATCCCGATCTTTTTCATTTTGGCCAATCAAGAAAAAATATGTCGATCTGTTTTTATTTTGCTCAATAATTATGATGTATTTTTCTGATTTAGCATTATCCAAATTCGAAGGTTGTAAAGTGAGATTCATCCTCTCGTCTCTACCCTTGCACATTGTAGCAACGTGTGAGGCATGTGCGATGCCTATACATAGAATAAACATGTGATTTAATTTATAATATTACATCTATGGATACACTCGAATACGGAACAGCTCTCCTTTGTTCATTTCCGGAAGTATCATATGATCCTATATCTCTTATATAATTAATTGTTATATATCGTTCTCAAGTTTCGGTTTCGAATGGCGACCAGCCACGTAACACATGTCCAAAGCAAGGTTAATTATAAAATAAATAACAAAGACCTTTGTTTATGTTGTTAGTAAATGTATTTTCAAATTTTAAATATAATTATCTTCTCACCCTTGCATACTATAATTCTAAATTTACCAATATATTACTTATAACAAAGATATTTGTTTATATCATTAGTAAATGTATTTTCAAAATATGATTAGTAACCACACCTTAGTTTGTCATCATATAGGGTCTTGTTTTGAATCACATTTTGTATAATGTTATTAACTCAATCCCCAACTTGATAATATATGTGCACTATTAAAGACCATATACAGATTAGTAATTTGTGAAACAATACTGAATATTAAACCTCATCAATAAGTAAGTTATTTGTTATAGTCTTTAACTCTAAAGTTTTAATGTTTTATTTATCATGTTTTAAAAATTGTTAGGCGTTAGTCGGACGGTTGAGGTGGACCTAGTGCCTAGCGAGAAAATCAGAGATTAAACGGGATTAACCGGAGACTAGTTTTAAAGTTGTTTTATTAAATAAATGATAAAATAATAATATATAGTATTAAATATAGGTATAATTCTATTTATGTTTAAAAAATATCAAATAAAATATAAAACTATAGTATTATTTTTAAAATTACAGTAAACACATAAAATCGTAAACTTAAAACTAAATTTTAGGTGGGTGATAATCGAATTAAGTAGATACAACTGAATTAAATATGTATAATCAAATAATTGATGGTAGATGGGGATTAGTCATTAATCGAAGCAACGGTTAAGATAAACCTAACGATTTTGTGGAGTGTAATCGGTGGCAGACGAAGATTTTTAAAACAGAGTCATTTGCAGTTGAAAATGTATTTACTCTTCGAAACAAACATTATGATAAAAAAAAAATGTTTTATCTATAATCAAAATACAAGTGACCCCACCACTAGTTTGTGATAACACGTGTACGGCTCCAGAGAAATCAAAACAGTTCCATTGGACTATTCATACACCGTCAGATAGTACATATCCACTTGCTGACTCAGCCCCCGGATAAACCTTAACCGGAGTTTACCCCACAGTGAAAAAACAGAGAAAACCGATCGAGAACGTAAAATAATTAAAAAAAACACACATCGGAGAAGTCGTAAGAACTAAGAAGGGTTAATGAACACGTGGAAACAGGTGGTCAGAGTTATCCGGTAACTTATCCGGTTTCAGGTAATACAAAAGTTTGGTCCCCCAAGGCACGACTCATTCAGAACCAAAACGCGACATCACGGCGCCGTATAGTGTCTATAAATAGAGCACTCGGTCGTAGAGAAACAAGACATCAGAAAACTCAAATATCGATAAAACACTCTCACTACGTGCAATTTTCTCATTTCTCTTCCTCGACATCTGTCTGTTTTGTTGTTCTATTTTTTTCCTTGGGTTTTGATATCCCATCCTCCCTAAAGTTTCGGAATATTCTGTTTTCTTTTTCCTCATTCTTCGCGATCTTTCATTTTCTTTACCTAACAAAAAAAGTAAAAAATAAACATGTGTGGAATACTTGCCGTTTTAGGATGTTCCGATGATTCTCAGGCCAAGAGAGTTCGTGTTCTTGAGCTTTCTCGCAGGCAATACATTTTTTTCCTCTGTTTTTTTTCTTTTCAATTTCTTTTGGGTTTTTGTCACGTTAAAACATTCTGAATTCTGCATATCCAAAGTTAGGACTAGTTTAATGTTTGACATAAGACAAGACATCGTATGTTTGTTTCATGTTAAATCTGACTAAGATTTGTTTGTGACCTCATTTCATTACACGATAACTTTGTAGTATTTATAACAATGTTTTTTTTTTCCGGGACCTTTTTGATGAACGTGACATGAACAGTAATGGTTGATCAAATCAAACGTCACCCTTTTAGTTTATGTGTGAAAAAATAATCTAACCTTTGTTTGTTGGTGGAATATTCCCAAGAAAATTTCAAATTTTGGTATCAGAAATGGTATAGTATATGGTTTGAATTTCAATAAATGTAATCGTTTTTTGTTTAATTTTTTTATTTTTTTGTTATAGGTTGAGGCACAGAGGACCTGACTGGAGTGGGTTATATCAGAACGGAGACAATTACTTGGCTCATGAGCGTCTTGCTGTCATCGATCCTGCCTCCGGTGATCAACCTCTCTACAACGAGGACAAGACCATTGTTGTCACGGTACGCTCCTAAATTTATGGTGTCATACAATAACTCCTCTGATATTTTTGAAGCTGACACTTTTCTTTTTCTGTTGTTGATTTGTTTGGAAGGTTAATGGAGAGATTTACAACCATGAGGAGCTGAGAAGACGTCTGAAGAATCACAAGTTCCGTACTGGTAGTGATTGTGACGTCATTGCTCACCTGGTATGTATTTGTGTGTATTTCGTTATGTTTGCTTTTGTTAAACTGGTTTATTAAGTTTTGATTAGAGTTTGATGTGTCTTTGTGGGATATGTAGTACGAGGAGTACGGTGTGGACTTCGTGGATATGTTGGATGGAATCTTCTCCTTTGTGTTGCTTGACACACGAGATAACTCCTTCATGGTGGCTCGTGATGCGGTTGGTGTTACGTCGCTCTACATTGGTTGGGGATTAGACGGATCTGTCTGGATATCTTCGGAGATGAAAGGCTTAAACGATGATTGTGAGCATTTCGAAGCGTTTCCTCCAGGTCATTTTTATTCAAGCAAATTAGGAGGGTTTAAGCAATGGTACAATCCTCCTTGGTTCAATGAATCTGTTCCTTCCACACCTTATGAGCCTCTCGCTATTAGACGCGCCTTTGAAAACGTAAGAAAACATACCCTTGAACAAATTTAAAGGTCTCTTACTTTTGTTTGAAAGTTTGTGGTGTGAGAGATTAATGTGTTTGTCTTTTTATGTAAAGGCTGTGATTAAGCGATTGATGACTGATGTTCCATTTGGAGTTTTGCTCTCCGGTGGTCTTGATTCTTCCCTTGTGGCTTCCATCACTGCCCGTCACTTGGCTGGTACTAAGGCTGCTAAGCAATGGGGTCCTCAGCTCCATTCATTTTGCGTCGGTCTTGAGGTATGATATAGAACAGAGTTACTCTGTTATAAAAGCAGAGGTTGGATGAAATATAGTCTTTTTAAAAATTTGAAACTCAAACTTAGGATCATTTTGTTATTCTGTTAGGGCTCGCCGGACTTAAAGGCGGGAAAAGAGGTGGCGGAATATTTGGGGACAGTGCACCATGAGTTCCATTTCACGGTGCAGGACGGGATCGATGCGATAGAGGATGTGATTTACCATGTTGAGACTTATGATGTGACTACAATCAGAGCGAGCACGCCGATGTTTTTGATGTCCCGGAAAATCAAGTCTCTAGGAGTTAAGATGGTTCTCTCCGGTGAAGGATCCGACGAGATCTTTGGAGGGTATCTCTACTTCCACAAGGCACCTAACAAGAAAGAGTTTCACCAAGAAACCTGTCGCAAGGTATCTATCTATTCAAGTTTAATCACACAAAATGATATCATCCAAAACATAGGTCTTTAACTTACTATTCTTGGACGATGCCTTGCAGATCAAGGCTCTTCACAAGTATGATTGTTTAAGAGCCAACAAATCTACCTCTGCCTTTGGTCTAGAGGCCCGTGTTCCTTTTCTTGACAAAGAATTCATCAATACCGCCATGTCTTTAGACCCTGAATGCAAAATGGTAACCATAAAACTTAGATCACAAACTCAATTTCACAATTTATAACATACACATGTTGAACAAAGTTTCTGTATGGGTCTTTTATTAGATCAAGCCAGAGGAAGGGAGGATTGAGAAATGGGTTCTAAGGAGAGCCTTTGACGATGAAGAACGTCCTTATCTGCCAAAACACATTCTCTACAGACAGAAAGAGCAATTTAGTGATGGTGTCGGCTATAGTTGGATCGATGGTCTCAAAGCTCATGCTGCTCGAAATGTACACACAAATAGATCTCATATCTCATTCTAATTAGCTAAATACAACATCTGGATTCAGGTTCAGGGTCTGATATTTTTATGTTCTGTCTTAAGGTTAATGACAAGATGATGTCAAACGCTGCGCATATCTTCCCTCACAACACTCCAAACACTAAAGAAGCTTACTACTACAGAATGATCTTCGAGAGGTTCTTCCCACAGGTGAGATAGACTTATAAATCTCTATTGATGTAGCAAATCTCCTATTTGTTTTGTTTTAACAGATTCACAAACTTTTGTGTTACGTTTGTGTTTATGGCAGAACTCTGCAAGGCTAACTGTTCCAGGAGGTGCAACCGTGGCTTGCTCGACCGCAAAGGCAGTGGAGTGGGATGCAAGCTGGTCCAACAATATGGATCCATCAGGAAGAGCCGCCATCGGAGTTCACCTCTCCGCCTATGATGGCAGCAACGTGGCATTGCCCATGCCCCCGCCACTTAAGGCCATCGACGACATGCCGATGATGATGGGTCAAGGAGTTGCGATTCAGACATAAGTTAGAAGGGGGAAATGGAGGAGCTGTGTGTTTGTTTATCACTTTATCTTCCCAATGGGTGAAATATTTTGTATGATTTAATAATAAGATTATGCTCTTTTTTTTCCTATGAAGATTTGAATGTATTAGTTATCTTGTAAAAGTTTGTTGTTTATGGGTAAGATTCGTATGTACCGCTTCTACGTACATCAATCTTTGTATCAATTATTTAATATTGTATTGCATTGATTGGCGAAAAATAACACTTGTTCTTGTCTCACAAAACTTTTCATGATATTGATATTGTGTTGGTAATCTAATCACAATGGTGGGGGTGCTGATTGGAATTTCAAAACATGGTTATTATGTTTGGTTAAGAGTATAATAAAACAGAAATATTGGGCGTTGTCACCAATTTACATTGTCTTCCCCGATCGATCTCACTTCTTCAAATTCAAACTTCATTTCTTCCCCTCTCTGAGATTTCAATTTCCGCCATGGACAAAACACAACTGATCTTGCTAGGACTACCGTTTTTCTTGTTTTGCACTGATATCTTCAATCTATTCACTCCTCCACTGTCGAAATCTCAACACCACCCATCTCTCAACCGCAGCGTCAGGCTGTGATCACTCCAGAAACCCTAGATTTCCCATTACAGGTAAATTCAAATTCATAGACAGTTTCTCTCTTTGTTTCCTACTAAATGTCTCACACCACTTCTGTTAATAATCATTCCTCTGTTTTTGCAGAAGTCGAGTGGTGTTGGAGTTGGAAACACCGTAGAGATCAATTTCTGCGTCTCCTGCTCTTACAAGTAAGTTTCGACTTCTTTTACAAGTCATTGGCTTTTTCACCACTTTATGTATTATAAATGGTGAAACCCATCACTTTTTGATTTATTCTTTAGCTGCATCAGTTCTTGAAATGATCAGATTCTCATTTCCTTGTTGGATGACTGGTTCTGATGTGTCCTGCACATTCGTTTTTATTGTAGGGGAACTGCAGTAACCATGAAGAAGATGTTAGAGACGGCTTTCCTGGATTAGATGTACTTCTTGCGAACTACCCTGCACCAGCGGTGAAGCGGCTTTTCGCTAAGGTTGTGCCAGTTGCTCAGATGGGAGTCATTGGTCTTATAATGGGAGGTGAACATATATTTCCTATGATGGGAATTGCACATCCTCCTGCTTGGTACCACTCTTTGAGAGCGAATAGATTCGGGTCCATGGCCTCCACTTGGCTTCTTGGTAACTTTCTGCAGTCTTTCCTGCAAAGTTCAGGCGCCTTTGAAGTTAGTTGCAATGGGGAATTGGTCAGTTGTCTTTCTCTTGTCAGTATGTATGACTTTAGTTATAATACTGAGACTGTGCTATTGGTAAAAGCTAATCCGATGTTTGGTCTTTGCACAGGTGTTCTCTAAATTGAAAGAAGGTAGTTTTCCAGGGGAGATCGAGTTGAGAGATCTCATCAGCAGAACCCTTACGAAACCATTCGTCACATGAAGCTACTATGTAGTCTTCCACTCTAGAAGGTTCTGAAACCCTTACATCAAGCTCCACAACATAGAGACCACCAGTGTTTATGTCTAACAGCTGCAGGAATTGTCCATGTTTTGTCTTAGCACCGACACCATGTCTGAATATTTTGCTAAATTGTCTGGTTAATACAGAGCTCACATGGTTTCTAACGCTTTTTTTGCTTTGTTACTCAGACAAATATATTACAGATTCAACTCATTCAGAAGTAAATAACATATAGTATTCAACAAAGACTAAACAAGTCAACTCAAAAGAGTTTTAAGGTGGTGTTGTGTCAGCCTTTGCATTGGTCGGCACGCTAGGATCGTGTCTGGTGTTTGCAGATGGATCACCATAATCCTCGGTGCTCACCATCAACACTCTATGATCTGTCCTTGTCTTCCCAATTCCTGACAAATGAAACCAATTCAAACCCAAAAACAGAATCAGAATATCACAATTCAATGAATCAGAACATAAAGCAAGAAATATTAACAAAAAAGAGATGAAACCTGAAATAGAAAGAGTGTTACGGGATGACGATGTAACGAGTGGAAGGGTTAGTATGATAAACAAAAGAAGACGAGATCCAAAACTCATCTCAGTTTGGTTTGAGAGGTAATATGTATACGTCGTATATATATATATATAGATATGATGATATCAAAATCGTTTCTGCTTGTGGCTATCCAAATGCAATCTGTTTTGTTTTGTTTTTTTTTTCACGTGAACAAGAGACTAAACATTTAAGGCTGTTTTTGTTTTCTGTGTGTCTTAAAGAAGAGTGTTGGTTTGGGAGATGGTGTATTAATGGTCAGATGATGACCAAGGAAATAGTGACATGTGGTTTAGCATTGTCGCCACATTTGTCACATCTTGGAGGGGCAAAATTTCCAAAATTCTACACCTAAATAGATCTGCTATGAAAAATTAATACTTGAACTTTCATCTGAACCTTTACAAATATATGTATAGTAAGACCACAAATGAAGAACGGGTATTTTACTTCATCACTAGGTTTCAGTTTCATCAGCAGTTGGTACCCTGAACGGCTGAACCTAAAGAAGTATGACCCCAAAAAAAAATTATTGTTTTGAACCAATCTCGATAAGAACTTGGAGAAGAATGATAAATAGTTTTTGAAGTGAAGCCCCAAGTAAAACAGAACACTTGTAACTATCCTTCCTTTCTTAAAAAAGTCAGTCTTCAAAACCAACAAATAAAAGGAAATAGAAAAAGAAACAAAATAAAAGATAGTAATCGAAATTCAACAATACAAGCAAGTTTCCCTCAGCTCCTCTACTTGGTGTCGTCAACAACTTTCTCTGGGACCACTAGTTATGTCCTCCGGCTTCTTTTCCAAGCAACTATCCACACTCTTTGGCTAGAGCGGAACCGACGTCATGGGGACAACCCGACCTTACCAGATCGTATGATTCAGTTCCTCGACCGACTTATTCGAAACAAGCTCTTGTCTCTTCACCGGGTCTCTCCTACCAAGCATGCCGATGCTCTGCAAGTTTGGCTGGCTACCAGAACCTAAACTCTAGACCTTTTTTTCAGATTTAAGCACTATCAAAAACTTTCAGCACAAAGGATGCATATATTGTACCAAGGACTTTTTTTGATTTGAATATAATTTAACATTCATTCAAAAAAAAAGAAAAAAAGAAACTTGAATAATGATAATAACAAGGAGTTCTGGACCAAGACCTTATCTCTCAGTCTTGGAGTCTAAGCTTTGCCTAAACCCCTTCCCCCTTCCAAGTGGAACTTGAACTAGGGGTTCTAGAAAGCGTAACTTTTGAAAGGTTCTAAGAAACTCCACTACACCAAGAGCCTCTTGGTAATGAGAAGAAACTTGTAGGTTAGGCCCACTTAAAACGGATGAGCAGCATTGTGGCGCTGCATGCCTCACCTTTTTCATCATAGAGTGGAACAGCTCGAATTCCTTCTATTAGTTCAGATACCGGTAGACATGTCTGACCACAAAATACATCTGCACTCGATACTTCGTGGTCATAAACTTCAAAACTAAGCAAAGCAAGGTCAGGATAGGTCAAGGGGAATATGAATTCTTCTCCCCAAGTAGGAGTCCATTCGTTGTTTTTCTCCCTCGTTTTCATTATCTTCTCATCATGGGACACACCGGCAATACTAATCTGTGCATTTGCGTTTTGAAAGAACCAAAATCAAACTCATTGCAGACCAAGAAAGTTATTTGTTATGCATATATAATTATCTCCCGATAATATTTTACCCTAACGTATAAATCCGGCTTAGACAGTCGACCTATGCGCTTCTTGAAGTCCACATTCCATCCTTCTCCCATATAGATTTTGACCTGCAAGATATAATTTCATCCCCCATCTTAAGTGAGAAAAATAGAAGCATAATGTAATTGTTGTAGGATGACCAACCTTTAATGTCTTCGCCACCACTGGGTTCTCTGTTGGATAGAAAACTCCACTAGAATCTGCATTCAAAAGGAAACTCGGCTTCTTGACGTAACCGCACCCTCCATTTGCTCTAAACATCCCTTGTATCAACCAAAGTTTTTCTTTGTCGTCCTGTAGTTATGTGGTAAAACATGTTAGTATTCATGACACGGAGGCCAATAGGTAAGCCCGAAACAAAACAAAGACAGGAACCGTTTATATTTATGGGCAATCTTTTTTTGTTTTTTGCTTTAGGCATCCCACTACTATGGACTGGCCCTGATTCCACATAGTGCCATAGTGGCGTACATGCTTGTGCAACTATATATCAGTGAGCAAGAGAAACCATCAAAAATAGCGAGAAATAAACATTTAGAGGCACACCTGCCTGCTTAGTGCAATCATTTGTGCACCGTGCATCCAAGCTCTCTGAGGTTTATAGGGGGCATTGCTAAAAAAACTGCGTTTTGGACGTGTCCGCAAGAATCTATTTTGGGTGAAGCTGTTTATTGTCAAGTATTACCTAATCAGTTGACTTTTTAGTATTTTGCGAGCCAACTACTCTCAACATGTCGAGGCCAGAGTAAGGGTATAAACTTATTTTGCTCCATAGTACCTTATAACGTCTTTTTCGTACCATCCTGGTTGTTGGATGTTGCCTGTTAAAGCTTTTTGTAGTATGCCTCTTGGTTCCACAGCATGAAAGCCAACTAGACTCTGGAAATTCTCATCTGTGGGCTCTTGTCGTATTTCAACACCATTCTCATCGTGATTAGCATATAACAACTCTTTTGGGGGTCTTTGTGATATTAGTATCTTATTTTGTAGTTGTGCTGGTGAAGGAAACTCCTCCAAACTATGAGGATCATGGTGATACACCATATTATCAAATGTCTGATCTATCATCTACATATGCAACAACATATTCATACCATGTCAAGGTAATCAGATACACCATATATTATGATAAAGAGGAAAATGAGGAAAAAAAGAACATTCTAAACCTGAATAGCTTTGGATTGAAGATCCGGTTTCAGGTCGTCCTTGAATGTAATTATCACGGGATAACTCCTCGTGGGAGTAAAGGCATGTTCTTTGATAGCATCGAAACACTCTTGCAATTCCAGAGGCTTCTCAAATTTCCTATAAAGTGCATAATTAAAACAAAAGTTCATAGCAAAAGCAAAACAAGAACTAATCTGACTCAAAACAAATTTTCAATTCATGAAGTAAAAGAGTGCGAAACCGAATACCATCTTCGCCTAACGCAAATGCTGTCTTTACCACACGGAAACAGATCTAGTTCAACCACTCTTACACCCTGTTTAAGTGAATCAATGATGGGCAAGATGCTGTATCTCCCAAACACATTTCCCGTATAGTAGGATTTGAGGCTAGTGTGAATGAAGTAATGCGATAGTGGAGCATTCATGTCATGATGAACCTGAAGAACATAAACCAAATTCTTACAAAGTGTGTCCTTACTTTCAAAAATCAACTCAGAAGTTGGGTTCCATTGCAAGCAGGAAACAACCAATACGTAGAAAACAACAATGGAATCAGCTTCAGGTGAAACAAAAAGCTAAGATTCAATGTATGGCAGCCGGACCTAGAAACTTTTTTTTACCTGGTCGAAACGTAACTCTAAAAAATCAATTTTTGACATAATTATTTTTTTTCTTTTGTCAAATATGTTTAGAAGTTTTTGATTTGTTGAAGAAAGAAAATTAGAAAATATTGATTTTTTTTATTTGTACTTTTTGCTTTTATGTGATATGACAATATGTAAAATCACTTAATACTAGAGTTAATATCGCATAGCGGATGAGTTAGCAAACTATGTTTTTTTTGAATGAAGGTTTGCATTTATTTAAATCTTGTCCGGATGTTATTCTTCCGATTATGTTGGAGGATGCAAATGAAACTGTTTTTTCACGTCGAGTTCGAATGTAATTCTTTATAGTTTAATAAAATAAAGGGAATTTGTCCTCTCTCTTTCACCAAAAAAAAAAGATAATTCAAAAAGAGTACGATTTTTATTTTCTTTCTATATTTATGTTAACTAGAAATACAATTTTTTTTTTTTTTTTTTTTAAATGGGCTAATGAAAAATCTATATATAATAGCAAACCCACTTTTTTGTGTCAACTTTAATCTAACGGATGAGATTAGTTCTCTCATATATCGGTTTAGATTTGTTAATGATCCCAAAAGTTGCAAGATTTTTTTCTTCCAAAAATTGTGTTTCTTCGTCGTACCCCAAGTTTTAATGTTCGCACATATTATTTTTCACACATTTTTGTTTTACACTTCTTTGTTTATATATAAAAACTTGACCTTTAAAATAAGTTTTGAGTTTTTGTTTTTTTTCTGAGTATTATTTTCAAACTTTGGAGACTAAAAAAAATCAAAGAATTGTTTCCTTGACATTGATTCATTCATATTTAACATTTATCTAACATTTGTTTGATATAGTTTTCCAATCGTATCAATTATTTCTTCAAGATATTTTTGTGTTTTATTTAACTGGATTTTTTTGAAGCAATATGTGAGACCAAAATGCTTATGAATGTCAAAAGCATTTTCTAAATATATATCTCCAAAATTTGGAACTGAAAATTTAAGTTAATTTATACTATTAATTAGGTTTGGTTAGTGAAAATGATTACATTACTAAAGAAAAAAGAATTTACAATGAATTACACATGTTGACTTTTATTTAAGAATTTCACCTCTTTAAACACAAACAAATTGATTTATGGTTTTTAGACTTAATAAATTCTTTTTTATGGTGAAGTGACCTTAGTGCAGTGGCAGGAGGTAAGTCCATTTGTAGAAGGCACCATCACACCCGGGATCGAGTCCCGGCTCCTACGAATGTAGGAATTTGGCTAATGGGCCGGCCAGTTGTGGCCCAATGGTTGACAAAAAAAAAAAAAAACTCTTTTTTTATGGGTTCATTATAATAAATTGTATTAAAAACTGGTAAATCTACACTATATAACTTTTTTTTAATTAATGGTAATCTCTCTCACTTGAGTCCGCTCTTGAAGCAAACCGGCCTATCTGACAAGAAGAAGCAAAAGAAAATGTTCACCTGGTCACCGATCGGCGGATTGAGTTCCGTAGAAAACAGAAACTCTTTTAACTGAGGAAGCTCGAGAGTCAAGTTGCAGAACTTGGGAATACCATATTGTCGGCGCAACGCCGCCACGATATCCTTTGCGGCCTTCAATCCGGCACCATCTCCGTCCTTCTCTTTATCCAGCAACTCCGTGAATCTTTGTAACGACTTCGGCATATCGTCATCGTAGCCATGGAATTCATTCTTGAAATAAGTTGGGACGCGATCCCGCCTATTCGCCTGTCTCGGCTCAAACTTCACTCTTATTTTCACCATGTTAAAATGGACGATATCCAAACTTCTTTTTCTAGCTGTTTTTGTTTTGTTTTTTATTTTGTTTTTTGTTGACAGAATTTTTTTATTTTTTTTTCCGAGGCATAATGAAAAAGTAAGTAAGAGCATCTTTATTGGTAGGTTGTTATTTTTGGGTTCTTAAAATTTTTAGTATTAAAAAGTATATTTTTATAAATTAAGAACTTTTTGTTTGTTAATTAAAATTGTACTCTTCCAATGGTAAGCTTTTATAAATGAGGTTCTTAGTTTTGAAAAAGAAAAATAATGTTTAAATGTTTAAACAATGAAAATTTTATTATTGCATTTCATAAACTTTTAAACATACAAAACACAAAAACATATTAAAATAGAAGTAAAAATAACATATGGGGAAAAAGTTTAGTTGTAATCTTGATTTGTGGCAAACTTTTGCAGATATTATCAACTAAATCATCTTTCAATTGTTGATGTTTTTTCTGACTACAAACTTCCTTCCGCTTGCTGAGCATGGTCATTTGAAGGTATGACATTTGAAGGTATATCAGTTGAAAATGTAGAGTCCACATGTGAAGTTCCGTGTGCTTCTACTTGTGCGAATTCTGTTGGATCCAACTGTCTATACCCATCTCGTTCGTCTTCTACTATCATGTTGTGAAGTATGATACACGCTCTCATTATCTTTCCAATTGTTTCCTTATCATGGACAAGAGCCGGGTTTTTGACTATGGCGAAGCGAACTTGCAAGACTCCAAAAGCACGCTCGACATCTTTACGGACAGCTTCTTGATATGTAGTAAACAAGGATGCCTTTGGATCTTGTGGAATCCGAATAGATTGGATAAAAGTAGCCCATTTTGGATGAATACCATCGGTAAGATAGTAAGCCAAATGATACTTGCGGCCGTTGATGTGAGAACTGAGAATGAGCTTCTCCTTCCGAAGTGATTAAAATTGTGGAGGAGCTTATCGCCGTAAAACAGTTCCGAGCTGAATTGAGAGAATTTGAGAATTTGAACTTGTATTGCTACTGCTGGAAAAAATATTCGATCCTTTACAACTGACCCCCCCCTTACATATTTATACCGACCAATTTATTACTAAATTAATGCACCATTAATAGGACGCGATTTGCGCGGTCTAATTAATCCTCTTGAATGCGGGAATCTTTGACCGGGACCGAGCTGCGAGCTGACCAGCACGAAGCATCTCCGCTCTCTCTCCCCTTCTCCGGGCCTGATGGACCGATCGCTAATTCGCTTTTGGCCCAGTAGACGAGCCCGGCCTAGGCCCTCCTGCCTATTGCCCGAGATGGCAGATCGTGGGTACAACAGTTGCCCCCCAAGTCTCCCGAGCTGAACAGTTTGGGGGACTTTTAACCTTCAAGCGGTCAATTTCGGGAAACTGAATATTCCCCATATCTCCACGATTTGATCGTGGTAATGATGGGATTTGCCTTCCCGAACAAGACTCGGGGCCCACTAGGTGGCGTGTTAACTAGAAGAGAGAGAGAAAAAGGTGCGAGACCTTTCACTTCCCCAGATAATCATTGCTCCCTGGTTCCGTGTATAAAGGTAAACTCGGCTTCTCTCTCTTTCACTCTTAATCCCCAATTGTGCTTGTATTTTCCATTCTCCAATTTTCTTTCTTTTCCTCTGTAAACTTCTTTACTTTCGCCGGAAAACCCTTCACTCTTCCTGTATTTCCTTGCTACTTTTACCGGAAAAGCATGTCTCCGCCGAAATCCTCATCGGGGAAAACCGCAAAACCCTTGATTCCGGGCGTTTTCGGCCCCCACCAACCGTCGAATCTTTCTGCGGAGAACATAGCCGAGATTAGAGGATCCACCGGGATTCCGTCGGAGGTAGAAATCAAATTCCCGGAGGCGCATGAGTCTCCGGAGAACCCCCCTCCAGGGTACTGCTGCGCGTTCGAGATTTTCTTCTCTGCGTGCGGTCTGTCATTCCCCCTTCCCGAACTCATCGTGAAGATGATGTTCGAACTGGGCTTCGCTCTTCCTCAGATGTGCCCTAACTTTGTTCGGACTGTCTTGTGCCTTCAAACTCTGGGGGAGGAGTTCAATTACCAGCTATCATTGGCCGACTTCCTCCAGGTATACACGGTGAAGACTGGTCGTACCAAGGGCACGCTTTACGTAAGCCCGCTTTCCGTGCTAAAGGTCTTTGACGACCTGCCCGAGAAGGATGAAAAGTGGCGGAAGTCCTACTTCTTCTTCCCGGTTAACGAGCTCACTTTCGGCCACCACGTGAGTTCGCACGTATCAAAGTGGACTTCGAAAATCGGTAGAATGGAGTTCCTTGCTAGGTCCAGGTTAGGTGTTGCTTGACGTTCCGTCTCACCTTTTTGCTGTTTCTTTTTCAGATCACTTCGAGCGCGGATTGCTTTGCCCCACATTCGCAGAGTTCTTCTCGAGGTTCTGCAGCCAGGGACAGATTGCTTGGGACTCTTTTTCTTGCGAAAGAATCTGAGAGTCCACGGCGAGGCTCGGAAGGCGTTCTCTCGTCTGTTCCACCCCCTTAAGCGTTTCGGAGATGAATTACAGAGAAGAAAGGGCGTGCCGAGCTGCCGAAAAAGAGGCAAAGAAACAGATGGCGATGGCCCTCGCCGAAGGCAAAGCTCGCATTTCTAACAGGAATTCCTCCGTTCCCGAGGTGAGTGGGACTTCCGTGCCTCCAACTGGCTCTCCCGAGCTTGGTACAGAATCAACCAGGGGTCCTGCTGGCCCCTCGATTCCTCCTGTGATTGTCATTGCTGATTCTAGTGATGAACCACGGGAGATCGCTGCTTCCCCCCCAGCGCCGAAGAAAACCTCTTCTGAGGCCTCCTGTCAGCAAACTGATTCATCAAAGAAGAGGAAGGAGCCTGAAACCGCCTCCTCTTCTCGTGAAAAGGGGCGAGCCCGGACCGGCCCATCAGGGGATGAGCGAAGTAGATCTAGCTCGAAAGACAGGGGTCCCTCCTCGGAGAGGAGATCTAAGGAGGCCCCACCGCCAAAGGACTCCGGAGACTCTTCTGGAAGAAACCCTCTGAGGGAACAACGTCATTCCGCCCGAGGTGAATATTTTTTATTTTTTATTTTGTTCTTACTTTTATACCTGACTGAAACGACTTTGCTCGAAAATCTTTCAGTCCCCCCTGCATCCCCAGCCGATCTAATGAGGAGCTACATTCGACCCGGGGTTGCTAATGAAGACCTCCGCGACAAGCTGAAGAAGGCGGTGGACCTTTACTTTGAGGCGGCGGAAGATGCCAAGGCAGCAAAAAACAGACTGCTCGAGATCGAACTCCGCAATCAGTTACTCGAAGCTGGCAACAGCTGCGAGATTGAAAGGGTACGGAGGGAAGAAAGGCAGGCGATGAGGCGAACTCTCCGCCCCTTGGTTGAGGAGGTAAAGGTCACTTTCGAAGAGAGGGAGAAACTAGCCCCGCTCCAGATCCGAGCTGCCGAGATCAGGGCTAACCGAATGCTGGTCGAGGAGATCTCCAGGGGCGAGATCCAAGATATGGAGGCCGAGCTCGGGCTCCTGAAAACTGACGAGGAGGAAGCCGACGAAAAGGTTTCAAAGGTAACCCCCCGTGATTTCGACCTCGCTGCATTCTCAGACCTCTTGGCGGATACGCCCGATCTCTTGTGTAACGAGCATCCGCTTAGCGTCACGATCGATGAGTCTGGTACTAACCTCGGGCAAATCTCGAATCAGGGGGTGGACGACTATCTAGCGAACACCAGGTCGGAAGGGGAGCTCGCAGAAATGGGCCTGGCCTTATCCGAAGCGGCGTCAGATCCTGCTCTCCCTAACCCTTAGTTTTTACTTTGGGGTTGTTTTGGCACGAGTTGCCCCCCGTTTGTAATTTTTGTTTTCAGACTTCTCTGGAGTGTTTTGGTCGTGGTGACCACTCCATAAAAATTTTTTATTGTGCCATGCGAACTAAATTTCCACAATCTTTGGTTTTGAAAAGATGACGAGCAGAAATGAACTCGAAGTGAGTACTTCGGTTAAATAGTTCGAAAATGGCACCCCAACTCTAATAAGTAAAGCTGAGTACGAAGTGAATACTTCGGTTTAAAAAGAAATTTGCGAAACTAAGCTTTGATTTTAAAGCGGAATACGAAGTGAGAACTTCGGTTTAGAGTTTTCGCAACAATAAGCTTTTAAAGTAAAGCTGAGTACGAAGTGAGTATTTCGGTTTAGGTTTTGCGAGGTTAAACCTCGGCTTTGATGGATACGAAGTCAGACTTCGGTTTTTTGTTTTTTTTTTTTGCGTACCATTATTAACAAAAAAGTTTAAGAAAACTTTAAGTTTTATTAATATGGATAGCTGGACCCGAAGTGGGCTGCCTACGTACCCTTATCGGGATCAAGCTGAATCGTAGTTCGATACAAATAAATTAGCTGTAAAAAAGTTTAAGGTGTAGAGAATTCCAAGACCTCGGGACTGGTTTTCCCTCTGAATCCTCGAGCTGGTAAACTCCATTTCGGACTTCGCGAGAAATTCTGTATGGTCCTTCCCAATTAATTCCTAGTTTTCCTGCATTGAGCTCCTCGGTATTTTCATAGACTTTCCGGAGGACGAGGTCGCCCACTGCCAAGGGTCTGCCTCGGACTTTGGAGTTATAGTATCGAGCTACCGCGTTCTGGTAATTCTGGATCAAAACTAATGCCTGGTCCCGACGCTTGTTGATTGTATCGAGAGTATCCTGTAGGAACTCCTCATTTTTCTCAGCTCGGAGTGGGTTCAGCGAGGCACGGACTCCAGGGACCTCTATGTCAGCTGGGACTACGGCATCGACTGCGTAGACCAGGGAGAAAGGTATTTCACTAGTGGCCCGGCGAGGTGTTGTTCGGATTGCCCAAAGAACGCCCTGCAGCTCGTCTGGCCAGCGCCCTTTGCGAGAGTCGAGCCGTTTCTTCAAGTTAGCAAGGATAACCTTATTCATCGCCTCGGCCTGCCCATTAGCTTGCGGGTAACGCGGAGTTGACTTATTGAGTCGAATCTTCCACTTCGCGCAGAACTCTTCGAACTTCGAGGAGATGAACTGCGGACTATTGTCCGTGAAGATTTCGTGAGGGACCCCGTAGCGATAGATTATACTTTTTAGCACAAACTGTTCCACTTTGTCGCTTGTTACTTTCGCATAGGCTGCCGCTTCCACCCACTTGGAGAAATAGTCAGTAAGAGCAAGCACGTACTGAACTCCTCCTGGTCCCCGATGTAACGGACCGATGATATCCATCGACCACCTCATAAATGGGTAAGGTGCGGACACTGAAGACAGGAGCTCGGTAGGTTGATGAATTGACGGGGCGTGCTTTTGACACTTCTCACAAGTCCGAGAATACTTTTCGCAGTCCGTGACCATGGTAGGCCAGAAGTAACCTTGCCGTTTGATTTTGAAAGCCCGAGTCCGCCCTCCGGAGTGATTTCCATTGGGACCATCGTGGACAGCTCGCATCAGCCTGGTGGGTTCTCTACCAGCCACACAAGTTAAATAAGGACCAGCTACACTTCGGCATAGAAGTATTCCGTTGTGAACGCAGTATCGCGCACTGACGACCTTAAGCTTCCTGGCTGCCCATTTGTCAGCTGGGAGTTCCCCTTTTTCCAGGTAAGCCCAGATCGGGCTCCGCCAGTTATCTGCCCCCCAGCTGTTAGAATTCGTGCCGCTCGGAGCAGCATGTGGGATAATAGCTCGATTGTCAACTGGTGAGCTCGATTGGTCCGGAGTTGAACTCACGTCTAGCTCAGCTTGAGGTGGATGAACTTCCATCGGAGTGGGCATAACGGGAGTCGGATCTTCCGAGGGTAAGGAGTCCACAGCCGCCTTACGAGCTGCTTCCTCAGCTGCCAACTGTTTTTTAATCGCCCGAGTGACGACGTTTGAACTCTCTAGACGGATACTTGGGAACTGGATGACTTCGACGGGGATAATCCTTGTCATCGCGGGATCCGAGGTGGATGCCAGAGATGCTAAAGCGTCCGCAGCGGAGTTCTCACTTCGTGGGATCTTAGTGATTTCAAACTCCTCGAACTTAGTGACTAACTCCCGGGCTGCGGTCAAATAAGCTTCCATACGACCATCCTTTGTCTCGTACTCCCCCAAAAACTGGTTGGTGACCAGCTGCGAATCGCAAAAAGCTCGAAATCTTCGGACACCAATCCCCACTGCGAGGCGTAAGCCAGCTAGGAAGGATTCGTATTCGGCTTCATTATTGGACGCGCTGAAAGCCAAGCGAAATGACTGCTCAATCACTTCGCCTGCAGGAGAAGTGAGGCGGACCCCAATTCCTGCTCCCGTTTTGGAAGAAGCACCATCAACGTACAATGTCCACGGGGCTTCGACATTGCCGCTAACCGAAGAGGCTAGTGGGAGTTCGATCAAGAAATCAGCCAATACCTGCGCCTTAGCACAGGTTCGAGTCCGGAACTCGATGTCGTATTCACTCAACTCGACGGCCCATTTAGTTAACCGCCCAGATTGGCTCGGGCTATGTAACACCGTTCGAAGTGGCTGAGTCGTGAGGATTACGATTGTATGGGACTGGAAATAAGGCCGCAGCTTTCTTGCCGAAGTGACCACTGCTAAGGCTAATTTTTCCATCATAGGGTACCTGGACTCTGCCCCAGTGAAGGACTTGCTGATATAGAAAATTGGTCTCTGCTCCCCCCTTTCCTCACGAACCAAGACTCCGCTGACTGCACTGTCCGATACGGCTACGTAAAGAAAGAGCGGCTCACCGAACTCGGGCTTAGCCAAGACCGGTGGTTCAGATAGGTAGGCTTTGAGCTGAGCGAAGGCCTCCTCGCACTTCGCATCCCATAAGAAGTTTTTCCCCCTTTCCGTAATAGCTGGTAGAAAGGGAGGCATTTGTCCGTAGATCGAGAAATGAAGCGGTTGAAAGCTGCGATCCGTCCGTTAAGGTGTTGCACTTCGCGCAAGGTTCTAGGAGAACTCGTAGACAGGAAAGCATTAATCTGCCTCAGGTTCGCTTCAATTCCTCTTTCTGTGACGATGTACCCCAGAAATTCCCCTGAAGGGACTGCAAAGGTGCACTTTGTGGGGTTAAGCGTCATCCCGAACTGATCAAGGATGTCGAAGCAAACTTTCAGATCAGCAAGGTGCGAGCCAGCTTCCATTGATTTTACAAGCATGTCGTCGATGTAGACTTCCATGGTCTTCCCGAGCTGATGCCCGAACATTCTATTCACCAATCTCTGGTAAGTTGCTCCCGCATTCTTTAACCCAAAAGGCATCACTTTGTAGCAGAAAATCCCGCGGTCCGTAATGAATGCAGTCTTCTCCTGGTCAATCGGGGTTCATTAGGATTTGGTTGTAGCCAGAGAAAGCATCCATAAAAGACATCAGCTCGTGACCCGAAGTGGACTCAACTAGGCGGTCAATATGCGGAAGTGGAAAGCTGTCTTTGGGGCACGCCTTATTCAGGTCGGTAAAATCGACGCAGACTCGTGACTTTCCATTCTTCTTTTTGACTACCACTGTGTTTGCGAGCCACTCAGGATATTTCACTTCGCGTATCTGTCCCGCCTTCAGCAAACGTTCGACCTCTTTGTTAACGACTTCAGCTCGCTCGGGGCCCAACTTCCTTCGCTTCTGCTTCACAGGTCGGAACGTAGGGTCCGCATTCAGCTCGTGGGAGATAACTTCCGGGCTGATGCCAGGCATCTCGTCTACGGACCACGCGAAGGTGGCCATTCTTTCTTTTAGGAAGGTTACCAGACTGGTGCGGAGCTCGCTATCCAATCCCGATCTTGATTTCCTGGTCCGGAAACTTATCATTGATGAAAATGGACTCAGTGAGGTCACCTTTTAGCTGCTTCCGAACTTGATTCTTGGAGACCTCGAGCTGTGGTTGCTATTGGATCAGGAGCTTGTGACTTGCGAGGTAACAGCTCCTTGCCGTCCTTTGACTTCCTAGAACCTCCCGGACTCCTTGCGGGGTCGGAAATTTGACGCACTGATGGTACGTCGAGGCCACTGCCTTCATCTGATAGAGCCAGGGAGTTCCCAAAATAACATTATAGGCCGCAGGCCGGTCGAAAACCGTGAACTCCACCATTTTAACCACTCCTTGAGTGGACACCGGCAATGTGATTGTGCCCAAAGACATTGACGTTTCGCTAGTGAACGAGACCAAAGGTGAGGGCGGTCCGACGATGTGCTCTTTCCCGATACCCATTCTGGTGAGCGTCTCAAGGAATATCAAGTCTACCGAACTCCCAGTGTCAATTAGGATTTGGCAGACTTTGTGATTCGCCATGTCAAGCGAGATGACGAGCGCGTCATCGTGCGGAGTGTCCAACCCCTCAGTTTCCTTTTAGGAGAAAGAAATTTCAGGTAGATCACTTGCTATTACCTTAGCTCGCTTCGGCTGAGGACCAGTGAGCTTCCGCTGATGGTCTTTGATCGCACTGATGGAGTTCCGAAATAGACGCGATCCTCCCTTTATCACGTCGATCCTTTTCTTGGGAGCTTCATTTCCATCAGACTGCTTTGGTTTCTTTGAAGGTGGAGCATCCTCATCCACTTCGGGAATCGTTTTTTGCTCCAATTCCTCGATTGTGACGTTTGGCATTTCCCACTTGTTACTTGGGAGTTCACCACTCTTGGAGCGCGGTGAGAATGGAGGTTTGGATGGTGAATTCTTTGGAGAATTCTTTTTGGGAGATTGAGTGACTGCGAATGTGCTCGGCCCGGACTTCGGAGTCGTAGGCGGAGTCTTTTTGGCGGGCGCTTCGAACTGTGGTTTTCCTGTCAGCGGAGCGTTTTGTTTTTGTGCAGCGGCGATTTTGTCTTCCTCCGCGATAATCCAGTTCGAAGCCCGGTGTAATGCGTCCTGAATGGTTGGGAACCGATTCACAGACAGCTCTTCGCGGAAGCGAGATTCGTGCCAGAGGCCATTCTTAAGCGCGGCCAGGGCTGTGGAGTCCGAGAGTCCGAGAATCTTGACCTAGATCTCCTTGAACTTTGTTATGTAAGACCGGAGAGATTCTCCAGCCTTTTGGCTTAAGTTCCAAAGCTGAGCGTCCGTCACCGCAGTTTCGATTAGGCTAGAATACTGCTTGACGAACGAGGTCGACAGCTCGGTATAGTTTGTTATGGAACCAGCTGCTAAAGATGCGAACCAAAGCAGTACCGGTCCATTAAATGTTTCTGCGAACAGCTTGCAGTACCCAGTGTCTGCTTCGTGGGGCTCGAGGTCCACCCGACTAGCTGTCAGCAGGAAAGTCTTGAGATGATTGGTCGGATCTCCTTTTCCTTCGTAGCTCGAGAACTTAATTTTGCCGGTATCCTTGATTCGGACCCGGGCTATTTGATCGGAAAAAGGAGTTCGCCTCGACTCCTCGATCACTCAAAATATGTCTGGAGCAGAAGTGGTTGCACTGTGCATCACAGACCGCATATCTCGGATCTCGCTCTGCATGCGGAAGATCTCGGGATTGGTAGCATACCCCGAAGTCGAAATGTTTCCATCCACGGGGAGAGGAAGGCGGACTGGGACCTCGGAAGATCGGACGACGCCGGGCTGCAACGGAATGTGGCCACCACCAACCAGCGGCGGCGCTGCTTGCGTGTTGGTCTGAGGTGGGAACGAATCTCCCGGAGTGGCATCTGTTGCTGCCACTTGCGAGGTGGAAGGTGGAGTCACGCTGGAGAAATCCAAAGCACGTCGACGTGGGTTTTGGTCAGTGGACAGGAGATCGACCCGAGCAGCGTACGCGCGGTGGGAGGCTGAGAGGTCTGCTACGGACGTCGTAACTTCCTCCAGACGAGTGGAGATATGACCCTCCAAGTTGTCGAATCGTTCAATGAGAGCGGCAGAAGCGGCTTGCTGACGGTCGGACTTTTCGGACAAGTCCTGCAGGAGCTTCTGGATCACCTCCAAGGATGCCTCATTGGGATAGCTGGTTGCCATAGCGGTGGTTGTGTGAAGCGTACTTGCGTATGAAGTCGGAACTAACGAGAGTCAGGCGATAACTCCCCTCCTTCTAGCGCCAAATGTGAGAACTGAGAATGAGCTTCTCCTTCTGAAGTGATTAAAATTGTGGAGGAGCTTATCGCCGTAAAACAGTTCCGAGCTGAATTGAGAGAATTTGAGAATTTGAACTTGTATTGCTACTGTTGGAAAAAATATTCGATCCTTTACAACTGACCCCCCCCCCTCCCCTTTACATATTTATACCGACCAATTTATTACTAAATTAATGCACCATTAATAGGACGCGATTTGCGCGGTCTAATTAATCCTCTTGAATGCGGGAATCTTTGACCGGGACCGAGCTGCGAGCTGACCAGCACGAAGCATCTCCGCTCTCTCTCCCCTTCTCTGGGCCTGATGGGCCGATCGCTAATTCGCTTTTGGCCCAGTAGACGAGCCCGGCCTAGGCCCTCCTGCCTATTGCCCGAGATGGCAGATCGTGGGTACAACAGTTGACAAAGTAATTAACTTTTGGAGCATGACCTTGTAATATATCATCAAAAACCGGAGAGCGATCAAGAACATTGATATCGTTTAACGTACCTGGAGGTCCAAAAAACGTGTGCCATATCCACAAATCTTGTGACGCTACAGCCTGGACAATGATAGAGAACAAGAACAAGAACAAGAAAATAGATTGTGATTGATTGCGTGAGAAAAAGCGATCGGTGAGCAACAAACAACAACGAACACAGACTAAAGCACTAGCATGTTGTATCTCTTTCTCCCTCTCTACCGATACTTCCTCGCTCTTTTTAATCTTGGACATCTGATGCTCGTTTAACTAAAAAGAATTAAAAGAATAGATTTCATCAATAAGTAAGTACATAAGTGGGTGCTTGGGGCGACCCATGTTTGTTATGAGGTTAAATTATTGCTTGTTTTATTAATAACTATTGTTATTTCATATATATATATATGTTTCATATTTGTATATTAACTATAATTAAGAATATTTGATATAATTATGATGATATTCAACTACTTACATTACATTATATACATACTAGAAAGTTACCCACGCGATGCGTGTGTTATAAAATCAATTATTTTGTATGTAAAATAAAATTTCATTAAATTATATATGAAACGTTCATGGTATTATTTAGATATGTCTTGAAAAGAATTTAAATACATACATTTATAAGTTTATAATTATGAAGTGTGTTAAAAGAAGAACAATTTTCACATATTGCATAAAAATAAGTTTTGGTTTTAAATTTAGCAAATCATTTCTAAATTCTAAAAATACTAAAATAGCATCATGCTTTTAATCTTATACTCTAAATACTAAACCAAATCTCTTCAAAACTATACCCTAAATATAAAATATAAAAATATAGATAACTATTGGAAATGGTGTAAGCTTTGGTATAATGACGGATGGATTAAGGGTTACAGAAAAATATACATGAGGTATGATTGGCAACTCAAACAATACCAATGCGATATAAAAGTAGTTTTGCTTTTGTACAGGTTAATCTACTGTAATTTAGACCACTTTTAATGATTGACATATGTCTTTGATGAAAGTATTGAGGTTACAATATGTATATATATATATATATGTATATATTAAATATTTTACAATAGGTCTTTGTAATGTTTTTTCGTGTAATGCAAAAAGATGTTGTAAAGTTTGGGAAGTGATTCCAAAAAGATATAAAGAAATATGTGATCTTTTGACCATTTATATATGCATTACACGGTAAAATTAGGCTCAATCTTTTTATCAATATGCAAAGTAAAATATTTTTTTGTAATGGGGATAAAGAACTTTTAAAAATGAAAAGCAAATCAAATTTACAAAACATAAACTTAGAAATATATTGTAGTTGAAGATCAGAGGACTTAAGAGGAGAAATCTAAGAGACTTACAACTAAAATATTATAAGTGAATGTTCAAAGCCAAAGAGATTGTGCTTTAGGAGTCAAGCATTAGGCTCATCTTCATCACTTAAGACTTCCAACTATAGTTTGAAAGTTAAAAAAAACCACATTACAAAACAATGCAAAAACTTTAATCATGACTATCATAAAACATAATCCTTTGAAAGAGGCTAATAAATACTGACAAGACTCTGATGCCAAAAAAAAAAAACATTGACATGGCTTTGTAAACGATTTCTTCAAATAGTCTAGAGAAATTAATCTGTTAATCATCATTCATGTTTTAAAAAAAAAACTTCATAAGAAATAATATTAAGAAAAAATACCATGGGAAATGATTGGGAAAGAAAGACATATAGCTAAACATTGTTTGAAGTTTGTAAGGAATTTCATTGACACATTATTCTGAGTAATCACATTCATGGCAATAAATACAGTTATAAAGCATAATAATTGTAATTAATTTGGTCATATGCATTATTGCAACATGAACAATTTGAACAAAAGAAAACATCCACCCATAATGTCATAAAGGTAATTGATTGAGAGAAGTAAATGTAAATCTAAAGAAACTGAACAAATAAAATGTCCCAAATTAAAAAAATGTGTATAGACAAATTAGTTTTAGATTAGCAATAATGTGTCTTTTTATTTCATTAAAATTGAAAAAATGACACATGTTAAAAAAAACAGAGGGGTACCAAATGACAACTTCTCACAACTCTACTTTATTATAGTTTAATATATAGTAAATATTGACATGTGAAACTGATAAAAATAGTTAAGTAATAAAGTTCCGGTTGCGATAAAAAAATAAGTAAAAATTTTATAAATCGTAAAAACAAATTAGAATAAATAGATTTTTGTAAAATATATTACTTTTTCTTTAACAAAAGTAAACTATAGAGATTTTTGCTATGAAATAATACTAAATTAAAAAATCAAAAATAATTAAAGATTTGGTAGAGGAAGATAAATCTGAATACTTCTATATAATAAATAATGTGATTTTTAACCAATTAGGTCATCAAAGATAGAATTGATGATGATGTGAGAAATGAGGGACAACCAACCATAAGTACAATATTAATACCTTCTCAGATTATGTAGTTGATGCTTCGAAATGATGCCAAGTTCGTAGAAGCAGAGAGGCGTGGAGAAGAAAGAAAATATATTTAACTTTTTTAATTAGTCATGCTGGCTAGGGAACAGACCTATTTTTTTGGTTTCTTTGCTTCATAGTTTTGAATTAAAATGGAAATAAGTTTATGTCTTGTTGGCTAGAGAATTGAGATGGATCTAAGTTTTTTTAATCTATAGTTGAATTAAATTGAGAATGAGAACATGTGTCAACTATATAAGAAGCCATGTGTCATCTTATTAGAAGAAGTTGAGAAAAACCTTTTGATATTATATAAGATATGATGCATAAATAAACAATAATTACATGGTGCAGTTCTCTCCCGAATACTCGGATCTACAACATTCGGTCTTACATTTTTTATATTTCTGTGACGGAAAAATTCTCCCCACAACATACGAGACCACCACAAACGCCTATACATGCGGCATTATGGACTTCTCGATAAAGTTTATACCATTATCTGCATTCTGCAAGAATCTGCATTCACTATAAATTAAACCGTAGACATGATGTAAAAGTATTAATAAATCAGTGGTCAATCACTAGATCAAGAGAACTTCCACACATCCTCTATTCTATATATTAAAAGAGAATCATTGATGCTTAAGTTATTCTCAGTTTTTTTTTTTTTTTTTCATTTATTTAATACTACATACTATCTTTTTTTTGGTGGGATATTTAATACTTCTATCTTTGTTACCAAACATTTTATTGTCATACACTATTTTATTCTTTTTTTTTATTTGGGGCAAAAATACTATTTTATTCTTGTTATTTAAAATCTAATATTATATATTAGTATCTTTATGCTATCTTTCTTACCAAACACATTTGATTCTATATAGGACTTATTCTTATTATTCTAAAATTAATTGCTGAATACATATGAATATAAATTTGGAATACTGACAAATATTTATATTTAACTGCTCATCTTATTATATAAAGTTGGGTTTTGAAAGTTAGCCATTAACATGATTTTGATACATGTCAAGTTATCAATCTGAGATTTTGACATGTGTATATATTAATATTTAATAGGAGAGATTTGAGATTACAACAAAAAATAAAAAAAATTATTTAAAACTAAATTAATTAAAAAAAAAATTATCAACAAAATACAAAAATTAAACAGTTTAAAAAAAATAATTATAAGGAGATTATATATATATATATATTTCATAAAATTCGAAATTATAACATTTGTTACTTATTTTTAATTTTAAGTTATTAATTCTAAAAAATAGATAAATGATTAAGGAAAATATACAGTTAACTATTAATTTTTAAAAAATTAAATACTCACTTCTAAATATTCATAAATTATCTCATATTTTTCATCTAACAAAATAACTTATTAAAAACACTGTTCTCAACTTTGTTATATTGGTAAAACTCTTTTAATGGGAAGGTAAATTTTTTTTTTCTTAACCAAAAGTTTCTCATACTTTCTCATACTTTCTCAGCTTGGAATATGTAAGATTAATATATTGACCCAAAAAAAGTGTAAGATAAATATACGCGTCTTATTTTTCTAATACTGTATTGTCAATTTTATTATAGTATTTTTAGATTGTTTTATTTAGTTTATATTTTCATTTTTGAGTTATTTTAGATTCATATTACTGTGCTTATAATTTTCTATTATTTCTTTAATTATGTCAAATTAATATAATTATAATTTCGTAATCTTGATTGGTTGGTCATAGATTTTTTTTTTAATATACAAACATAATTGTTACCATTCATTCAATCCCAAAGGGACATAAAGAGTAGAAGATCATTAACTTAATGGTTGGATACAATAGGCTAATCAAACACAAGCTTACAACAAACATAAATTAATAGATAGATAGATTGGAAAAACATAAATCGTTGCTGATAGATCCATAGGAGACATAGGCTACATTATGGTGTGTCAAAGATACTTCCGCGAATACATTAGGAAATTTAACATTATTTACTATCAAAAGATTTTGTAACGTTGAAAAAGGGTCTTTAGTTTCATTGATTGCCGGAGCAAGCCACTTTGAGATAGCTAAAAAAGGTGAACATGTTCTCTCCAAACAGGAGGAGGGCAGAGCCGATGTTCTCTCCATGGTGGAGGAAGTTGGAGTTAGACACAAGTTTATCTTCACAATGGAGAAAGGCAGAGTCATGGTTCTCTCCATGGTGGAGGAGGTTGGACGCAAGGTTCTCTCCATAAGTAAGAAAGGCAGAGCCGAGGTTCTCTCCATGGTTAGTCATACACTATTGTGATGATACATCATTGATTAGTATACAATGTAATATATTTTTTATTCGAAATGTTTTTTGTGCCAACAATTTTAGTACTTAAAGAATCTATGCTAAAGCGAAAGTAAAGAGACATATATGGTAGTTGGCTTATTATGTTCATAGAGACATTTTCTAGGCTGTGGTAAAAAATATATCTGTAATATACAATATACTTAGCTAACATACATAAAAGATTTTTGTAAACAGATATAAATTAGTATATTATTTAGCAAAAAGAAAATTTATAACAAACTTACAATAAATTTAATATAATTTTACTAAATTTAATTTTATTTACAAAACTTTAAATCGGCACATTGGGCAGGTTCTAATATAGTGTAATATGTAATATTACGTGGTTAAGTTGTTTGTAATTTTTATTTGTTTTAATAATAACTATTGCTATTTCATATATAGTCTATTATACAATACTGTATTATTAAAAATATTTGAGAGAGAGATTAATTTCTGCTAAGTAACGAGAGTAACAGATACAACTACACAAGCATATATGAAAAATTCATAAAACCATACACGTACAGAAGATAAATCCACAACATATATAATACAATTGGACCTCAAACTGATGGTAAAACATATAGAGACGTGGAAAACAATGAGGTATGCTGTGTGCAGAAGAGAAGACTGCATTTGTTTGCATTGTTTCTTCATAAACTCGAGCATATTTGATTTTCACTAAGGAAGACCCAATGGAGGAGCTGCGTTTCCATCATCTTTTTTTTGTCGTTTAGGAAGGAAAGAATCGCAACAATGGCCTGTAGCATGGTAAGAAATATAACGAAAACAACAGCAAACGATGACAGACAAGTCCATGGTGACTCAAAGTGTGTGTGCTTAAAGCCTGCCCATAATCCATTGTACCATTTTTTGGTGTACTCGTTCACTCCCTTAAATACATTGTTTAGGTAACTTGTATGTATTTCAAATAGAACATCTTTACTGATAGATTTGAAGAACTCGGATACCTCACTATTGCTACCAAAGTGATTCTCTATGATGAGCTTTTCGTTTCTCAAGAAAGTTACATCTTCCTCGCCATCTAGAAGGCATCCCATGAAAACTACGTAGCTTGTTATGTCGTTGGAACTGTCTGTGTAAAACTGTTCAAAGGCAACACAGTTGAGGAAGAATGAGCTGATGAACCCATCAAATCTTAACAGTGGTATCTGAAGCCTGTTTTTCTTTAATTTTATATCTAATATGGAATCTTCTTCTTCAATCCTTCTTAGCCTGAACTTTATCCCTTGAAGGCGAAGTCTTTTTGCCGACAATATCAACGGCACTACCCCTGTAGAATCTGAGGAGGATACTTTTCCAGAGTTACCCTCATGGAGTTGAACATCTTGGGATGATGTTGTTTCAGATTCACCCACAGATCTCATGTTAGGTAAGAAGGTCTTACGGATGAGGTCAAGAAGATGTTTTGCCTGAAAGTTTCTGTGTTTCTCCCAATAACTGCCTTGTTTATCTATTGAGCGTTTGAAGAACTCAAACGCTATCCTGTTTAGATCACCAGGGAGACCAATCTTGGATTTTACATACAAAGTTTGAAGAACAAAAAAAAGGACCTGATTTTCCAACAGTAGAAGATCACTCTGAATGGACAGCAGAATCCAGGGGATCGTAAAAAGTGGATCATTTTCCTCGTTCAGTCCTATGTTGCTAGACACGATAAGAAATAACATGAGAATGAAGCACCCATCCAAAACCATTAGAAACATTAAACTGTGTTGTTCCTTGGGTTCCAAGTCGTCAACCCTAAGCTCCTCAGAATTAGATTTCCTTATCTTTTCTTCCGAATCAGTTACAGCTTTCACCAAGACATTTTCATCCACTCCATTCTTTCTTGCCTCGTCTAGGAAAAGCTTCAGAAATCGAAGCTTGTGCTGTTGAATCATTTGCAGGTGCTTTTCCCCGTAGTGATAAGGACCAATAGAAACAACTTTGGGCTTATAGGCTTCGGGATTCATTGCTACGAAGCTTTCAGGGACTCTGAAGATGCAACAAGATTCCTTACCAGCTGATTCCAAGAGAAGCACTGGTTCCTTACATCTTGAAGATAAGTAGTTTCTGAGCTCAGTTGATATAATACAACTTTCTGTAGGTAGTGGTGATAGAGGAAGAGAAGCTTTATCAGAAAGTGATGAAATTATTTCCGTCTTGTCTGCCATGATTTAGTTCCACTACAGGATCCTGCTTTCCTGAGTTAAGAGACAAGATCAGATTCAAAATCAAATCGAGATTTTGATTCGAGTTAAAGCGAAAAATTTACTGTTGTGAGGGTTACCGTGAGCTCGTCTAGAGCATCTCCATTAGCGATGATATAATTGTGACATCTCTATTCGGTAAAAGATGATTAAGTGGCAGAAGTAGAAAATAGTTGTTTGGAAGGAAAAATGACTCAAAGTGGTTGACAGTTTGACCAAAAACAGTCAGAATGATGATGACCGGAAAGTAGTCGCAAAGGTAATGAGCCAAAGTCTCGAGAGCAAAAAAAAAAAAAGGTGAACTGTTTTGAGAAAGTTTGAAAATGCTCAAAAAAGTAAAAAGTAAAAAGTAAAAAGTAAAAAACTTACCTTGTTAGAAAGAGGGTAATATATACAAAATTTTACCTATCCTGTGCTAGGATATCATATCATGCGGACGAAGTCGGGTCGTGTTTGGATCATTTCGAAACACTTGCTTTTCACTTATTGCTTTTTTTTTAATTGCCAGTTAGCCGACAAACTAGTCATGTGCTAGGGCCTAGGATACCATGTCATTCGTACGAAGTCGGGCGTGGATCATTTTGAAACACTCGACTGCTTTTCACTTGTCGCTTTGGTTTAATTGCCAGTTAGCGGACAAACTAGTCATGTTCTAGGCAGAGCCGTAGCAGAGAATTATGAGGCCACAAACCCAAAAACATATTTACGCCTGTTAAAAAAAAAAAAATGAAAACACAAATAAGTATGAGTTTTGGGAGTCGAACTCGTGACATCTTACTCTCTTTTCCACTGCTTATACCACTAGGCTAAACAAAATTTCTGTAAAATAGAGCCGAATTTAGACTATATAATTTGCGGCCGCAAGCTGATGCTTCATCAACTTGGGTCTTGGGCCGGTTCTGGTTCTAGGGCCTAGGATATCATGTCATGCGTACGAAGTCGGGCGTGGATCATTTTGAAACACTCGACTGCTTTTCACTTGTCGCTTTGGTTTTTTTTTTATTTTTTTTATTTTTATTTTTATTTTTATTTTTTTTGTTTTTTTGTGCACCCACTTGTCGCTTGGTTTAATTGCCAGTTTGCCGACAAATTCGTCTTGAGACTCAGAATGACGTCATGGTCGTATAGGATCAAACACCGAAAATCTCCTTGGAATCTCATTATTTTGTTCTTTGGACCATAGATTAGATTTCATCTATCACATGTGTAAGAATTAAAGTTTTAATCACTAGACCAATAAGATTAATTTAGCTATGTTAGAACCCCTGGGTTAGAACATATGAATTCACGTTATTAAAAATAAAAATTCATTTGGCATATGAATTTATGATAAGTAAACCCGAGTTGTGTTTGAGAATTGGTGATGTTTTATAATAATTTATGTTAAAATTTTTAATAAAAATGATAAAATTTTGTCTTCATGAGTTTACCGCAATTTTAAAAGGGGCATTTGCAAATTTTTTTGTTTCTTTAGCTTTCTGCAAAAATATTTTTTTGTTGTCTATTTTCAATAATACATTCTTCTATGTAGAAAATGATTAAATTCTAAATTCTAATATCTAAATACTAAATCCTATACCCTCTCAAAACTATATCATAAATGAACCGAAAAAAAAATCTAAAACTTTAACATATTGTAACTGTGTATAAAATGGCAAAAATGAAAATATTCAAAAAATAGTATTTAAAAAAAAAATATTTGCAAATCGATATTTCTAACAATTTCTCATTTTATAAACAATATATATTATAGTTTTGTATTTTATTTTGTTTTCCTTTTACTAATAAGAGTAGAACTATACATATATATACATAAGTGTTAGGTCCACTCCAAACACCCAACTAATTCCTAGCACTTTTTTGAACAAGGGACTATCGTCGAACAGAATTTTATCGGTAATCGTTAGTTGGGAAGTCAATTCCAACACTAACGACACATTAGTTTATTACTAATTGAACTGTTAAGTTATAAAAACGTTGGAAGTTTAAGAGGTATATTCGGTCCCGAGAAAGGTAGTACTAGCCCTGCAAGTTCGGGTTCTCGGGTCAGGTCGGGTCGGGTTTCTCGGTTTTTTGGTTATTCGGTTATTTAGAAAAATGTTTGAAAAAACCCGAAATTCATTTCAGTTCGGTTCGGTTCGGGTTTCGGGTAATTTGAATTTTGGAAAACCCACCGAACTGAACCGAAAACCTGTATTTTCATCACTTATGCTGCCTAATTCATGTTTTCATCACCTAAATGCAACTGAAATCATATCCTTTCTACTCAAACAAGTCATCATAAGTTCATCAATATCCAAATCTAAAAAACTGAATCACAAGCAAAATATCCAAAAAAAAAACAAACCAAGTCATAATCCACCATTTGATCTTAGAATAGAGAATAGAGAGTTAGAGACTAAGTAAAAGAGAAGTTTGGTCTCCATGGCTCCATCAACATCCTCCATCAACATCCTCCACCGTCTTAGTTGCTGCAATTAAAGATAAAAGAAGTCAGCCATATATTGTATATCATAAGAAAGATTGACAAACATCAAACTTTCTTACCCAAAGACTCATGAAAATCCAGTTCATCCAACATTTGAACCAAACTTGCAAGCTTCTCTGCTTGGATGGTATTTCTCAGCCATTGTTGAGTACATATGAGAGCTTCAACCATGTGAGGAGATAGACAACTCCGGAAAGGATCCAAAATCCTTCCACTTGTACTGAATGCCGACTCTGAAGCTACAGACGACACTTGAATGGCAAGCACATCTTTTACAAGCTCTGACAATGTTGGAAACTTATGACTATTGCATCTCCACCATGATAAGACATCAAAATCCATACCCAAAGGGTTTCTCTTTCTTGGCACACGATTCTCCATCAAGTAAATGTCAAGCTCACTTGTAACTACTTCATTTACTGTCTCTGTTTCCATCTCTTCATACAAAGAATCTCTGCTCTCCAAGTCATCATCATCATCCTCGAAAAGGAGACTTGTTTCAGGCACATTCTCACTTCGAGTTCCTGTACTTTCAGCTTGAGAATGGGGACTGAATCGCTGCACATACTCTTCATACATATTCTTCATCACTTTCCGAATTGAACTTCTTAGATGATTGCTCTCTATACTGTCCTTTCCATAGAGCTTATCAAATCAGAGACCAGCAAATTGCATCTTGTTCCTTGGATCAAACACACTTGCGATGATCACAAGTGGATTCATATTGATGATGCCATCCCAATACTTCTCAAACTTAGTCCTCATCTCCTTTGCTGCAAGCCGTAAAAAAACATCCTCATTGTTGCTCAATGTTATCAAACATCTCTCAATATGCACTATCTCATGGTAACATATTGTAGATGTCACCGTTTTAGTGGCTGAAAATGCTAAAGTGCAATTGAAGAACATCTTTAAAAACTTGACTAACCGCTGCACTTCATCCCAGCCTTCTGAAGTTGGAGGTCCAACCCTTTTAGTTTTACGGTCACTCCCTTCTTCTTGCACTTCTTCGTCGAAGTAATCATTGTATAGCTTGTCCTCTGCGAGTAACTTCTCAAAAGCAACCCTAAATTTCAATGCAGCAGTCAACATGAGATATGTAGAGTTCCACCTAGTCGCACAATCCAAAGACAAGCTTCCTCTACTGCATTTACCTGTCTCAACCCTCAACTGAAATGATTTCAGTCTGTCCCCTGATGACCTTACATACCTGATTGCATTTCTAATGCCCAGAATGCTCTTATTTACCTTTGCTAAACCATCCTTGACTATCAAGTTCAGTATATGCGCACAACAACGCATATGGATCAATGAACCATCTCTGACTAATGCGTCAGGCCCCATCATCCTAAAAGCATCTGTGAATTTCCCAAGTGCTTTATCATTGGCCTTAGCATTATCCATTGTCACGGTGAATACCTTTTCAATGCCCCATTCTTGTAGACATGCACTCAGATGCTCAGCGATGGTGTCCCCTTTATGATCTGTCACAGGCTTGAACCATATAATCCTTTTATGTAAATCCCAATTCTTATCAACCCAATGAGCAGTCACCACCATGTAGCTGCAAGCAGTTGTAGGAGCTACCCATAGATCAGTCGTCAAAGACACTCTCTTCTTCTCGGCGCAAAACAAGTTCTTCAATGCAACTTTCTCTCTTAGGAACATAGCATATATGTCTTCTGTTGCTGTCCTCCTACAGTGAACTGTGTACATTGGAAGCATATTTGCACAAAACCTCCTAAAGCCTTCTGATTCCACAAATGCAAATGGCAACTCAGACAAAACAATCATCTCATTCACTGACCTCCTAAACAATGCTTTATCATGCTTAACCGCAACAACTGAAATTGCACCAGTGGTATCACTTGCGAAAACCTTCTGTTTATCACTCTCCTGATATGCCTTGTACAACTTGCATCTATCCAGATGATTCTTCATGGAGCTTGTCCCATGTAACTTAGTATCACAACCAATCTCTTGGTTACAATACCGACAGTAACTGTAACCTGCAACATCATCTTTCTCCAAAAAATGTTGCCAAACCTCAGCCCTATGAACCTGCTTCTTCTTCTTCTTTGCTATCTTCGGATGACCTTTACTTCTTGATCGACATGTATCTGTTCTTTTTTCTCCGACAGATGGTTTTGGTTCTGGGTCTCTAACTTCATCTTCTTCACCCAAAACATTGGTTGTGTTTTCGTCTGATATAGACATCTACACAAACAAGAGTACAAGACATTATAAAACAGTTGAGTTAAAGCATAACCAAATGCACAAAGTGACAATGACAAAACCAAATGCACAAAGTGACAATGACAAAACCAAATGCACAAAGTGACAATGACAAAACCAAATGCACAAAGTGACAATGACAATTTCTCAGTTTCGGAGACCCACATGGTTGGGTTTGAGACTCAAAATCTAGGGTTAGAGTTACTCTAGGGTTAGAGTTACAGAAATCTAGGGTTAGAGTTACAATGTCTCCGAAACTGAGACATTGTAAAATCTCTAACAGAAACTCAATCCCTAATTCCCAAATCAAAAGAAACTCAATCCCTAATTCCCAAATCAATAGAAACTCAATCCCTAATTCCCAAATCAACACAAACTCAATCCCTAATTCCCAAATCAAAACAAACTCAATCCCTAATTCCCAAATCAAAACAAACTGAGAAATTTTACCTTATGAAACGAAGAGAGATGAAGAAGACGAAGAAGACGTGAAGATGAGGAGAAGATGAGGTGATATTGAGCTTCGTTAGTGGCTATCGGTGGTCGTGAGTCGGTGAGAAATTGTAAGAGAGAGGTGGTGTCGGGCTGATATTAGGGTAAAAAAGATTTAAGAGGTGTGTTAGGGTAAGCTTATATAGGTAGGTTAAAATCTCGGTTAACCGATCGGATAACCCGAAGAAAACCGACCCGAAGTGATACCCGAATCTCATTTGAAAGCCTTCCGATCGGTTTCTCAGCCATAACCGAAGTTGAACCGAACCGACTTTTTTCGGTTTGGGTCGGGTTGGAAATTTCGGATCGGGTATTTATCCCAGGCCGAGGTAGTACCATCAAAATATTCATTCGTCGGGATCCTCATGATGAGGTAGGCGACAAATTTGTGGAGAATGTATTATCGACAACCAGACTATAAGTCAATAACCGTTAACCGACTGTCTTAGGAAAACTATTATTTAAATTTAAACAATTCAAGATAATTTACAAATAACTTTAAGTAGTTTAAAATGAAATCTAGATAAATTATTAGAAACTAAATTTCATATATCAAAATGTTTTAAAATAAGATTAAAATTTTTATGTGCACGTATTATCGTTAGCGTATAGTTGTGGTCCCATTAGAGTCATAGGGTCTGACCTTACAATGATCTAAGTAATTTGATCCATAACTAGACGACCTGTCAATCAAGCGAATCCGGTTCGGTTTAGATTGACCCGAAAAAATTTCAAATTTATATTTTAAAGGTATGTTTTACCCTAATAAAACTAATTTTTTTATTTTATTTTTTTCAGATTTCTCTTTGAAAAATATATATATTTTTTATTATCTTATAGCATTTCTTACAAAATAGTGAATTATGTATAAATTTAGCCAATAAAACCACTAGTATTCATTAAAACACAATTTCATTTAAAATAAAAGTTTAAAACCAAATAAATTCTTTAAACTCATATTAAACAAAACATAAAATCTAACTACATTATGTTGTAGAGCAAATAACTGAATCCGCTTCAACGCCTTCCAAAATTTTCTCATCCTTAAGTTTTATATATAAAAATTAAACTAAAAATTTGTTGAATTTTAACATGTATAAATCATAGAAAATATTACAGATTTAGTTTTTAAAAAAAAAATAATAAACAAATAGAAATAAATATAACATATAAATTCATCCAATCAGGAAAAAATATTCTTTTAAAAAAGTTGACCCGAGTACGGTTAAGGTAAGTTCTAAAAACTCTTTTACTTTAACGGATTTAGTAGGAAAACCCCACTTAAACGTACTGTATATAATTAATTATTTATACTTGAACCCAATATTTTTCAGGACTAGACCGGTCTACATATTCTGGCCCTAGTTAACATGTCTATGAGATTTGATTATTACTAAAATAGAATCCGATATCGGAAAAGATAAAAATATTTAAACAATATGTAAGTGTGCAGCAATCTGTTTTCTTGAACTAGTCTTTATATGTAAGTTAGATCCAACACTAATATAATATTAAAATTAAGATTCATCTTCTCAAAAGTGGATTATCAAGATATCCATTCTTATAAATTTCATAATTTAGATGTGCAATTTTTTAACAAAAAAAAATAATTTAGATGTGCAATCCTAAACATGAAAAAAACTATACTAAGAATCCAATATCGAAAAGAAACATAATTCTTTAAACAATATATAAAGAATATGTGGCAATTTTCCTTTCTAAAAATAAGTTTTGAACCCCAAACACTAAAAACACTAAAAAGTACTTCCTCCGTTTTTATTTAATTGTTGTTTAAGGGTTTCTTACAAACATTAAGAAAACTATTAAATTTTTAATTTTACCTTTTATTAATAAATTTTATAATGTTGTCATTAATCAAAACATTAAACCAGTAGGAATAAAACTAAAATAATACACCAACCATTTGAATTAAAAATATAAAATAATAATTATTATAAAACAAAATTTAAGTACAAAACGATAAATTATCCCTCTATTCGAACATGTGGTTAGACATATCAATTATAACAGCGGCCCATCGCTAAGCATGGTCATAACTTATAACGACCCTGAACCTGTATCGTGTCACATATTATAGTATTATACCAACAACTCATAAGTACGATGTTAAATTGTTAATTAATATATTTTTAAACTTTAATGCAAAGCGCAGAAAATCATCTAGTTATTTATAATAAAACGGGAAAAATGTCATAAAAATCTCTAACTTTTAAATTTGGGATGTTTTAATCACCAACTTTCAAGATGCCATTTTAATCACAAATTTTTCCTTGACTTGGTCATAAAATAGCAAATTTTTGTTGACCAAGCTGTTTTAGGCACGTCGTTTATTCTCTGTTAAAGATCTCAAAAACAGAATAAAATTATATGTTATCTGCTACCGTTTTGCATAAACGACCATGTTTTTGACGCTAAAAACAACATCTTTTACCAAATTGAAAAAACTAAATTCCTAAATCAATTCCAATTTCACAAATCCATAACCTTTGAAAGCAATCCCAAATGCTCTCTACACATCGATGGCACACCACACTCACCGACACAACCAGATGTGTCAAAACTTGAACTTGAACTCATCGAAACAGAGAGATTGCATAAGACATATTGGTATTATAGAAAGAATTTGGAGTTTTTTTTAGGGTTAGAGATTTAATAAACGTCGTGCCTAAAACGGCGTAGTCAACAAAACTTTACTATTTTATGGTCAAGTCAACATAAAGTTTGTGATTAAAATGGCATCCTGAAAATTGGTGATTAAAACATCCCAAATTTGAAAGTTGGGGATTTTTATGACATTTTTCCCATAATAAAACTGCACCTTGTTGTGTTTTCTCTTGCAGAATATCATATGCTTTCATTGTTGTGTGTAAAATTTTGGTTTTCCTGACTTGTTTTCTCGGCAGGGCCGGCTCAAACTTTTCTTGCACCTTGTGCCAAATTTTTTTTTTCTCCTAATTTACAGGTCTTATTTTTAGATTTTCAATATTTTGGGGTTTTTTTGTCAAAATATGAAACATTGAAGAGCCTAAAAACCTTATAATTTTTTCCAAAATATTGTGACATGGTGCAAATGCACTTTGTGCACTGGGTCATCACCGGCACTGTTTCTCGGTGACTTGGCATTTATAGTTTTATACCAAATAATTGCACCTTGTGTATTAGTATTTACTATTTAGTATGACAGTTTTATTATTTACTGTAGAGAAAAAACAGACAGAAAGAAAGAATGAAGTGACTCATTAAAAAAGAAAAAAAAATGAAGTGACTCGGGGCATCCCTTATTCGGCTATGGATTCGTTAAAAACTTTTGTTTGAAGAAAACAAATACTCCCTCCATTTCAAAATATATGATGTTTTAAGTAAAATATGTAGATTAAAAAGTATTTATTTTTAACAAGTTCAACCAATCAGAAACAATACTGCATAATATAAATTACTAAAGTAATTTTAAAGTTTCATAGAAACTTGAACATCCTATATTATGAAACAAAAAATTTCTTTAAAACATCTTATATTTTTTAAAGAGAGAGAGTATAATTTTACTTGCTCTTCACTCTAGTTTACACGTTTCTCTCTCAGTCTCTCACCTCTCTAGAGTAAAGAGTCAACAAGAGTCAACCCTCACCTTCATCTCAACAGTAAAGTGAAGGGAGCATAAATCACGGTTCAACTAATCCTTCCCTCACGGCGGCTCGAACCAATCTAGATTTATATATATTTTAAATTTGAATCCGACCTTGTCTCGGAATCCAGGAAATCATGGCAGACAAGACTGGAAAAAATTCAGACTCTTCTTCTTCTCAGCCTCAGTCTGTATTACCATCCACATCAACTCCTTTCCCACGTCCTTCACTAGCGGAGTATGAAAATAACATCTTACATTATATCAATTCGAAGGTAGATTTAGACACAACTAGACGTAAGAAACCAGTGCTTCTCTTGGAATCAGCTTGTAAGGAATCTTGTTGCATCTTCAGAGTCCCTCAAAGCTTCGCAGAAATGAATCCTGAAGCCTATAAGCCCAAAGTTGTTTCCATCGGTCCTTACCATTACGGAGGAAAACACCTCGAGATGATTCAACAGCACAAACTTCGATTTCTCCACCTTTTCTTAGACAAGGCAAGAAAGAATGGAGTGGATAAAAATGTCTTGTTTAAGGCTGTAATTCATTTGGAAGAAGAGATAAGGATATCGTACTCTGAGCAACTTTGTGAAACATCAGAGGAGCTAGTGTATATGATGATTCTAGATGGGTGCTTCATTCTCATGTTGTTACTTATCGTGTCAAGAAACATTGAACTGGATGAGAGTGATGATCCAATCTTCACGATCCCCTGGATTCTCCCGTCTATCGAGAGTGATCTTCTCCTCTTGGAAAACCAGGTCCCTTTCTTTGTTCTTCAAACTTTATTTGTAGAATCCAAGATTGGTCTCGCTGGTGACCTAAACAGGATGGCGTTTAGCTTCTTCAACCTCTCAATGGATAAACCAGAAAGATATTGGGTGAAACACAGAAACTTCAAGGCAACCCATCTTCTTGACCTCATGCGTATGAGCTTCGTACCTAACATGGGCTCTACCTCTATGGATGAAGACGAAGATTTCCAACTTATAAAGGGTGAATCTGGAAAGAAATCATCCTTAGACTATACACTGATTCTGTCGCCTACAAGACTTTCTCTCCAAGGGATAGATATCAGGTTAAGGAGTGATGCAGATTCGATGATAGATATAAGACTAAAGAAGAACAAGCTTCAAATACCACTGTTAAGATTGGATGCGTTCATTAGCTCAGTCTTGCTCAACTGCGTGGCCTTTGAACAATTTTACACCAAGAGTATGAATGACATAACTAGCTATGTAGTTTTCATGGGATGCCTTCTAAACGGTGAGGAAGATGCCACATTATTGAGCGATGACAACCGAATCATAGAGAATTACTTTGGCAGCGAGATTGAGGTATCACAATTCTTCAAAACTATATGTAAAGATGTTGTGTTTGACATACGTAGAAGTTATTTACGGAATGTGTTTGCGGAAGTTAACGAAAAAACCTCAAAATGGTACTCAGAGTATCGAGTTTATCTACACTCACCATGGAAGGTTCTGTCAATTTCTATTAGTCTTATTTCTTCCTTGCTACAGACCATTTCTGCCATTTTCTTCTACCTTAGCGACATTAACATCCGCCAAAACCAATGATGGAAACCCAGCTACCATTTTGTAACGTCCTGAAGGCAAATCAAACATGCTCGAGCTACGTACAGAAAAATCATTGTTCCATTTGTTTTCAGTTGTGTGTATTATATTTTATTTATGTTGTGTTATTGCTACTTACAATTTGGTTTTATGATTTTTTCTTATATATTTATGTAACTAGGATGTAGGCCCGTGCGTTACCGCACTGAAAATTTGAAATGACTAATATTGTTAATTTCACATTTTGAGTGAAAACTTTATGGTAATTCTTTAACTGTATAGTATAAAAGTCATAAATAATGACTAAGATTAATCAACCAAATTAGTTAAATAAATTATTTGTTTTATATATAAAAACGAAAAATCGATTCAGTGACAATAAAAAAATAATGTTAAAGATATATAAATTTAGGTTTACTGAATCATACTCAAATAATTAATTTTGAAAGATATTCACATAAAACAAAATTTAAATCATTATTCTATCGAAATTTATAAATAATAATAAGAGAATCAGGGATAAAGAGCTCATAGCTGCAAGTCTGCAACCAACCAAATTGACTAAAAAGATAAATCTATGAAAAATTAGAAATCACAATTAATTACCTAAATTAATACTTGGAAGAGATGATTAATACGAGTTAGATGGAAAACGACACCAAATAAAAGTTAGATGAATGAATCAATAAACAAAACAATCCAATTTTTTTAACAAAGATGAGTGAATCAATGTTGATTAATAAATTGAAAGAAAACAATACTCCGAATTTTTAGATTTGGAGGTGTTAAACACTACTCAAAGAACAAAAACTCTTTTCAAAGTCTATAAAAAAAATGTATATATATATATATACAAAGAGGTGTGAAACAAAAATGTGTAAAAACTAATAAATGTGAACATTGAAAGCTGGGAGTACGACGAAGAAACACAATTGTCGGATCAAAATATTGCAACTTTTAAGATATTAACAAATCTAAACAGTTAGATGAGAAAATAAAAACAATCTCATCTGTTATATTTAAATTGACCCCTAAAAGTGAGTTTGCTATAATATATAAATATATAAATCTTTGAAAAAATAGAAATCACAATCAATTACCTAGATTAATACTTGGAAGAGATGATTGATGCGGGTATAAATAGAAAACGACACCAAACAAAAGTTAGATGAAGGAATCAATAAATAAAACAATCCAAATTTTAACGAAGATAAGTGAATCATGTTGATTAATAAATTATAAAAAAATAATACTCATAATTTTTAAAACTTGGAGGTGTGAAACAATACTCAAAGAGCAAAAACTCTTTTCAAAGTCCATAAAAATCTGTATATATACAAAAACAAAAAGGTGTGAAAACAAAGATGTGTGAAACAAAAATGTGCGAAAACTAACAAGTGCAAATAGTGAAAGCTAGGGGTGTGACGAAGAAACACAATTGTTAGATTAAAACATTGCAACT
Source organism: Camelina sativa (assembly GCF_030686135.1). Taxonomy (NCBI): domain Eukaryota; kingdom Viridiplantae; phylum Streptophyta; class Magnoliopsida; order Brassicales; family Brassicaceae; genus Camelina; species Camelina sativa. Next base: position 23,509,624 of record NC_141888.1, on the reverse strand, counting down.
TTATATAAACAAAGAGGTGTAAAACAAAAAGGTGTGAAAACAAACGGGTGCCAACATGGAAAACTGGGGGTGCGACGAAGAAACACAATTGTTGGATTGAAACTTTGCAACTTTTGAGATCATTAACAAAGGGTGAGATCATTGATAATACTCAAAGAACAAAAACTTTTTTCAAAGTACATAAAAATCTATATATGAATAAAAAGAAAGAGGTGTGAAAACAAAGAGGTGTGAAACAAAAAGGTGCGAAAACTAACAAGTGCAAATAGTGAAAGCTAGGGGTAAGACAAAAAAAATACAATTGTTGGATCAAAACATTGCAACTTTATACAAACAAAGAGGTGAAAAACAAAAAGTGCGAAAACAAACGGGTGCCAACATGGAAAATTGGAGGTGCGACGAAGAAACACAATTGTTAGATTGAAACTTTACAATTTTTAAGATCATTAACAAAGGGTGAGATCATAAATAATATAATACTCAAAGAACAAAAACTCTTTTCAAAGTCAATAAAAATCTGTATATATATATATATATATATATAAAAGAGGTGTTAAACAAAAATGTGTGAAACAAAAAGGTGCGAAAACTAACAAGTGCAAACATTGAAAGCTAGGGGTACGACGATGAAACACATTGTTGGATCAAAACATTGCAACTTTATATAAACAAAGAGGTGTAAAACAAAAAGGTGTGAAAACTAAGAGGTTCCAACATGGAAAGTTAGGGGTGCAACAAAGAAATACAATTGTTGGATCGAAACTTTGCAACTTTTGAGATCATTAACAAATGGTAAGATCATTAATAATATAATACTCAAAGAACAAAAACAAAAAAGTGTGAAAACAAAGACGTGTGAAGCAAAAAGATGCGAAAACTAACAAATGCAAACATTGAAAGCTAGGGGTACGACGAAGAAACACAATTGTTGGATCAAAACATTGCAACTTTATATAAACAAAGAGGTGTAAAACAAAAAGGTGCGAAAAATAACGGGTGCCAACATGGAAAGCTGAGGGTGCGACGAAGAAACACAATTGTTGGATCAAAACTTTGCAACTTTTGAGATTATTAACAAATGGTGATATCATTAATAATATAATACTCAAAGAACAAAAACTCTTTTCAAAGTTCATAAAAATCTGTATATATACAAAAACAAAAAGGTGTGAAAACAAAGACGTGTGAAACAAAAATGTGCGAAATAAAAAGGTGCGAAAACTAACAAGTACAAACATTGAAAACTAGGGATACGATGAAGAAACACAATTGTTGGATCAAAATATTGCAACTTTATATAAACAAAGAGGTGTAAAACAAAAATTTGTGAAAACTAACGGGTGCCAATAGCCCTGGGACTTCGGTTATTTTGGTGAATTCGGTTCGTTATTTCGGTTTTTCGGTTTTTTTGAGTTTTGAAAATCTTACCGAATTTCGGTTCGGTTATTTTGGTTTCTTGGTTAATTCGGTTTTAAAATTTCAAAACCAAAATTAACCAAAATTTGTTTAAAAAAAAAATCGGATTTTTAAATTATTTAGAGATAATTTTGGATTTTTCCGTTTTTTTCGGTTTTATTTTGAATATTTCGGTTTTTCGGTTTCGGTTTTTCCGGGTGATTCAGTTATTTTAGGTGTAAATTTCAGGTTTGTTAGATTTTTTCTTAAAAAATAAAAAGTAAATGAAAAAATAAAATTTGGTTAACTAAAAACCGAACTGAAATAACCGAAATATTTTGGTTCTTTTGAAAAAAAAATTGTACCAATCGGTTCAGCCGCAATAACCGAAACCGAATCGAACACCAAAAATATCGGTTCGATTTGGTTTGGTTTATAATCCGAGGGCTAGGTGCAAACATGGAAAGCTGGGGGTGCAACGAAGAAACGCAATTGTTGGATCAAGACTATACAACTTTTGAGATCATTAACAAAGGGTGAGATCATTAATAATATAATACTCAAAGAACAAAAATTCTTTTAAAAGTCAATAAAAATCTGTATATATATATATATATATATATATATATATATAATCAAAGAGGTGTGAAAACAAAGAGGTGTGAAACAAAAATGTGTGAAACAAAAGGTGCAAAAACTAACAGGTGCAAACATTGAAAGCTAGGGGCACGACAAAGAAACACAATTGTTGGATCAAAACATTGCAACTTTATATAAACAAAGAGGTGTAAAATAAAAAAGTGTGAAAACTAAAGGGTGCCAACATGGAAAGCTGGGGATGCGACGAAGAAATACAATAGTTGGATCAAAACTTTGCAACTTTTGAGATCATTAACAAATGGTGAGATCATTAATAATATAATACTCAAAGAACAAAAACTGTTTTCAAAGTCCATAAAAATCTGTATATATACAAAAACAAAAAGGTATGAAAACAATGACATGTGAAACAAAAAGGTGCAAAAACTAACAAGTAAAAACATTGAAAGCTAGAGGTAAGACGAAAAAACACAATTGTTGGATCAAAACATTGTAACTTTATATAAACAAAGAGGTGTAAAACAAAAAAGGTGTGAAAACAAATGGGCGCCAACATGGAAAACTGTGGGTGCGACGAAGAAACATATTTGTTGGATCGAAACTTTGCAGCTTTTGAGATCATTAAGAAAGGGTGAGATCATTAATAATATAATACTTAAAGAACAAAAACTCTTTTCAAAGTTCATAAAATCTTTATATATGTAAAACCAAAGAGGTGTGAAAACAAAGAGGTATGAAACAAAAATGTACGAAACAAAAAAGTGTGAAAACTAACAAGTACAAACATTGAAAACTAGGGGTAAGACGAAGAAACACAATTGTTGGATCAAAACATCGCAACTTTATATAAACAAAGAGGTGTAAAACAAAAATGTGCGAAAACTAACGAATGCCAACATGGAAAGCTGGGGGTGCGACGAAGAAACACATTTGTTGGATCAAAACTTTGCAACTTTTGAGATTATTAACAATATAATACTCAAAGAACAAAAACTCTTTTCAAAGTCCATAAAAATCTGTATATATAAAAAACCAAAAAGGTGTGAAAACAAAGACATGTGAAACAAAAAGGTGTGAAATAAAAATGTGCGAAAACTAACAAGTGAATACATTGAAAAATAGGGGTACGACGAAGAAACACAATTGTTGGATCAAAACATTGCAACTTTATATAAACAAAGAGGTGTAAAACAAAAAGTTGTGAAAACAAGCAGGTGCTAACATGGAAAGTTGGGGGTGCGACGAAGAAATACAATTGTTGGATTGAGACTTTGCAACTTTTGAGATCATTAATCAAGGGTGATATCATTAATAATATAATACTTAAAGAAGAAAAACTCTTTTGAAAGTTCATAAAAATCTGCATATATATAAAACTAAAAATATGTGAAAATAAAGAGGTGTCAAACGAAAATGTGTAAAAATTAGTAGGTGCGATTTTAAAAAAATGGGGGTACAAGAAACACAATTATTGAAAAAAAAACTTGCAACTGTTGGGATCATTAATAATTCTAAACCGTTAGATGAGATAATGGAAACAATATCATCCATTAGATTAAAGTTGATCCCCAAAAGTGGGTTTGCTATTTTATATAGATATATGTAAAACCAAAGAGGTGTGAAAATGAAGTGGTGTGAAATAAAAATTTATTAAACAAAAAGGTGTGAAAAGTAACAAGTACAAACATTGAAAGCTAGGGGTCGACGAAGAAACACAATTGTTGGATCGATACATTACGACTTTATATAAAGAAAGAGGTGTAAAACAAAAATGTGCGAAAACTAATAGGTGCCAACATGGAAAGCTGGGGGTGCAACGAAGAAACACATTTGTTGGATCAAAACTTTGCAACTTTTGAGATTATTAACAATATAATACTCAAAGAACAAAAACTCGTTTCAAAGTCAATAAAAATCTGTATATATACAAAAACAAAAAGGTGTGAGAACAAAGACGTGTGAAACAAAAAATGTGAAATAAAAAGGTACGAAAACTAACAAGTGCGTACATTGAAACTTAAGGGTACGACGAAGAAATACAATTATTGGATCAAATCATTGCAACTTTATATGAACAAAGAGGTGTAAAACAAAAAGTTGTGAAAACTAAAGGGTGCCAACATGGAAAGCTGGGGGTGCGACGAAGAAACACAATTGTTGGATCGAGACTTTGCAACTTTTGAGATCATTAACCAAAGGTGATATCATTAATAACATACTATTTAAAGAAGAAAAACTCTATTGAAAGTTCATAAAAATCTGAATATATATAAAACTAAAAAAATGTGAAAATAAAGAGGTGTCAAACGAAAATGTGTAAAAATTATTAGGTGCGATTTTTAAAATGGGGGTACAAGAAACACGATTATTGGAAAAAAAAAATTGCGACTGTTGGGATCATTAATAATTCTAAACTGTTATATGAGACAATGGAAACAATCTCATCCATTAGATTAAAGTTGATCCCCAAAAGTGGGTTTGCTATTATATACAGATTTATGTAAAACCAAAAATGTGTGAAAACAAAGAGGTGTGAAACAAAAATATATGAAACAAAAAGGTGTGAAAACTAACAAGTACAAACATTGAAAGCTAGGGGTAAGACGAAGAAACACAATTGTTGGATCAAAACATTGCAACTTTATATAAAGAAAGAGGTGTAAAACAAAAATGTGCGAAAACTAACAGGTGCCAACATGCAAAGCTGGGGATGCGACGAAGAAACACATTTGTTGGATCAAAACTTTGCAACTTTTGAGATTATTAACAATATAATACTCAAAGAACAAAAACTCTTTTCAAAGTCCATAAAAATCTGTATATATACAAAAACAAAAAGGTGTGAGAACAAGGACGTGTGAAACAAAAAGCTGTTAAATAAAAAGGTGCGAAAACTAACAAGTGCATATATTGAAAGTTAGGGGTACGACGAAGAAACACAATTGTTTGATCAAAACATTGCAACTTTATATAAACAAATAGGTGTAAAACAAAAAGTTGTTAAAACTAACGGGTGCCAACATGGAAAGCTGGGGGTGCGATGAAGAAACACAATTGTTGGATCGAGACTTTGCAACTTTTGAGATTATAAACCAAGGGTGATATCATTAATAATATAATACTTAAAAAAGAAAAACTCTTTTGAAAGTTCATAAAAATCTGTATATATATAAAACTAAAAAAATGTGAAAATAAAGAGGTGTCAAACGAAAATGTGTAAAAATTATTAGGTGCTATTTTTAAAAAATGGGGGTACATGAAACACAATTATTGGAAAAAAAAATTTGCAACTGTTGGAATCATTAATAATTCTAAACCGTTAGATGAGATAATGGAAACAATATCATCCATTAGATTAAAGTTGATCCCCAAAAGTGGGTTTGCTATTATATATAGATATATGTAAAACCAAAGAGGTGTGAAAACAAAGCGGTGTGAAACAAAAATGTATGAAACAAAAAGGTGTGAAAACTAACAAGTACAAACATTGAAAGCTAGGGGTACGACGAAGAAACACAATTGTTGGATCAAAACATTGCAACTTTATATAAAGAAAGAGGTGTAAAAAAAAAATTGGCGAAAACTAACAGGTGCCAACATGGAAAGCTGGGGGTGCGACGAAGAAACACAATTGTTGGATCGAAACTTTGCAACTTCTGAGATCATTAACAAATTGTGAGATCATTAATAATATAATACTCAACGAACAAAAACTCTTTTCAAAGTCCATACAAATCTGTATATATACAAAAACAAAAAGATGTGAAAAGAAAGACGTGTGAAACAAAAAGGTGTGAAATAAAAATGTGCGAAAACTAACAAGTGCAAACATTAAAAGCCAGGATACGACGAAGAAACACAATTGTTGGATCACAACATTTCAACTTTATATAAACAAAGAAGTGTAAAACAGAAGTTGTGAAAACTAACAGGTGTCAACATAGAAAGCTGGGGATGCGACGAAGAAACACAATTGTTGGATCAAGACTTTACAACTTTTGAGATCATTAACAAAGGGTGATATCATTAATAGTATAATACTTAAAGAACAAAAACTCTTTTGAAAGTTCATAAAAATATGTATATATATATATATAAAACCAAAAAAAATGTGAAAATAAAGAGGTGTCAAACGAAAAGGTGTAAAAATTATTAGGTGCGATTTTTAAAAAATAGAGGTATGACAAAGAAACACGATTATTGGAAAGAAAAAAGAACTTGCAACTGTTGGGATCATTAATAATTCTAAACCGTTAGATGACATAATGAAAATACTCTCATTAGATTAAAGTTGATTCCCAAAATTGGATTTGCTATTATATATAGATTTGTTAATCTTGTCACGTTGCACGAAATAAAAGTTTTTTACCTTTACTTTTATGAAAGTACAGTATTCGACTTTGCGTTCTCCTCGATTAACTAAAACTTTGCATTTGAATATATTTTTTGTCCTTCTTAGTTAATAACCTGATTTATGATCATTAAGTTTCAAATATATATACACTAGAATTGGATTTGTGTTAGAGCATGGATTAAAATTTCTTTTATTTATTTTGTAATTTTTTTTAAAACATCATACATGTGATTGTTTTATTTGTTTTAAAAGTTTTTTTTTTCTTTTTCTTGGATGAAACACTATGCTAATAAATCATATGTTGAATATGACTTATGTAAAAAACATCTTTTTTTGTATAGATTTTGACCTGCGGTGTACTGCAAATTAAGTTATTTGATAAAAAAAATTAATTTTTGTTTGTTAATTTTCTTTGAATTGTTTAGTGTCTAAAATTATATATTGTATTTTAATTGTTAATTTTATGATTTAACCTACGGTATATCACATATTAACTTTTTGTTACAGCATTAATTTAATCAACTTTATTAGATATATCTATTAATTTAATATTTATATTATTAACAAAATAATAAAATTTATCTGTGTAGCATCGAATTAATAATCAATTTAGATACGTCGTTACAATCATGTGGTACAGTACATGAAAAAATATAATAATTATTTTGTAATGATTCTATTCGTACAGCGAAAAATTATTGCTGGATCAACATTATAATATAGTACTATCTACAGTAGTAGTATGGCTGAATAATTTTTTTTTTGACGTCATTGATAGTAAATTTATCTGTGTAAAAAATAAAAATATGTTGAGGAACAGACTATAAAATGTTACTTATCACACAAAAAATGTTCAGAAACAGATATAATAAATTGATATTACAGTCACATATGGAGTATTATGTAGACTTTTTAATTATAAAGCGGGCAGAAAAACACACGCGTATATAATCATGTGCCTATAAATTGGATCTAGCTAATAGATTGTTCTGATTGTGAAATTTAGGAAATTAGATTACTTAAACTAGCACACTTATATATATCCAAACAAAAGTATACCAAAAAAAATTAGGATCTGGAATTCATTTATATAAATCGAGAAGGTGATAAATCTCAGCTCAAACCAAATCTAGGAAAAATGAAAGGAGAACACATGCATTGGGAGAGAGCTTTTGCACATGGTTATGGTCTTATGGACACACTCGTGGGACCATAGTTTTGTATCCTCTTTTGAATAAAGAAGTGTCAAAATTACTGAACTCATGATAAGTAAATATTTTAATATTCATGCTTATTACTTCACTAGATTTGACCTCGTGGTACACCACGGGGCAATTTATATAGAAATACTAATATATATATATATATATATATATATATATATATATATCTTATTATATAAACCTTGATAACAATATTACTTATTAACAAGATCGTGACACGTGTCAATTATATCATTCAGATGTTGACACATGTCAATTCATTATTAAAATTTTAAAATATAAAAATATAAAAATTCAAAACCTAACCTAAAAAGGTTTTATATAAAAGTAAATAGATAAAATAAAACCTAAATTTATTTAAAAACTAATTATAATATAAAAAAAAAAATATATATATATATATATACCATAAAATTCAAAATTATAATATTGTTTACTTATTTTAATTTTTAGTTGCTATATTACAAGAAAAAGATTACTTTTTATATAAGATAAAAAAATGATTATGAAACTTATACAATTAGTTACTGTTTCTAAAAAAATGTAAATACTCACTTTTACATAAAAAAAAAGATTGTTGAAGTAAAAAAAAAAATTGATCGTCTCATATTTTTTTCACCAATCAAATAATTTATTCAAAAGACTGCTATTGTAATATATATGATAGGAGTATGTAAGATTAAACGTATGCGTTTTTGTAACTATAAAAATGTTAAAGTGAAAAGACATATAATAGGTTATTTAATGTGTTCATAAAGATAATATGTTGGTAGTAGTTAAGACTAAAGAGTATATTTTAATAATAAAATATATTTGCGTGTACAAATAAACTTTTAGTGGTAATGTAGACAGTACATTTGTAAATGGTATACATAAGTGTATTATAGCAAAAAAAAAAAACAACTATTTTCTATAACTAAAAGTTCATCTCTTTACTTTTTATACATTGTTTTTTACTTACAAAAATTATTAAATATATATTCTTTGTTAAATTTAATTTAATTTAAATACTTTTGAACTCATCAACAACTATTTTCTTTAACTAAAAGTGTATCTATTTTTTTTTTCAAACAAACAATAAAGTAAAAGGAATTTCTTTGGTAATTTGTCCAAGCCAGAGGGAAGGGGTTTACAAAAGAACTTCGGAGATAAGAGAATGCGAAACACGGGCAAGATAATTCGCCTTCAAATTTGTCGCATGCGGGATCCAAGAGATGGAGAATAGTGGAAAAAACTCCAACGAATTAAACTCATCAAGCAAGTTGAAGAAGGATGGCCAATATTCAGGGAAATGCATCATAGTGAGTAAACTCAACACGTATGCGCTCCATAGCCCACAACAACGCTTCTAACTCTGAATGTAGGGGGGAGGGGCTCTGTCTTAGACACTTGGCCCCCAACAATGAGGTTCGCTCCTCACCAACGCAACACTTCCAGCCCAATCCTGAATGCTCATTGGTTGCTTTCCAAGAACCATCAATTTGACAACAAGGTGAAGAAACATCCGAGGACGGAGATGGAGCCGACATGACCGCCGTAAAAGATAGCGCCTCTTTCCAAGCTAACTTATCGCCCAAAGCCTGAGCAATTATATAATTTGTCTCGATCTCTAAACTTTAATTTTTTTTTTATGGCCTTCCAGATTGCCCATAAAAATCATGGTAATTGAAGAAGTTGATCAGGATCACCCTGTACATCCCTCCAGAAAACAAAATCCAAATTTAAGTACACCGACTAATATGGAAAATCCCCTAATGAGACCGGAGTTAAAGATAAATCCTAAACTTCCCACGAGTGAGGAAAAAAAGTAATTAATAGTCTCAACTACAGAGTCGCACCTTTTACACCAGATATTTACATTGGACACTTCAGTATATCTGTTTACTTTTATAGATATTTTTTACTTACTAGAAATACTTACTTTATATTTTTGATAAATTTTATTTTATTTTTAAAATTTTAAACCCGCACATCGGACGGGTCCTAATCTAGTATATATATAAAAGTAAATCAAGTTTTTCTGAGTTTTAATATAAATGTTACAATATTATATATATATATATATATATATATATATATGTGTGTTTTGACAGTTATTAATAGTATGTGTTATTGAATGTATAAAATGTCAAATTTAGAAGAAGAATAAAATTTTACCGAATAAAATGATTTATCTATGTTTTAGCGCCATATTAAAATTTTCTAATTTATATGAATGTCCATCTAAACCCATCCTACCATATAAGTTTGTCTGGTAGTATTTTATACCTTTTCTAAGTTTGAATGTTTTTAGTAAGGTTTAATTTATATCTTGTTTGGACCAGTGTCACAACAGAAAAAAATATATTATTGTTTCTTATATTTTATATGTTTATGATTTAAATTTTAAATATTATAAAATTTTTTAATGGATAATATATAATTTATTATAGATTTGTTTTGTGTTGTAGAATAATATATGGTAGGTTAGTGTGTATCCTTTTTTTAATACAAATTAAAATATTTCTGTTTGGAAACTTTTTCATTTAAAAATTACTTGTTCAAAAATAAAAATTGTTAATATGTATAATATTTAGTAGTCCATATAACATATATGGATATAATTTGTAACTTCATTAATTCTAATCTATGATTACAAATCTATAATATATGAGATTAGATAATAATACAAAAACACAAAACAAACCCAATTAGCACTCGGGTTATAGACCTTTCTTCTCTCTTTTCTTTTCTTCTTCTGTTTACAATTCTTTACTTAACCTTCACCATCTTATCACACCTCTTTTCTAATTTTTCTAGCATATGATTAATCACATATGAGATTCCAACAAATCTTCCTAGTGGCTTCCGCTGCAAATTCCCTTATTCCAAACATTCGCCAAGTATCGTAATCCTTCTCTATATTTTTAATAAAAGTTTTTTACAGGATTATCAATTATGTATGGAAGAAAATAAAAGCAAGATTTGGGTTGTTTAATGAATTTAGAACTGACAATTTCATATATATATATATATATATACATATGTGTTGCTTCGTAGGTGACACTTTATGAAACCAAAAAAAAAGGAAGAAGCTAAGGCATTAGCAATCAATCTCGACAAAGGTTAGAATATATAGTTTTCTGTATCTATCAATGAAAGCTTACATAAAAATTGAAGTTTGCTTAGTAATATATGATATTACTTGTTCTCCTTTTCAACACCCACTTTGAAAATGAGTCACTTGCAATTTTTTAAAAATAAGACATGTTTGATACAACATAAAGAAGGACTTCATATAACACAATATCATCAGAGTAGAAGTATAAGAAAGCGAACCATTGGAGTTGTCACAATTAATTAGTTTGCTTGTGCTTTAGAATAATGGTGTCGAGCTTAGTGATTTTAGGTGAGATGAATGAAAGCCATAGTTTAGTTGCTTTCTCTAAAGAGAAGAGTGGAAGAGTTTGGTGCTTGAAAGTGTAGTGACGGAAAAATATTTATAGTGTATTGGTAAGATTGTAGGGTTTTTCATTTAGGATTCGTAAAAATCGTGATGAGCAAATTTAGAAGATTTTAATTTGATTTAAAAATAAAAATTTCGGGAAACTATATTTGGAATTAGTGTGCTTTTATGTTTTGTGAAAAGATTTTATAATTGGAAATTGAAATCATCTTACCTTATCTAACGGAGTCTATTAATTGTATCTTCTATCATTTGAAAACAGTTTTGGTTGCCAATAAGTATTATAAAGTATATAGGAATATTGAATTATGATGATTAATGCAGATTAAATGATTGCGATATCTTAGGAAAAGTAAATGATTTATTTTCTATATAGTTTGATAGTTTACGATATATTTTTGGGATGTTTACCATCATGATTTAATTTGATGAGATTATGTTTGATTAACTGCATATTATTATTTATCTTAATTAGATTTCCGTTTTAGTTAGTTCTATATTTTAGGGATGAATCTCTATTTAATGTTTAAAATAAAACATCGCACATATATTAGGAATATACGGATCGTTTATGATTAATATACGTATAACCACTTACCAAATTTGTTGTGTACTTTTGATATTTTAGGGATGTTGCAAATTTTATTAGAATAGATTTTTAGGGAAGATCTGATTTTCATAAGCGGATTAAATGTTTAAAAAAAAAAAACCGACCCATGTGATAAGTAAAGGAAAGATCCAATTTTTTGAATCGGTTTAAAAGGAGTAAATAACCCGACCCGGGTAACAAAAAGGAGGACACAAATTTGTACTCCAAAAATGTTAGTATAGATAAATCTCATAATTTTATATTCATGCTTGGGTTACCTAAAGAAACTCGTTATTGGTGAAACATGGGTTTTGGTTGCTTTGGTCGAATTAATGATATACTCAAACACGTCATTGGTTTATTACTCAAACAAGAAAACTCAAATGTTATCCAAAAGTTAGTTTATTACTCATATCTATAAATCTTTTGAAAATTACTCAAATGTTTAGTGCTCTGGGTGTAATTACAATTTACCCCTTGGATTTTGTTTTTCGATTTTGAGTAAAAAAAAAAAATACACATCAGCAAATTAAAATATACATTATTTTTTGATTTTCCACGTCACTAAGCAGTTGGATTTTTCTTGTTTACGTCAAAACGAGAAATCAAACGACTGTTCATAACCCTAATATAAAAAAAACCTCTCTCTCCTAGTTCTGCCGGCTCATTGTATATTTATCTCGCTCAGTAGGGTTGTTAGGGTTTTAGTTTTTTCTCCTCCAAAAATGGCGATGTATGTTCAGTATGAATCTTCTTCAGGCTATGCCATCTTCGAGGTGCACGGACTAGATGAGATCGGATAGAACACTGAGGCCGTTTGGACCTCCGTCTCTGACCTCAATCGCTTTGGCCGTGTAGTTCAGCTCACAGCGTTTCACCCCTTCGAGTCTGCTCTCGATGCTCTCAACCAAATCAACGCCGTCTCCGAAGGTGACTCTTCATTACCCACTAACTTGTTCCTTGTTTTGTATCTTTATGTGTTGTGTTGAGTTTATCTTCTTATATACACTGCTTGTTCTTCGATTTAGAGCTAGAGCAGAGACTATCACTTAGGTGTTTGGTTCAGCTTAAAAAGTAAACCCTTAGATTTAAAACCTCATAGTTCAAAACCCCTGGATATATATTGTAGAGAGCGCTTCAATTTATTGTTGTTTCACATTTTTGTTTGCGTCCTGAATTTGTTTCATTATTTTGATTATATCATTGATCTCTGGAGTTGGATTTATCTGATGTTGGTAGGTGTTATGACTGACGAGCTAAGAAGTTTACTGGAGTTGAATCTTCCTAAATTCAAAGAGGGAAAGAAACCCAAGTTCAGCTTAGGATTGGCTGAGCCTAAACTCGGTTCACATATTTCTGAAGCCACTAAAATCCCATGCCAGAGCAATGAGTTCGTACTTCAGCTTCTCAGAGGTGTACGCCAGCATTTTGATAGGTTCATCAAGGACCTAAAGATGTGCTATCCTTCTTTGTATATAAAGCCCTTCTTATTGGTAGACTTGATTTCCAGAGTATGGATTATCTGAAATATGACAACTGTTTCAACCTGGGCATAAAACCAATCAAAAGGTTTGATCTTTATATGATTTGATATGGTACCATGTAATATTTTTGGTATAAGTTTTTGAATGACTTGATATGGTTTATGCTTTCTAGATACCCTCCCATGCGTGATGCTCTGAACGCGACTGGTCGCTCAATCTTTTATTCGCTTTGTGATTGGTACATACTCAAAATGTCTTTTACGTATGCAGGGGTGATGATGATCCTGCCTTGTGGGCAAAAGAAGTTGGAAACAGTTGGCGCACAACTGAGGACATCTATGATACATACATGGGCAAGGTGAAATCTCTTTGCATTAGATAAACCTCGTGTGTCATTTGAGTAGTTATGATCATTGATTTGCTTGGAGAGGGATTGGTTTGTTTAAATCATGATCTGATTGCATTACTTTCTTTTTTATGTTTATGAAAGCATGACTACAGTTGCTGATTTGAATAACAAGTGGGCTGCTTATGCTGGAACTGGTGGTTGGAATGGTAAGCAGTCATATTTTTATCTTAAAAACTGTTCTGCTATGAAGTAAGAACTAGTACACTAAAGTAAGAACTCGAGTTCTCTGTTTCTAGGGCTCTTGGTTTCCGTACTATTCACCAAGTAAGCTCTGAGATATATTTTGTTCTGTTATATATATTCAGCTTTGTTATTCTAAATATTTCCATGAGCTGTTTGGGTCTGAGAGGAAGCTTTCCTCCTGCAAAATGGTTACTAACCAAACCAGCCAAAGTCCTTGCAGATGCTTAGCGATGACTAACATTCCTTAAAGCAGAGTCACAGCTGTGCTGACTAATATACTTTCGAACAACAAAGCTATCTGATGCTTTAGCCTTAGTTGCACGTAGCCTCCAACTACATTTTTCATCAATACATTTAAGAACATACCTCTTGTTGTCTGACTTAAAAGTATGAAACTCAAAACTATGCTTGACTGCATACATCCGCATCTGACTTCTCATTTCTGTTTTGTCTTTGAATAACTTTCCACAAAACAGTGAATCAACATCGATTAGACCAGTTGAGTGTGAAGAACCAGATGGATACCCAACAGAGGTTGTCATGTTACGAGGAACACCCTCGACATATGGATTTGGTATTGGTTGATCCTGAAAGTACAAATCAATGGTTATTTAAAAGGTTTTACAAGTTATTTAAAAGGTTTTACAAGTTATTTAAAAGGTTTTACAAGTTATTTAAAAGGTTTTACAAGTTATTTCAAAGGATTTAATAAGGTTTACAACCGTTTTCAAAAGGTTTTTTTAAAGTGATTAAATGTAAGTTACCTGAGTATGAGTAGAAGTAAAATCATCAGAATTGCCAGAATATTGACTTGAAGAAGCAACAGGAGAACAATAAAAACGAGGAACACCCTCGACATATGGATTTGGTATTGGTTGACCCTGAAAGTACAAATCAATGGTTTTTTTAAAGGTTTTACAAGTTATTTAAAAGGTTTTACAAGTTACAAATCAAATGTGTCAATATAGAGAACAAGCAAAATTTGCATCTGCACATTTTGCCGCGTGTAATGAAGGGAAAAGGCAAAATTTGCTACTGCACCTTATGCCGCTAAAGACTTGCATGCTCTCAAATACTAAAGGTCTCATCGAAAATTGAAATCGTTGCTTCGTTTTTTTTGCTGTTTTAATTCTTCTTACATGCTATGTCTATTTCAAGATACACTATGTTTTGCAGATATAATTTTGTTTCAAAATGTAAGATGTTTTTACATCCCATAAAGAAATGAACAATTAATTTATTTACTTAATTGCTGTAGGTGAATATTTTAGGAGCATTTTGGAGATTATCAAAATTCAAAATAAAAATAAATTTATTTAAGTTTTAGATTAAAATAATTTTACAGCGAATCCTGGTGATTTTACTTATTTTTCGAGTTTACGATCCGCGCTTAATTTGAATCTCAATTAATTAATTTTCTGTTTTCTGATTTTTTGAGAATCTGTCTTTTTTTTATTATTATTGATTGAAGCAAAAGTAGGAATCCAAATACAAAAACATCAAAGACCACACCATGAACAAATACAAAACAGAGCAGGCAACTAACTAATTCTCTTCCCATGCATCACCATTCTTGCTCAATCTGATGCTGCAACCAAGGCTACCAAGCAGAACCACCGAATGCAAGGTAAGATAAAAGCCGACCCTCTCGTGTAACACTTGATGCAATCGCCCTAGCCAACATAATCACATTGCAATTTTTAATACAATATTTGTTTAGCTTAACTGAAAACGTAAAACTCTATGGAGTAATCTCTCTGTTTGTATAAAAAATAATTTATTATAGGTGAGTGTTGACTAAGGGACTCCTAGCGTTTTAACTTCAAGTTTATCACAATATAGTGTCAATCAATCAATACATTCTGATTGACACTGTGGCGACAAGAACCAGTCCCTCAGTTTAGTTTATAATAAATTATATTAAACAATTTAATATAATTTAGTAATCATAAAACAAAAATAAAATAATATCATTAAGAAATTTCTATTCTTTTTAAATCATACAATTCCGTAATATATAACTAATTTATATATAATCACACATACATATTTTTTGAGTTTTTTTGTTTTTTTATTGTTCCACTTTGATAACAATTTTCATTTGTATTTTTGAGGATTTGAAGTAAAAAAATATATAATAATATAAATGAAAATTAACTATGATATTCAAATATTTAATTTAAATTGTTCATATAAACTAACACATAACCAAAAATATTTAATGATAAAAACAAATCATTCCCGATAAAATCATTTAAGGGAAAAATGCCAAAAAAACCCGAAGTTATTTTTATTTGGACGTTTAATATCCAATGATTTTGAATTGGAATAAAAATACACCAAATAATAAAAATGTGTCATTTAAAACCCAAAATAATTAGTGTTGTTATTTTCAAACCAACAATTCTTCAACAGAATCCAAATTCCAATTTTACCCTAGTTATCTAATTAATTATTAATTTTTAATATAAAAAGTTATCGGTTTTCTTTTAACCATATCAAACCAGAATCAAACCGGCAACAACAACAAATCCCGTCTTCTTCTTCTTCGGTTGTGGCTATGAAAACGGTTCTGTCGACGGGAATCACCGTAAGAATACCACCAATATATAATTGAACATGTCCGTTTAAGTCCTAGAACATAAGCAGAAATACAAAATTATGAGATTAACGGATTGTCCTAGAGCATAAACAGAAAATATACAATTTCAGATTCAACCTCCACACAAATCAGTATTTACATCAAATCTAGAAAATTGATAACAAAAAGATTATTAGTTCAAGGATTTAAGATGAGTTTACCAGGAAGATCCAATTAAGGAATGAAAGCGGTTCTTCCTCTTTCCAAGCCAACTGTACCAAAAAAAAAAAAAACGATAAAGTTAGTCAAAGATTCTAATAAGAAATTGTATAATTTCAAATGTCAGAACCACAAAGCCATACCAGAGCTACAAACGCCGTAATATCCTACCAGCCACCGAATCAAACAGCTTCAGTTGAGAAATAAAACAAACCCATCATATTGATTGTTTAGAATAATAAAAAAAAAAAAACAAAAAAAACCTAGTAGATGTAATCAAATTTACCTCTAGGGTGGCGATTGATTTCATCACTGGAGTTGATCTTAATCCAATAAAAACACGATAAAGAAATTCTTCACTGCCGTCTCCTCCGCCTGATCCATAGAATTGTGAGTCGAACATCTAGGTTTTTAATTATTTGGCAAAAGGTTTCGTTTCTCAATTCGTCAATTATAAATTAGAGCCATCCGAATACAAATTATAAAGGATCCAGAAAAACATGCAAATCCTCGTTTTTACCGACCCGTTTGTAATTGATCCAATGACATTCCCAGTAAGTTGGATTTATTTGATAAATGCTCCAAAAATGTATATATAGATATATATATATATATCTTTTTTAAGTTAGGATGTTATGCAAGTTTTATAATCTCCTTGGTCAGAAATACAGATTACACTTGAAATATCAAACTAACCTAAAGAAAGGGTATGCTAGAGTTTTTTAATTAAAAAAGTTTTGTATGTTTTAGAAATACTTCACTTCTTGTGTAAAATATATGAGTGGGTAGCGCAAATGCACAAGATGAATAATAAGTAATTTAATGATGGTAGAAAACACAGTTTTAGAATTTTTAATACAAATTGAGATAAATGGTAATATTGAAAAATATGTTTTATATGTTTAATCTCGGCATGCTTCAGAGATCACCATAAAAGCCTGGCGGATTAGGCTCCGGAATCACCTCCGTTTTGCTTACGAGCATCATCAGGACCGAAGACATTATAGGTCTATCCTCAGGACGAGCTTGGACACATAAGAGACCAATTTGAAAGCACCGTCGTACTTCCTCTGATGATGGATCTGTCATATTCATGGGAGCTATGACACATGCCCACTCTCCCTTGGTCCATTTCTTCCAAGCCTGTTAGTCAAAGTTATTAATGTTTTTTTCTTTTCTTCTAATTGCGTTAATTGACTATAACAGAAGAAGATCGACTCTAAAATCAATCAAAACTTACGTAGCTTAGAAGGCTGAGACCATTGTTTGCCTCGGCAAATCCTTTGTTTTTCTTACCGGACAAGATTTCAAGAATCAATACGCCATAGCTGTAAACATCCGACTTTACCGAGTACGCCCCATCTTCCATGTATTCAGGAGACATGTAGCCACTGCATAATTAAATAACGATAAGCTGCTATTAATTCTTTTTTTTTTTTAAATACTGAGTGAATTCTCAATGTTTTTTTGGACTCCTTACGGCGTTCCGACAATGGTTGTAGTTCAGCTCACAGCGTTTCACCCCTTCGAGTCTGCTCTCGATGCTCTCAACCAAATCAACGCCGTCTCCGAAGGTGACTCTTCATTACCCACTAACTTGTTCCTTGTTTTGTATCTTTATGTGTTGTGTTGAGTTTATCTTCTTATATACACTGCTTGTTCTTCGATTTAGAGCTAGAGCAGAGACTATCACTTAGGTGTTTGGTTCAGCTTAAAAAGTAAACCCTTAGATTTAAAACCTCATAGTTCAAAACCCCTGGATATATATTGTAGAGAGCGCTTCAATTTATTGTTGTTTCATATTTTTGTTTGCGTCCTGAATTTGTTTCATTGTTTTGATTATATCATTGATCTCTGGAATTGGATTTATCTGATGTTGGTAGGTGTTATGACTGACGAGCTAAGAAGTTTACTGGAGTTGAATCTTCCTAAATTCAAAGAGGGAAAGAAACCCAAGTTCAGCTTAGGATTGGCTGAGCCTAAACTCGGTTCACAATATTTTTGAAGCCACTAAAATCCCATGCCAGAGCAATGAGTTCGTACTTCAGCTTCTCAGAGGTGTACGCCAGCATTTTGATAGGTTCATCAAGGACCTAAAGATGTGCTATCCTTCTTTGTATATAAAGCCCTTCTTATTGGTAGACTTGATTTCCAGGGTATGGATTATCTGAAATATGACAACTGTTTCAACCTGGGCATAAAACCAATCAAAAGGTTTGATCTTTATATGATTTGATATGGTACCATGTAATATTTTTGGTATAAGTTTTTGAATGACTTGATATGGTTTATGCTTTCTAGATACCCTATGCGTGATGCTCTGAACGCGACTGGTCGCTCAATCTTTTATTCGCTTTGTGATTGGTATATACTCAAAATGTCTTTTACGTATGCAGGGGTGATGATGATCCTGCCTTGTGGGCAAAAGAAGTTGGAAACAGTTGGCGCACAATTGAGGACATCTATGATACATACATGGGCAAGGTGAAATCTCTTTGCATTAGATAAACCTCGTGTGTCATTTGAGTAGTTATGATCATTGATTTGCTTGGAGAGGGATTGGTTTGTTTAAATCATGATCTGATTGCATTACTTTATTTTTTATGTTTATGAAAGTATGACTACAGTTGCTGATTTGAATAACAAGTGGGCTGCTTATGCTGGAACTGGTGGTTGGAATGGTAAGCAGTCATATTTTTATCTTAAAAACTGTTCTGCTATGAAGTAAGAACTAGTACACTAAAGTACGAACTCGAGTTCTCTGTTTCTAGGGCTCTTGGTTTCCGTACTATTCACCAAGTAAGCTCTGAGATATATTTTGTTCTGTTATATATATTCAGCTTTGTTATTCTAAATTCCTCTGATCTTGCTATAGGTAGATCCAAAGGCACAAATGGTATTGATAGCCAATGGAGACGTGAGGTTGGCCTCCGAGAAAGCTGATTTAGGACCTTATGAAGCTTGGGGAGGTGATGCACCTGAAGTTTCATTTACCAATCATTGTAATACACTTTGTTAACAAAGTTGAAAACACAAAATATTAAATAAACATATATGTTATGGCTGAGTTATGTACTTACACGGCTGAATTATAAGTAAATATTAAATAAACATATATGTTATGGCTGAGTTATGTACTTCTTACAACTGAGTTATGGCTGAGTTATGTATTTGTTGCGGCTTCGTTCGGAAAAGTATTGTTCGGGAAACCAAAACAATAATTTTGTGCCTGTTTAGATCCACACGCTTAATAAATTTATAATGTTAGTTTTTTCACAATATATTATATAAAATAATTAAAAAATTGTACTCAAAATTCGAATAAAAAATAAAAAAATTCTGACGATGTGACTAAGTGATAGCTGAATTATTGACTTACACGGCTGACTTATGAAATATTTGTAAATTTATATTATTATAACTCAATATTTTAAATGTACAATTGAAATATGAATATTACAATTATTATAACCAATAAAAAGTAATAATTATAGAGAAATATTGATTTTTACACATTCTCACCATAATGTGTTAAACATACAACACATGACGTTTAGGGGTTAGGGTTAGGGTTGGGGTTTAGGGTTTGAGATGTAGGATTCAGATGAGTAACATTATTTGTTTTTTTTGGTTTTGGTTCTAATGTGTTTTAATGTGTTTGGTTTAAGGTGGTAAATGGATATACTAATATTATTACCATTTAAATATATTTTTAAAAAATCAAATTTTTTTTTGGCTATTTCCGGTTATGGGTCGGTTAGATTAATATATAACCATAAATAACTCAAAATATATTGTAATTAAGTAGATTAGTCTAATATAACCAAAAGTAAGCCAAATATAACCAAAATTAACCAAACATACCAATTCAAAATACCAAATTGGAAAATTTATTTTTTCGGTTCAGTTCGGTTTGGTCGGTTATTTAGTCATTCTAATTTGAGGGTTGGCTGAGTTATAGTAAAGTTATGGCTGAGTTATGCAACAGATATATTAATTTATTATATACGTTTTCGAGAATATAAAAAGTGTTGTTGGGGAGACGCAAACAATAATTATGTTTATTGTTAAGAATCACACGCGTAATAAATGAGATTTTAGCGATTTTTTATTTAAAAGGAATTCAAAATACGAATTTGAATTAAAAATTTTTTTTTTATTAAAAGTATTTCTTAAACAATTGACTGATATGACTGAGTTATCGACATAAACGGCTGACTTATGAAATATTTGTAAATTAAACTTATTATAACTCAAAATTAAAATATAGAATGAAAAAATGAATATTACAATCATGATAAGCAATAAAAAGTAATAATTATAGACAAAGATTGATTTTTACACAGTCTGATCAAAATGTGTAAAACATTCAAAACATGACATTTAGGGGTTAGGGTTAGGGTTAAAGTTAGGGTTAGGGTTTGAGGTGTAGGGTTTATATTTCCAACATTATGGGTTTTAATATAACAGTTTGGTTTTGGTTATATTGTGTTTGGTTTAAGGTGGCAATTTGGATATACTAATATGATAACCATTTGAAAATTTAAAATTTTTTGAAATTACTTTTCGGTTATCTCCGGTTATGGGTCGGTTAGATGAATATATAACCATAAATAATCCAAATATTATCCAAATTAGATCGATTAACTTAATATAACCGATAGCAAGCCGAATATAACCGTAACTAACCGAAAATAATGGAAAAAATAGTTTCCGGTTCGGTTCGGTTTGGTCGGTTATTTAGTCATTCTAATTTGAGGGTTGGCTGAGTTATGGTAAAGTTATGGCTGAGTTATCGTTTAGGGTCTTCTCAATAATATGAAAACATATTATTCTTTCCTGGGTCTTTTGTTCTGTCAGATTCCTAATAAGTATTACAACGTCTCTCGATATTACAAAAAGTGTTGTTAGGGAAGCGCGAAAAATCACTAATTCTGTGCCTGCTCAAATCCACATGCATAATAAATTCATAAAGTGAGATTTTTATCACAAGATATTATTGCAAATAATATCTGAGTCTTTTGTTATGTCAGATTCGTAATAAGTATTAAAACGTCACTCGATGTCACAAAAAGTGTTGTTAGGGAAGCGCGAAAAATCACTAATTTTGTGTCTGCTCAAATCCACACGCATAATAAATTCATAAAGTAAGCTTTTTATCACAAGATATTATTGCAAATAATTAACTAATTATTATTCGAATTTAGAATTTTATTTTTCTAAAAGTATTTCTCCAACAATTGAATATTAAAATTATTATAACTCAAAATTTAAATTTAGAATGGAAATATGTCTATTATTAGGTTAACAGATGGTTTCACGCCAAAATATCGCTTTACGGCTGAGTTATATTATTGCGGGAAAACGAAAGGTCATGTGACGGCTGAGTTATAATCATTACGGGAAAACGAAAGGTCATGTGACGACTGAGTTATAGTGAGTTATGACTGAGTTATCACAAGAAACAATCTGAAAGTAAATGGATGATATATATGACTTTACGGCTGAGTTATAATATTTACGGGAAAACGAAAAGTCATGTGACGGCTGAGTTATAGTTAGTTATGGCTGAGTTATCACAAGAAAAATCTGAAAGTAAATAGATGATATAGGCTATGACTGGTTACATGTGTTACTATTGAATTAAGTTGAGTTATGGACTTCACTCAAATTTTATTCAAAAATGTTACCAATCACTAACAAAACTAACTTTTTTAATTAGTTATTTTATTTCTCCTAAATTATTATTTTTTATTATCATTTGAAATGAAAATAGACATAGACCTAAATTTTATTCAAAAATGTTACCAATCACTAACAAAACTAATTTTTTTGAAGTTGAGTTTGAATAATTATGTGTTATGGTTGATGTACAAGTTTGAGGTATATCCTTTGTAAAATTGTTAACTCAAAAGATTATTCAACATCATGGAAATTTTCATGAGTTAAAGATGTGGTAAGTTGAGTTATCTATTTTTTAAATAAAAAAAACAAAAATTCAGTTATATAATACAAAAAATTATTATTTTTTGTTTAATTTAATTCATATAATTTAGGAGAAAAATAATTTTTACTCTTTTTCTTTTATTTAATAACTTTTTTAACTATTTATTTTATTTCTCCTAAATTATTATTTTTTATTATTATTTGAAATGAAAATAGACATAGACCTAAATTTTATTCAAAAATATTACCAATCACTAACAAAACTAAATTTTTTAAAGTTGAGTTTGAATAATCATGTGTTATGGTTAATGTACAAGTTTGAGGTATATCCTTTGTAAAATTGTTAACTCAAAAGATTATTCAACATCATAGAAATTTTCATGAGTTAAAGATGTGGTAAGTTGAGTTATCTATTTTTTTTAATTAAAAAAAAACGAAAATTCAGTTATATAATACAAAAATTATATTTTTCGTTTTTATTTAATTCATATAATTTAGGAAAAAAAATAATTTTTACTGCTTTTCTTTTATTTAATAACTTTTTAATTAGTTATTTTATTTCTCCTAAATTATTATTTTTTATTATTATTTGAAATGAAAATAGACATAGACCTAAATTTTATTCAAAAATGTTACCAATCACTAACAAAACTAATTTTTTTGAAGTTGAGTTTGAATAATCATGTGTTATGGTTGATGTACAAGTTTGAGGTATATCCTTTGTAAAATTGTTAACTCAAAAGATTATTCAACATCATGGAAATTTTCATGAGTTAAAGATGTGGTAAGTTGAGTTATCTATTTTTAAATAAAAAAACAAAAATTCAGTTATATAATACAAAAAATTATTATTTTTTGTTTAATTTAATTCATATAATTTAGGAGAAAAATAATTTTTACTAATTTTCTTTTATTTAATAACTTTTTTAACTAGTTATTTTATTTTTCCTAAATTATTAGTTTTTATTATTATTTGAAATGAAAATAGACATAGACCTAAATTTTATTCAAAAATATTACCAATCACTAACAAAACTAAATTTTTATAAAGTTGAGTTTGAATAATCATGTGTTATGGTTGATGTACAAGTTTGAGGTATATCCTTTGTAAAATTGTTAACTCAAAAGATTATTCAACATCATAGAAATTTTCATGAGTTAAGTTGAGTTATCTATTTTTTTTGATTAAAAAAAACGAAAATTCAGTTATATAATACAAAAAAATTATATTTTTCGTTTTTATTTAATTCATATAATTTAGGAAAAAAATAATTTTTACTGCTTTTCTTTTATTTAATAACTTTTTAAGTAGTTATTTTATTTCTCCTAAATTATTACTTTTTATTATTATTTGAAATGAAAATAGACATAGAACTAAATTTTATTCAAAAATGTTACCAATCACTAACAAAACTAATTTTTTTGAAGTTGAGTTTGAATAATCATGTGTTATGGTTGATGTACAAGTTTGAGGTATATCCTTTGTAAAATTGTTAACTCAAAAGATTATTCAACATCATGGAAATTTTCATGAGTTAAAGATGTGGTAAGTTGAGTTATCTATTTTTTTAATTAATAAAAACGAAAATTCAGTTATATAATACAAAAAAATTATTTTCTCGTTTTTATTTAATTCATATATCAAGAAAAATAATTTTTACTATTTTTCTTTTATTTAATAACTTTTTTAATTAGTTATTTTATTTCTTGTAACATCCGCGAACCGGATTTTGTGATTTTGAAAGGAGCGTCGATCGACACCCTAGTGGCATCGATCGACACCACTAATTTCTGGGTTCGGCCGGTTTGATTAATTGCCGAATTGGTTCGGTTTGGTTCAATTAAATCCCTAAATCATGTTATAAGCGTCTAAGGACGAGTTTAAGGGTTTTGGGAAGTTATTTGGTCGCCGCTTAGTGAAAGAAAGAGAGAAAAGAGAGAGAAACGTTCTTGAGATTTTCTGGGCTTGTTCTTGGAGATTTTGGAGAGATCTGAGGCAGTAGAAGTGTTAGCTGTTGCTGGAAACGAAGGGGGAGCTTCTGGGAGTGTTGTTTTCCACGTTTCTCAATTCAATCTTCCTGTTCTTGAGGTGAGTGCTTGACCATGGTTGATCTAAGCATGAGATCTCCTTTGTTTTTGTGTGATTCCTTGTTATTTGTGGTGTTTGCTTGCTTGGGTACATTGTATTTGTGATTTCTAGTGAATTCCGAGATGGTTAGACGTGTTTGGAGTCGATTCTGTGTTGATTGGAATCGGAGTTCGTCGCTGAGTTTCGCGCAGATCGTGTCTGCAGAAGAGGCATCGATCGATACCACTTTTGTGGAGCATCGATCGGCACCGTCTCGAGTAGCATCGATCGGCACCATTCCAGCATCGGTCGGCACCAGTTTCTGTAGCATCGGTCGACACCGATTGAGCATCGGTCGACACTAGTACCTGCCGAGTCTTATTTTCCTGGTTTGATGTATTGATTGTGTTATTGTTGTTTGTTGACTTGGGAGTCTCATATGCTTGTGTGTATAACCCAGTAGATGGGAGGACGACCTCACTAAGTATTTATGATAATACTTACGCATCTTAATTGTTGTTTGTGATGTGCAGGTAAAGGCAAAGTGTGATCATGGAATCAAGGCGATGATGAAGGGATGTTCTAGAGGCTTGATTGATTGTGTTCTAGCTGTTGTTAGGTTGCTAGATTAAGTCATTGGAACATTGTAGGATGTTAGCTTTTGGTTATTTCCTTGATTGGATTATGGTGTTATTGGTTATTGGATTATTTACGTTGGAATTTTATTGGATTAATGGAATTGTTTTATTTGGTCATCCGCGGTTATTGATTGTTGTTAGGATGTTAGTGGGTATGGGACCACTAGTAATTTAAGGTATAAAAAAAAAAAACGGGAAGGGTTGTTTCATTTTGGTATCAGAGCCCTTACGGTTCTAGGTCTAGGGTTCATTGTGCTTTTGCTGTTGATGTTTAGGATTCCATGCTATGATAGATTGTGTGAGTCGGTCAATTGAGTGTGGCATGAAGTCCTAGAACATCCTCTTCGAGCCTGTTTTGTGATTCCACGGTAAGTTGTGTTTTTGTGTATTGGAACTATTGTTTGCTTAGCCTTCTGTTCTTGGATGATACAGATGGTTAGGGGTGAGGATGCTGTTGGTCGCGGTCGTGGTCGTGGGCGTGGTCGTGGTCGGGGTCGGGGACGAGGTCAGGTTCCTGAGGCCAGTGTGAGTGTGACCCAGAGCATGGCCAGTGAGGAGGTGGCGGAGTCCCAGGTTCATCCTAGTGTGTCTGGAGACCAGGCTGGTTTGGGTGACGGCAGGGCGGATGGGCCCGGTGTCGGTCATGGTGTTGCCCCGGGTGTGGGGGTTGCAGCGGGAGGTGCTCCAGGCAGGGAGGATGTCTTGATGGACTTGCTAGCTCAGGTTTTGCAGCGACTTCCAGCAGTTGTGCCGCCAGTGGTTGGTGGGCAGGATCTAGTAGTGCCGCCAGTGGTTGGTGGGCAGGATCCGGTAGTGCCGCCTGTGGGTGGTGGGCAGGGTCCAGCGGTGCAGCCTGTGGCGGGTTTGCAGGCAGGTGTGCAGCCGGGGGCCGAGGTAGTGGATGCTCAGTATGTGCGGATGATGGAGCAGCTGCGGCATGTGGGAGCAGGGTATTTCTCAGGAAGTACCGATCCGAGTGTAGCGGATGAGTGGAGAGAGCGGATGGAGGATATTTTCCTTTCGCTTAGGTGTCCCGACCAGTACAGGGTGAATCTGGCAGTGTTTTACTTGTCAGGAGATGCTCGTGTGTGGTGGAGGTCGGTGACAGCACGGAGAGTGCAGCGGGGTATGTCTTGGGGAGATTTTGTGGGGGAGTTTAACTCGAAGTATTTTCCTCAGGAGGCTCTTGATCGTATGGAGGCACGGTTCTTGGTTTGACTCAGGGGGACCGTACAGTGCGGGAGCTGGATGCAGAGTTCAGTCGGCTTGTGGGGTATGCAGGCAGGGCATGGGAGCCAGAGTCGGCTCAGGTGCGGAGGTTTTTTGTTGGCTCTGCTATGCTACGAGAGCAGAGTTGATTTGAGGTTGCAGCTGGGATAGAGGATGACTTGAGGTCACAGGTGGTTGTGGTCAGTTCTTCGGTGCAGCCACAGCAGTCTCAGCCGCTTTCTGTTCCTAGCAAGGGCGGCAAGCCTGCACAGGGGCAGAAGAGGAAGTTTGATGTTATGCAGAGATCGAGGCACGGGGGTGCGAAATGCTTTGGGTGTGGTAGCAGGGACTACAAGGTGACTAGCTGTCCACAGAGGGGTGAGCAGCGGGCAGTGACAGAGCAGCGGGCGGTGACGGAGCCGCGGATAGATACTCGAGTGTGTTACTACTGCAGAGAGACGGGGCACATCAAGCCTCGTTGTCCCAAGTTGCAGCAGAGGGCAGTAGCAATGTTGCAGGCTGGAGCTCAGCCAGGGGTGCAGCAGGGTGTGCAGCACGGCGTGCAGCCGGTGGGTTGGGTCGAGCCGACGTCACAGGTGTACTCGACTCAGGAGCCCGGTGGCACTAGTGCTGGAGCGATCACAGGTATAACTTCTGAGATTCGAACTTAGTCAATCCAATAGTTCAGATTATATTTGTTTTTGTTTGTGGTCAAATGTTAGGTTCTCAACACATGAGGTTTGTGTAGGGACCTTGTTGGTGGGCGGGTTTAAGTCCCATGTTATGTTTGATTCTGGAGCTTCTCATAGCTTCATTACTCCGGAGTGTGTCGTGAGTGCGGGGATCAGAGGGGATTCTGGAGAGCGTTCAGGAGTTGTCAGAGTTGCTGGAGGCAAGTTCCTGAGGGTTATTGGACGAGCTGGAGGAGTTGATATTCAGATCGCAGGAGAGTCGTGGCCAGCGGATTTGCTTATCAGTCCAGTGGAGTTGTATGATGTTATTATTCGTATGGATTGGTTGCATTGGTATAAGGTGCATTTGGATTGCTATCAGGGTAGAGTGGAGTTTGAGCGTCCAGGAGGGAAGTTGGTTTTTCAGGGTATTAGACCGACTTCGGGGAGTCTCGTGATCTCAGCCGTTCAGGCAGGGAAGATGATCGAGAAGGGCCGTGAGGCCTATCTGGTTACTATATCTATGCTAGAGTCAGTGGGAAAGTCTACGGTTAGCGGTATTCCGGTTGTGGAGGACTTTGAGGATGTGTTACAGTCATTGCAGGGATTACCACCATCTCGGTCGGATCCTTTTACTATTGAGCTGGAACCGGGGACAATGCCGTTATCCAAGGCTCCTTACAGGATGGCTCTAGCAGAGATGGCAGAGCTGAAGAAGCAGCTGGAGGATTTGTTGGGCAAGGGTTTTATCCGTCCTAGTTGTTCACCGTGGGGAGCTCCGGTGCTGTTTGTTAAGAAGAAGGATGGGAGTTTTCGGTTGTGTATTGACTATCGGGGTTTGAACCGAGTCACTGTGAAGAACAAGTACCCTCTCCCGAGGATTGATGAGTTGTTGGATCAGTTGAGGGGTGCTACTTGGTTCTCCAAGATCGACTTGGCATCAGGATATCATCAGATTCCTATACATGAGGCGGATGTGAGGAAGACGGCCTTCAGGACGAGATATGGGCACTACGAGTTTGTGGTGATGCCGTTTGGGTTGACAAATACGCCAGCTGCGTTTATGAGATTGATGAACAGCGTGTTCCAGGAGTTTCTGGACGTGTCAGTCATCATTTTCATCGACAACATCCTAGTATATTCTAAGAGTCTTGAGGAGCATGCAGTACATTTGAGAGCAGTGTTGGAGAAGCTGCGGGAGCAGAAGTTGTTTGCTAAGCTGAGTAAGTGCAGTTTCTGGCAGCATGAGATGGGGTTCTTGGGTCATATTGTTTCAGCTGAGGGAGTTTCAGTGGATCCAGAGAAGATTCAGTCCATCAGGGAGTGGCCGAGGCCGCAGAGTGCCACTGAGATTCGGAGTTTCCTGGGGTTAGCAGGTTACTACAGGAGGTTTGTTCGGGGTTTTGCGAGTATGGCTCAGCCGATGACTAAGCTTACAGGGAAGGATGTCCCGTTGTGTGGTCACAAGAGTGTGAGGCAAGTTTTGCAAGTCTCAAGCAGATGTTGACTACCACGCCGGTGTTAGCACTGCCTGAGCAGGACGAGCCTTATGTTGTGTATACAGATGCTTCTAGAGTAGGGTCGGGTTGTGTACTTATGCAGCAGGGGAAGGTTATAGCCTATGCTTCGCGGCAGTTGCGGAAGCATGAAGCTAATTATCCTACCCATGATTTGGAGATGGCAGCAGTGATCTTTGCTCTTAAGATTTGGAGATCCTATCTGTATGGTGGGAAGGTACAGGTATTTACAGATCACAAGAGTCTGAAGTACATTTTTACTCAGCCTGAGCTGAATTTGAGGTAGAGGCGTTGGATGGAGTTAGTAGCGGACTATGATTTGGACATAGCTTACCATCCTGGTAAAGCTAATCTGGTTGCAGATGCCTTGAGTCGGAAGCGGGTGGCTTCGGCTCAGGAGCAGGATATGGAGGTGTTGGTAGGTGAAATTAGTGCATTGAGTTTGTGTGCTATCTCACAGGAACCTTTGGGTTTGGAGGCAGTTGATAGAGCAGATTTGTTAAGCAGAGTGAGGTTAGCTCAGGAGAGCGATGAGGGGCTGGTGAATGCCTCTAAGGCTGCAGGTGCAGAGTATCAGGTTTCTGCTAATGGTACTATCCTTGTGCATGGTCGGATCTGTGTGCCCAAGGGTGAGGATTTGAGGCAGGAGATAATGAGAGAGGCTCATTCGAGCAAGTTCTCTATTCATCCAGGAGCGACCAAGATGTATCGTGACCTCAAGCGGTATTATCACTGGGTCGGGATGAAGAAGGACGTAGCTGACTGGGTGGCGAAGTGCGATACTTGCCAGCTGGTGAAGGCGGAGCATCAGGTTCCTGGTGGTTTATTACAGAGTTTACCCATTCCGGAGTGGAAGTGGGATTTGATCACGATGGACTTCGTGGTAGGTTTTCCTGTGTCGAGGACGTTTGATGCTATTTGGGTCATTGTGGACCGTTTGACTAAGTCTGCGCATTTTCTGGCCATCAAGAAAACTGATGGAGCAGCGGTTTTGGCCAAGAAGTACGTGAGGGAGATAGTCAGATTGCACGGTGTGCCTGCTAGTATTGTGTCTGATAGAGATTCCAAGTTCACCTCGGTGTTCTGGAAGGCATTTCAGGCGGAGATGGGCACGAAGGTGCATATGAGTACAGCCTATCATCCTCAGACTGACGGTCAGTCAGAGAGGACGATCCAGATTTTGGAGGATTTATTGAGGATGTGTGTGCTGGATTGAAGTGGTCATTGGGCAGATCACTTGAGCTTGGTGGAGTTTGCTTATAACAACAGCTACCAGGCTAGTATTGGGATGGCTCCTTATGAGGCCCTGTATGGGAGGCCGTGTCGTACACCATTATGTTGGACTCAAGTGGGGGAGAGGAGCATATTTGGTGCAGATTTTGTTCAGGAGACCACGAAGAAGATTCGGGTTTTGAGGCTGAACATGAAGGAGGCTCAGGATCGGCAGAAGAGCTATGCTGATAAGAGGAGAAAGGATCTTGAGTTTCAGGTTGGTGATAGAGTGTACCTCAAGATGGCCATGTTGCGGGGTCTGAACAGGTCATTGACAGAGACTAAGTTGAGTCCGAGGTACATGGGTCCGTTCAGAGTGGTTGAGCGGGTGGGACCAGTGGCATACCGGTTGGAGTTACCTGAGGTTATGCGTGCGTTCCACAAGGTATTTCATGTGTCGATGCTGAGGAAGTGTCTTCACGAGGGTGATCAGTTGTTGGCTAAGAATCCTGAGGATCTTCAGCCTAACATGACTTTAGAGGCGAGACCAGTGAGGGTGCTCGAGAGGAGAGTCAAGGAACTTCGGACGAAGAAGATTCCTTTGATGAGAGTCCTGTGGGACTGTGACGGAGTAGAGGAGCAGACTTGGGAGCCCGAGGCGAGGATGAAGGCAAGGTTTAAGAAGTGGTTTGAGAAGCAGACCGCGACTTGAGCTTGTCTAGCCGGGTCCGAGTTGTGGTCCGTGGCTGGAGCGGGTATGGAGTATTCCAGCCCATCTCTCTTGATATTTGGTCGCTAGGGGTGGTTGGTTGTGCGACTAGGTATCAAGATGAGGTGGTGCTCGGGATGCGGGTTGATGGCTCTGGTTGTTGTATTTTTGCTTTTTCTGATGTAATTTCGTTGAGATTGTAACGATTATGACATTTTTGAGATTAATAAGATAAGTATTTTTCTTTATGTTTGACTGTTGTTGTCATGGGAAAAGAGAAATAGCTCGGGTTTCTATTTTTGGAAAGTTTCCATAAATAGGAAGTTTCCACAAAAGGAAGGTTTCCATAAATAGAAAGTTTCTAAAAAGGGAAAGTTTTGTGGAAATGTTGAGGTAGACCTAGCCGGGAGATACTCGTTGGCATCAGTGTTTGTTTTGCTCAAGGCCGTGCGGGCCCAAATCCCGTGATACCGATAGCTCGATGGACTTTGTGGCCAGAGAGTGGGAGTGGTATGTTGCTTCGGATGACGATCCGAGAGCGCGCTTGAGGGTGACGACCCAAGGGCGGGATATGTGAGACTCCCTGGATACCGTAGCTGTGAGCCGAGGCTCAGCAGTGAGCCGGTATATCTCGAGGGTTGCGACCCGAGAGCGGGGGGATTGTGTGTGAGTGACTTCCTGGATGCCGTAGCTTAAGGCGGTTGGCCTGATAGCGAGCCGGCATGATTTCATTGGTTGCGACCACGGATGGGGGAAGCACTGAGTTGTGAGCAAATAGTGTTTATGATGCGAGTATATTGGCTAGAGGGAGACCTCGAGAGTCAGTCGGAGGTGTGCGGGCTGTTGCGACAGTGGCACGGGAAACCTTGGCTGACGGTCTTTAAGTCCGGTCTATGGACGTGCGGGCCGTGCTGACGGTGGCACGGAGGTCCTTGGCAGATGGACGGTATTGCGGGATTCGGGGACGAATCCATATTGGTGGGGGAGAATTGTAACATCCGCGAACCGGATTTTGTGATTTT
The DNA here is from genome assembly GCF_030686135.1 of Camelina sativa. Taxonomy (NCBI): domain Eukaryota; kingdom Viridiplantae; phylum Streptophyta; class Magnoliopsida; order Brassicales; family Brassicaceae; genus Camelina; species Camelina sativa. The sequence goes on along the minus strand of NC_141888.1, from coordinate 23,478,150 downwards.
GAAAGGAGTGTCGATCGACACCCTAGTGGCATCGATCGACACCACTAATTTCTGGGTTCGGCCGGTTTGATTAATTGCCGAATTGGTTCGGTTTGGTTCAATTAAATCCCTAAATCGTGTTATAAGCGTCTAAGGACGAGTTTAAGGGTTTTGGGAAGTTATTTGGTCGCCGCTTAGTGAAAGAAAGAGAGAAAAGAGAGAGAAACGTTCTTGAGATTTTCTGGGCTTGTTCTTGGAGATTTTGGAGAGATCTGAGGCAGTAGAAGTGTTAGCTGTTGCTGGAAACGAAGGGGGAGCTTCTGGGAGTGTTGTTTTCCATGTTTCTCAATTCAATCTTCCTGTTCTTGAGGTGAGTGCTTGACCATGGTTGATCTAAGCATGAGATCTCCTTTGTTTTTGTGTGATTCCTTGTTATTTGTGGTGTTTACTTGCTTGGGTACATTGTATTTGTGATTTCTAATGAATTCCGAGATGGTTAGACGTGTTTGGAGTCGATTCTGTGTTGATTGGAATCGGAGTTCGTCGCTGAGTTTCGCGCAGATCGTGTCTGCAGAAGAGGCATCGATCGATACCACTTTTGTGGAGCATCGATCGGCACCGTCTCGAGTAGCATCGATCGGCACCATTCCAGCGTCGGTCGGCACCAGTTTCTGTAGCATCGGTCGACACCGATTGAGCATCGGTCGACACTAGTACATGCCGAGTCTTATTTTCCTGGTTTGATGTATTGATTGTGTTATTGTTTTTTGTTGACTTGGGAGTCTCATATGCTTGTGTGTATAACCCAGTAGATGGGAGGACGGCCTCACTAAGTATTTATGATAATACTTACGCATCTCAATTGTTGTTTGTGATGTGCAGGTAAAGGCAAAGTGTGATCGTGGAATCAAGGCGATGATGAAGGGATGTTCTAGAGGCTTGATTGATTGTGGTCTAGCTGTTGTTAGGTTGCTAGATTAAGTCATTGGAACATTGTAGGATGTTAGCTTTTGGTTATCTCCTTGTTTGGATTATGGTGTTATTGGTTATTGGATTATTTACGTTGGAATTTTATTGGATTAATGGAATTGTTTTATTTGGTCATCCGCGGTTATTGATTGTTGTTAGGATGTTAGTGGGTATGGGACCACTAGTAATTTAGGGTATAAAAAAAAACGGGAAGGGTTGTTTCATTTCTCCTAAATTATTTATTTTTATTATTATTTGAAATGAAAATAGACATAGACCTAAATTTTCTTCAAAAATGTTACCAATCACTAACAAAACTAATTTTTTTGAAGTTGAGTTTGAATAATCATGTGTTATGGTTGATGTACAAGTTTGATTGTAAAATTGTTAACTCAAAAGATTATTCAACATCATGGAAATTTTCATGAGTTAAAGATGTGGTAAGTTGAGTTATCTATTTTTTTAATTAAAAAAACGAAAATTCAGTTATATAATACATTTTTTTTTTCGTTTTTATTTAATTCATATATCAAAAAAATAAGTTTTACTGTTTTTTTTTATTTAATAACTTTTTTAATTTGTTATTTTATTTCTCATAAATTATAATTTTTATTATCATTTGAAATGAAAATAGACATATACCTAAATATGATAAGATTTTAAATATTATGGCATGCATGTAGTTAATTTTTTAATTTGCAATGTAACAAAGAAGTTTAGTTAACAATGTAACTCAGCCACAACATGAAAAACATTACAGTAATTAAAAAGCAAAAAAAATTGCTGCTAAACTCAGCCGTTTCATCAACCGAAAATATGTAACTCAGCCGTATCATTTGATAAGTCAGCCGTAACTGAATAACATTCTAGTAATTAATTTTTTGCTAATAAGTCAGCCGTCAAACGGCTGAGTTGTCGATAAGTCAGCCTATGACGGCTGAGTTATAGTTTTTTTACCATAACTCACCCGTAACAACATCTCATAAGTCAGCCGTTTTTCATAACTCAGCCGGGCAGAAAATGTTAACTCAGCCGTGTCGTTGTGATAACTCAGCCAAAATTTTGACAACTCAACCATCGGGTGAAAACTCAGCCGTAACTACAGCTGAGTTATGCGCATAACTCAGCCAGATTTAATAAGTCAGCCGTAACCCTTGGCTGACTTATGCGCATAACTCAGCCAGATTTTAATAAGTCAGCCGTCCGCTTTTACTCAAATGTTTTTCCGATAACTCAGTCGCAACATACTATGTAACTCAGCCGCAACATACTATGTAACGCTTTACGGCTGAGTTATGGTTACACGTCAGCGATTTCTGACGTGGCGTCTGACGTGGCAATGGCATTTTTGTAATTACATTTTTTCCGGTAACATAAAACAGGGGCACGCAGGGTATTTTGAAAATACCCGAAACATTCAAGTAATAAAAAAGTTTTTTGTAGATTCTGGTAATATTACCTAAAATGAGTAACATTTGAGTAATTCACCCTATAATTATTGTATAATATTTTAATTCGTAGTACACCGTAGAATTTTTTTTTTATAAATCTAAATATATTTGATATGCTCAAATATACCCTAGAACTACTCTTTCAAATTAAGAGATCACTGCAGTACTTAGGGGTCAAATTCCACAAGGACTCAAGACCACATAATAAATTATAGAGTTTTATAATCAACTTAAACAGATTAATTTGAATTAAAATAAAAGCAATGCAAAATATTAAATAAAAACTGTTGTAAATTCAGAATATCAAAAAGCTAGGCTTAGGGAATTTCTCAGGAAATTATGAAATATTAAATCAATCAATAAATTAGGATTCAGACAATTAAGAACAGATCTAGAACTCTAAACACTTTTGTAAAATAAACCAGTTCTCACTGCAAATATTATCTAAATTTAAAACCAAAAAATCCAAATCTCTTTGTAAAATTCTAGGTTAAAAATCAGCTTTAAAAACAGGTTTAGATTGTTCACAAAATTACTAAATCAAATCTCTTTGCAAGAAGTAATTTTGCTCATCAAAAGTTTTTATCAGGAAAATCAATTATATTCTCATATCAATTTATTTTCTTAGGTTATTAATTCTAGATGGCCAATCAAGGATTAATATGAAGAACAACCTATGATGAAGATCTAGCAAGATAATGAATCCTAAATAAACAGATATAATAATTCATAAAAACCCTATGAAAAACCTTAAACCTAACAAGCAAACTACTCAGACATAATCAATGAAGAACAAAACATCTTTCTGAATAATAAGCAATTGAAATTAAAAAGAATAATAAGGAGTTTAGAAATTCTTCTCTCAAAGAGTTCAGATCTCTCTCCAATAGCTCTCAAAAATCTCTTAGGGTTGCAGGAAAAATAAAACTTGATAGAATACAACTTAATGGTTTGGAAAACCTAAAAATACTATTTATATGTCCTAAAACACGTCAGGGGCTAATTTTGCAAATATGGAAAACTTTGGGCAACTTTGTAAAACATCCAAATTTGGCTTTTCTCGTAGACAAACAAGGGTGTCGATCGATGCTAAGGCAGTGTCGATCGACACCAACTTCTCTTCCTTGATGAATTGCTCCAAAATCTCTCTAATTGCTCCATTTTGCTCATTTCATGCCAAAATCCTAGAAAACCTGTAAAGACTCAAAACATTCTAGAAAATAAATCAAAAGACTCTAAAAGACTCTTTATATCATGGTTAAAAACCACAAAAACCATGAATATCAACTCCCCCAGACTTAGCCTTTGCTTGCCCTCAAGCAAAACATAGGGTTAGACATGTGAAAGAGGTTTGAAAACAGGGAACTCACTCAACTGCATGATGATTCTTATTCGCACTCTTCATTTACCTGACTCAAGAACTTACTTTTTATACTCAACCATGATAAGCATCAACATTCCTTACTCAAATCCCACAATCCTTTGGAATCTCTGAAATCTCCATTGTCATCTCATTAGTCAATATTAAAGCAAGTACAGGTGAGTTCTTACCTTGGTGTATCGATCAGTGGCATAAGGACCCTTTTCAGGCCAAGACATTCTTCATACATCTCCTTTCCTCTCCCATTTCTCACTTCCAATTTATTTCTTATTATTTTTTTCTTAATCAAAAATCAAAGGTGTAAGCGAATACGGGGGTCATCGGTAATTTACCTATACCTCGCTTCCAAGCTTTGTGTGATCATTTGACTCAAGAGTAGAATAATGAGGTCACAGGTAATTTACCTACCTCTCTAAACTGATCAAAATCATCTCATCTTTTATCCTTTTTTTTTTAAAGCACTGAAGAGAAAAGAGAGGGGAGACATACTTTGAAAAATTGCATTATCTTGTATGGCCTGAAGAAGAAGTCTAGTCCACTGATTTCCAACCCCAAAGTAAGAGATTAAGTCCGGTTAAAATCCTGATAAAAGTTGTGACAACGTTAGATCAATCAGATATCCATTGAATAAGGCTTTTCAGGATTGTTGATAAGGCTCATAGTCTTTCTAAGCTTCAGTTCTGAGATCAAGCATAAATAAATAACCATTAGAGTGTTAGCCAAATAAGAGAAATCACTAGTCAAGATCATAATTCCCAAAGACAGAAAGAAAAATTTTGAAAAATTTGACTCAAACTTTATGGTTTTGACTGATACAACTGAAACTCAAAAAAAGAAAAGAAAATAGTTAGTAGATAACCTCCCCCAGACTTAAACAACACCGTCCCCAGTGTTATCAAGTAAGAGGAAAGCAAAAAAAAAACAAAAATATATTGAAAATTGTAATGAAAAGATGAACATAAATCGGGTTACCCACTGTGAGAATTGGTGTCGACCGATGCCATATAGGTGTCGATCGACACCCTCTGCGAACAGAGACATGGGCGAGAAATCTTTAGTCAGTTGCAGTTGGATTGTGTTGAGCAGTCAATCCTTGGATGATATTTTTGCTAAGAAGCACTCAAACACAAGTTAAAAGCAACATGATAGATAGATATTTCATAATTTCATACAAATCCAAATATAAACTGACTCAATGCAAAAACAAAAAAATGACTCAAAAGGAAAAGAAAATCCTAGAAGTGGGTTTCCTCCTACTAAGCGATTGTTTTCAGTCATTAGCTTGACTTTGCTGAAGCTCAAGCATCCGGTGGATCAGAACATGGCATTGAATGCTTCTGAGAGAATGACCTCTTCATCCAAGGTGGTGTATAAGCTTTAGGTGCATGAGGCTTGCCTAGTATGCGAGGAACAGGACCAGGGCGGGATGTAGGGATGGGTTTGCTTCTCTTATGTCCTACAAAATTATCAACAGAAGAAACAAGCACTCTACGATAATCTCGTGGCTTGGTTAACTGCAAAACAGTTTTTGTATCTTTGAAGGTCTTATTGATGATAGGAGGAAGTTTAGGTAAAGAAGATGCATACCTTTGTCTTACCTGAGGACTCTGGAGTGTGGAGTGGTGACTCTTCTGTTTGGGAACAGGTTTCTGACTTGGAGCATCAGTCTTGGTGTTGTTCTGTCTCGGTCGTGGAGGGGTGTCGATCGACACAGTGGTAGTGTCGATCGACACTGAGCCTGATGCTCGAGTTGCAGCAACCTTCTCAACAGAAAAAGTCTGTTCATGAATAGTAGGAGCCCTCCTAAGCTTATCCATCTCAAAATTCATACTCAATCCATCCACATTCAGTGTTATGTGTCCTTTCTGCACATCTATGATTGCACCAGCTGTAGTCAAGAAAGATCTTCCTAAGATGAGAGGATCTTTAGGCTCTTGATCATACTTCAGCACCACAAAGTCAGTGGGAATCATGAAGTTCCCAACCTTAATTGGAATATCCTCTAAAACACCTTCAGGAATTCTTCGGGATCTATCAGCTAGGATTAGAGAAATCTGAGTTGGCTTGAATTCTGTCATCCCTAGTCTCGCAGCAACAGAATGTGGCATCAAGTTGATGCTAGAACCAAGGTCACAAAGTGAGTGTGCAAACCTTCCTGTGGAGATAGAGCAATCAAGTACAAAGCTTCCAGGATCTGGTAACTTCTCTGCAGTCCTACATTGAATGATTGCACTCACTTCCTTAGAGACAACCACCTCCTGCTTCTTTCCCTTCTTCCTCAGTGGAGGCTGGTTTAACAGAATCGCACTGACATCCATAGTAAGCAGTGCTCCTTCCTCAGGGCTCAAACCATTTGATACCATTCTCTTGACATAGCGTCTAAGTGGTGGTGAAAGCTTTACTGCATCAATCAAAGACATCTCAATCATCACCTTGTCCATCATAGCCTTGCATCTAGCTTCCTCAAGCTCCTGCTTAGACCTCCTAGGCTTAGGAAAAGGAACCTTAGGTTGGTACACCTTCTCAACTGCTGGAACCTGAGATTTTGCGGTTTCTGGGATTGTCTGGGATGAGTGTCGACCGACACCCAGGTGGTGTCGTTCGACACCATCATCTGAAGTCGAGGATTTGGTCGATTTTTCACCCAGTTCAGCAGAAGCACTTTCAACAGCATCTTCATCTCTCACAGATATAGCATTACAAGCATGCTTGGGGATTGACTCAGTTCTTCCAAGAAGAAAACCCTCTTGTCGTTTGACAGACCCAGCAGTCTGAATAACCTAATTCTCCAACTTCTTGACATGAATGTTCAATGCTTCAATCTTTCCATTCAGCTCAGTGTAGACATTGTCAATCTTCCCATTGAATGTCACTGTCAATTGCTCATGTCCTAGCAAACGCTGCTCAAGCATGGCTTCCATTCTACTCTCTGAAGATTTCTTAGGAGGTGGAGACTGATAGGATGAGTTCCCATAGGTCCTTGTTGCCATTTTTCTGTTGCTGCTTCTGGTCACCATTGTAAGGTATGTTGCCTTGCTGATTACCGAATCTTTGTCCCTGATATCCAGCTCCATACACATAGTTGACATTCTCCTCTGTATTCTCTGGCTCAGGCTCAAATGTCTCAACTTCAACAGCAAATTGGACAGACTTCTTACCAATAAGAAGATTGTGTACTGAATCCAGCTTAGCATTAACAGAAGCTAGCTGGTTTGAATCAAACTCTCCATGCAGTCTCTTTCTTTCAGCATCAGCTCTTTTAGTTCTATTGCTAGCAGCCAAATTATCAATCAAAACTTCAGTATATTCTGGAAATCTTGTCTTGAAGTTCCCATGACTTGCAGCATCCAAAGCTAACTGATACTTCCAATCACACCCTCTAAAGAAGATACTCAACAGTTGTACCCTTAAAAAACCATGGTGTGGACAGTCCCTTTGATAAGCTTTGAACCTCACCCAAGCTGCCTTGAAAGCTTCATCATGTCCTTGCTTGAATGAAGAGATCTTGATTCTCAGCTCATCTGACATTGCATCATCATAGAAATGGTTGAGAAAAGCCACCTTGATATCATGCCAATTTGTCAAAGATCCAGCTGGCAAGTGCTTCAACCACTGAGATGCCTCTCCTGCAAGTGAGTATGGGAAGAGCTTGCAGAATATGAAGTTCTCAGTCACTCCATTAGCCTTGATACTGGTCACAAGATCCTCAAAGTGCTCAATGTTGTCCAAAAGCTTCTCATGGAGCAGGTTAGAGAAAGGTCTCTGCCCAGCAAGTTGAAAGTAAGCAGGTTTCAACTCAAAATCATTCCTCTGGAATGGTGGAGGAACAATTGCAGACCGGTTCTCATACACAAGATCAGCCCGGTTGTAGTAAGCAATGGTCCTGATCAGATCCTGGTTTTGATCCTATCTTTGAACTGGGTTCTGTATGTGGTTGGCAGCTCCACGTACGTCTACTGCAGGTGGGTGTCGATCGACACCCCCTTGTTGGTGTCGATCGACACCAAGGTTTGGCTCATCAACGACACCAGCTTGCTGGTTCACGACAGCCTGCTCGTTGACAACAGGTTCGGCAATCACATTGCCTTCTGCATAAACCTTCTGGCCCAGCTCATTGCGCAAGTGGCCCTCTTGATCCCTCAAAGAACCATCCTCATCTCACATCAGAATGATTGGGTTAACCATCTTCAAGGATTTGGTTGCTTTTATGTTCTCACGCTCAAGTTTTCCCAACTCTTGGTTTGTAAGATTCACAGTAGGACCAGTCTTGTTGCTCCTTGTGTGAGATCTAGAAGGCATGCACCTGAAACACCAAAGAGAAGAAAAACAAAACGTGTAAGTAGAAAATAAAAAGAAAAATTTAAACAAAATTAAAAACTCAAATCTAATGATAGATCAAAGAGTCCCCGACAATGGTGCCAAAATTTGATATGCTCAAATTTACCCTAGAGCTACTCTCTCAAATTTACCCTACAGTACTTAGGGGTCGAATTCCACAAGGACTCAAGACTACACATTGAATTATAGAATTTTATAATCAAGCTAAACAGATTAATTTGAATTAAAATAAAAGCAATGCAAAATATTAAATAAAAACTGTTGTAAATTCAGAATATCAAAAAGCTATGCTTAGAGAATTTCTCAGGAAATTATGAAATATTAAATCAATCAATAAATTAGGATTCAGATAATTAAGAACATATCTAGAACTCTAAACACTTTTGTAAAATAAATCAGTTCTCACTGCAAATATTATCTAAATTTAAAACCAGAAAATCCAAATCTCTTTGTAAAATTCTAGGTTAAAAATCAGCTTTAAAAATAGGTTTAGATTGTTCACAAAATTACTAAATCAAATATCTTTGCAAAAAGTAATTTTGCTCATCAAAATTTTTTATCAGGAAAATCATTTATATTCTAATATCAATTTATTTTCCTAGGTTATTAATTCTAGATGGCCAATCAAGGATTAATATGAAGAACAACCTATGATGAAGATCTAGCAAGATAATGAATCCTAAATAAACAGATCTAATAATTCATAAAAACCCTATGAAAAACCCTAAACCTAACAAGCAAACTACTCAGACATAATCAATGAAGAACAAAACATCTTTATGAATAATAAGCAATTGAAATTAAAAAGAGTAAGAAGGAGTTTAGAAATTCTTCTCTCAAAGAGTTCAGATCTCTCTCCAATAGCTCTCAAAAATCTCTCAGGGTTGCAGGAAAAATAAAACTTGATAGAATACAACTTAATGGTTTGGAAAACCTAACAATACTATTTATATGTCCTAAAACACGTCAGGGGCTAATTTTGCAAATATGGAAAACTTTGGGCAACTTTGTAAAACATCCAAATTTGGCTTTTCTCGTAGACAAACAAGGGTGTCGATTGATGCTAAGGCAGTGTCGATCGACACCAACTTCTCTTCCTTGATGAATTGCTCCAAAATCTCTATAATTGCTCCATTTTGCTCCTTTCATGCCAAAATCCTAGAAAACTTGTAAAGACTCAAAACATTCTAGAAACCAATTCAAAAGACTTTAAAAGACTCTTTATGTCATGGTTAAAAACCATAAAAACCATGATATATCAACTCCTCCAGACTTAGCCTTTGCTTGCCTTCAAGCAAAACATAGGGTTAGACATGTGAAAGAGGTTGAAAACAGGGAACTCACTCAACTGCATGATGATTCTTTTTCGCACTCTTCATTTACCTGACTCAAGAACTTACTTTTTATACTCAACCATGATAAGCATCAACATTCCTTACTCAAATCTCTAAATCCTTTGGAATCTCGGAAATCTCCATTGTCATCTCATTAGTCAATATTAAAGCAAGTACAGGTGAGTTCTTACATTGGTGTATCGATCAGTGGCATATGGACCTTTTTCAGGCCAAGACATTCTTCATACATCTCCTTTCCTCTCCCTTTTCTCACTTGCAATTTATTTCTTATTATTTTTTTTCTTAATCAAAAATCAAAGGTGTAAACGAATACCGGGGTCATCGGTAATTCACCTATCCCTCGCTTCCAAGCTTTGTGTGATCATTTGACTCAAGAGTAGAATAATGAGATCACAGGTAATTTACCTACCTCTCTAAACTGATCAAAACCATCTCATCTTTTATCCTTTTTTTTTAAAGCCCTGAAGGGAAAAGAAAGGGGAGACATACTTTGAAAAATTGCACTGTCTTGTATGGCCTGAAGAAGAAGTCTAGTCCACTGATTTCCAGCCCCAAAGTAAGAGATTAAGTCCGGTTAAAATCCTGATAAAAGTTGTGACAACGTTAGATCAATCAGATATCCATTTAATAAGGGCTTTCAGGATTGTTGATAAGGCTCATAGTCTTTCTAAGCTTCAGTTCTGAGATCAAGCATAAACAAATAATCATTAGAGTGTTAGCCAAATAAGAGAAATCACTAGTCAAGATCATACTTCCCAAAGACAAAAAGAAAAATTTTGAAAAATTTGACTCAAACTTTATGGTTTTGACTGACACAACTGAAACTTAAAAAAAAAAACATAGTTAGTAGATAACCCCCCAGACTTAAACAACACCGTCCCTAGTGTTATCAAGTAAGAGGAAAGAAAAAAGAAACAAAAATATATTGAAAATTGTAATGAAAAGATGAACCTAAATCGGGTTACCCACTGTGAGAATTGGTGTCGACCGATGCCATATAGGTGTCGATCGACACCCTCTGCGAACAGAGACATGGGCGAGAAATCTTTAGTCAGTTGCAGTTGGATTGTGTTGAGCAGTCAATCCTTGGATGATATTTCTGCTAAGAAGTACTCAAACACAAGTTAAAAGCAACATGATAGATAGATAGTTCATAATTTCATACAAATCCAAATATAAACTGACTCAATGCAAAAACAAAAAAATAACTCAAAAGGAAAAGAAAATCCTAGAAGTGGGTTTCCTCCTACTAAGCGATTGTTTTCAGTCATTAGCTTGACTTTGCTGAAGCTCAAGCATCCGGTGGATCAGAACATGGCATTGAATGCTTTTGAGAGAATGACCTCTTCATCCAAGGTGGTGTATAAGCTTTAGGTGCATAAGGCTTGCCTAGTATGCGAGGAACAGGACCAGGGCGGGATGTAGGGATGGGTTTGCTTCTCTTATGTCCTGCAAAATTATCAACAGAAGAAACAAGCACTCTACGATAATCTCGTGGCTTGGTTAACTGCAAAACAGTTTTTGTATCTTTGATGGTCTTATTGATGATAGGAGGAAGTTTAGGTAAAGAAGATGCATACCTTTGCCTTACCAGAGGACTCTGGAGTGTGGAGTGGTGACTCTTCTGTTTGGGAACAGGTTTCTGACTTGGAGCATCGGTCTTGGAGTTGTTCTGTCTCAGTCGTGGAGGGGTGTCGATCGACACAGTGGTAGTGTCGATCGACACTGAGCCTGATGCTCGAGTTGCAGCAACCTTCTCAACAGAAAAATTATGTCCATCAATAGTAGGAGCCCTCCTCCGCTTATCCATCTCAAAATTCATACTCAATCCATCCACATTCAGTGTTATGTGTCCCTTCTGCACATCTATGGTGGCACCAGCTGTAGCCAAGAAAGATCTTCCTAAGATGAGAGGATCTTTAGGCTCTTGATCATACTTCAGCACCACAAAGTCAGTGGGAATCATGAAGTTCCCAACCTTAATTGGAATATCCTCTAAAACACCTTCATGAATTCTTCGGGATCTATCAGCTAGGATTAGAGAAATCTGAGTTGGCTTGAATTCTGTCATCCCTAGTCTCACAGCAACAGAATGTGGCATCAAGTTGATGCTAGAACCAAGGTCACAAAGTGAGTGTGCAAACCTTCCTGTGGAGTTAGAGCAATCAAATACAAAGCTTCCAGGATCTGGTAACTTCTCTGCAGTCCTACATTGAATGATTGCACTCACTTCCTTAGAAACAACCAACTCCTGCTTCTTTCCCTTCTTTCTCTGTGGAGGCTAGTTTAACAGAATCGCACTGACATCCTTAGTAAGCAGTGCTCCTTCCTCAGGGCTCAAACCATTCGATACCATTCTCTTGACATAACGTCTAAGTGGTGGTGAAAGCTTTACTGCATCAATCAAAGGCATCTCAATCATCACCTTGTCCATCATAGCCTTGCATCTAGCTTCCTCAAGCTCCTGCTTAGACCTCCTAGGCTTAGGAAAAGGAGCCTTAGGTTGGTACACCCTTTCAACTACTGGAACATGAGATTTTGCGGTTTCTGGGCTCGTCTGGGATGAGTGTCGACCAACACCCAGGTGGTGTCGATCGACACCATCATCTGAAGTCGAGGATTTGGTCGATTTTTCACCCAGTTCGGCAGAAGCAATTTCAACAGCATCTTCATCTCTCACAGATATGGCATTACAAGCATGCTTGGGGTTTGACTCAGTTCTTCCAGGAAGAAAACCCTCTTGTCGTTTGACAGACCCAACAGTCTGAATAACCTGATTCTCCAACTTCTTGACATGAATGTTCAATGCTTCAATCTTTCCATTCAGCTCAGTGTAGACATTGTCAATCTTCCCATTGAATGTCACTGTCAATTGCTCATGTCCTTGCAAAAGCTGCTCAAGCATGGCTTCCATTCTACTTTCTGAAGAATTCTTAGGAGGTGGACTCTGATAGGATGAGTTCCCATAGGTCCTTGTATAGCCATTGTTCTGTTGCTGCTTCTTGTCACCATTGTAAGGTCTGTTGCCTTGCTGATTACCGAATCTTTGTCCCTGATACCCAGCTCCATACACATAGTTGACATTCTCCTCTGTATTCTCTGGCTCTGGCTCAAATGTCTCAACTTCAGCAGCAAATTGGACTGACTTCTTTCGGGAAATCTTGTCTTGAAGTTCCCATGACTTGCAGCATCCAAAGCTAACTGATACTTCCAATCACACCCTCTAAAGAAGATACTCAATAGTTGTACCCTTGAAAAACCATGGTGTGGACAGTCCCTTTGATAAGCTTTGAACCTCACCCAAGCTGCCTTGAAAGCTTCATCATGTCCTTGCTTGAATGAACGGATCTTGACTCTCAGCTCATCTGACATTGCATCATCATAGAAATGGTTGAGGAAAGCCACCTTGATATCATGCCAATTTGTCAAAGATCCAGCTGGCAATTGCTTCAACCACTGAGATGCCTCTCCTGCAAGTGAGTATGGGAAGAGCTTGCAGAATATGAAGTCCTCAGTCACTCCATTAGCCTTGATACTGGTCACAAGATCCTCAAAGTGCTCAATGTGGTCCAAAGGCTTCTCATGGAGCAGGTTAGAGAAAGGTCTCTGCCCAGCCAGTTGAAAGTAAGCAGGTTTCAACTCAAAATCATTCCTCTGGAATGGTGGAGGAACAATTGCAGACCGGTTCTCATACACAAGATCAGCCCAGTTGTAGTAAGCAATGGTCCTGATCAGATCTCGGTTTTGATCCTGTTTTCGAACTGGGTTCTGGACGTGGTTGGCAGCTCCATGTACTTCTACTGCAGGTGGGTGTCGATCGACACCCCCTTGTTGGTGTCGATCGACACCCCCTTGTTGGTGTCGATCGACACCAAGGTTTGGCTCATCAACGACACCAGCTTGCTGGTTCACGACAGCCTGCTCGTTGACAACAGGTTCAGCAATCACATTGCCTTCTGCATCAAGCTTCTGGCCTAGCTCATTGCGCAAGTGGCCCTCTTGATCCCTTAAAGCACCATCCTCATCTCGCATCAGAATGATTGGGTTAACCATCTTCAAGGATTTGGTTGCTTTTATGTTCTCACGCTCAAGTTTTCCCAACTCTTGGTTCGTAAGATTCATAGTAGGACCAATCTTGTTGCTCCTTGTGTGAGGTCTAGGAGGCATGCACCTGAAACACCAAAGAGAAGAAAAACAAAAACGTGTAAGTAGAAAATAAAAAGAAAAATTTAGACAAAATTAAAAACTCAAATCTAATGGTAGATCAAAGAGTCCCCGACAACGGCGCCAAAATTTGATATGCTCAAATTTACCCTAGAGCTACTCTCTCAAATTAAGAGATCACTGCAGTACTTAGGGGTCGAATTCCACAAGGACTCATGACTACACAATAAATTATAGAGTTTTATAATTAAGCTAAACAGATTAATTTGAATTAAAATAAAAGCAATGCAAAATATTAAATAAAAACTGTTGTAAATTCAGAATATCAAAAAGCTAGGCTTAGGGAATTTCTCAGGAAATTATGAAATATTAAATCAATCAATAAATTATGATTCAGACAATTAAGAACAGATCTAGAACTCTAAACACTTTTGTAAAATAAATCAGTTCTCAATGCAAATATTATCTAAATTCAAAACCAGAAAATCCAAATCTCTTTGTAAAATTCTAGGTTAAAAATCAGCTTTAAAAACAGGTTTAGATTAATCACAAAATTACTAAATCAAATCTCTTTGCAAGAAGTAATTTTGCTCATCAAAAGGTTTTTTCAGGAAAATCAATTATATTCTCATATCAATTTATTTTTCTAGGTTATTAATTCTAGATAGCCAATCAAGGATTAATATGAAGAACAACCTATGATGAAGATCTAGCAAGAAAATGAATCCTAAATAAACAGATCTAATAATTCATAAAAACCCTATGAAAAACCCTAAACCTAACAAGCAAACTACTCAGACATAATCAATGAAGAACAAAACATCTTTCTGAATAATAAGCAATTGAAATTAAAAAGAGTAAGAAGGAGTTTAGAAAGTCTTCTTTCAAAGAGTTCATATCTCTCTCCAATAGCTCTCAAAAATCTCTCAGGTTGCAGGAAAATTAAAACTTGATAGAATACAACTTAATGGTTTGGAAAACCTAAAAATACTATTTATATGTCCTAAAACACGTCAGGAGCTAATATTGCAAATATGGAAAACTTTGGGCAACTTTGTAAAACTTCCAAATTTGGCTTTTCTTGTAGACAAACAAGGGTGTCAATCGATGCTAAGGCAGTGTCGATCGACACCAACTTCTCTTCCTTGATGAATTGCTCCAAAATCTCTCTAATTGCTTCATTTTGCTCCTTTCATGCCAAAATCCTAGAAAACCTGTAAAGACTCAAAACATCCTAGAAAATAAATCAAAAGACTCTAAAGACTCTTTATATCATGGTTAAAAACCACAAAAACCATGATATATCAATATTATTAAATTTTAATGTTTTAATGAAGTTTATCTTCTAGAAATTGAAATATTTATAATATTTAAACTTTATATCTTAAACGTTGTTTTATAAAATTTAAATATTTTAAAAATTGAAATATTTATAATCTTTAATTTTTTTTTAAATTTTAGACATTTGAAAATTTTAAAGTTTTTAAAGGTTAAAATTCTTTAGAATAAAAACCGTAATAAACCACATAAAACTTTTAAAATTCAAAGTTTGATAAATCAAGGTTCCTGCTCATTTGTATTCAGAATCATTTTGGTCTCTTTTTTTTTCAACAAAAGAATTAGCTCAAACGAGCCAATTTGGAGGGAAATTGTTTACAAACAATATATGGTGCAGACTTGCGTGTGCTTGGCGTGCCAAGGAATCCGCCCTAACATTAGCGTTACGAGAAACATAAATCAAAGAAAAAGAAGATAACTCCTCCCTGTCCATCTTTATGTCGTCTAAGTATGGTACAAAGGCCGGCTAGTCGT
The DNA here is from genome assembly GCF_030686135.1 of Camelina sativa. Classification (NCBI taxonomy): domain Eukaryota; kingdom Viridiplantae; phylum Streptophyta; class Magnoliopsida; order Brassicales; family Brassicaceae; genus Camelina; species Camelina sativa. Next base: position 23,462,701 of record NC_141888.1, on the reverse strand, counting down.
GAGGAGAAGACACCAACTTCACCAAGTCGGAACAGTCCGTAATGAAAGTCCCATCCCGGAAATCATGGCCAATCATACATCGCATGGCCCACAGAAAAGCTTCAACTTCAGCGTGAAGCAGGGAAAGACTGCGCCTGTAGTTGGTAGCTCCGAGTAGCGGGGACTCTCTCTGTACAGAAGTACAACACCATCCTGCACCTGAAAAACAATCAGACTCTTTCCAAGAGCTGTCAACAAAGCATCGATACCCCGAGTAAACCAAAGGAAGAGAAAAATTACTCCCCTGAGACGTAGGAGGAGAGAAGGAAAGAGTGGATGGGCACTCCAAATCCCCGGCTTCCGCCTGAGCCTGAAACCAAGAGGACGCATCCCCTTCCGCCAACCGCACCACTTCATCAGGATGATCCACCTGATTTTCAAAAACCTTAGCATTTCTTGCTTTCCAAATGTACCACATGAGCCAAGGGAAAGACTCAACCTGTGAACCCGGATTATTACGCCCTAGAAAATGATCTACATTAGAGTAGATAGACTCTATCGGAAAATTCTGAGGACCCACCAGTACATGGGCCAGAGCCCAAACCTGACGTGCTGGCGGACAGACAAAAATAGCATGATTAATCGTTTCCTCCTCCGCCCAACATCTCGAACATCCGACATCACAAGCAAACCCCCGCCGTTTCAGGTTCGCTGAAACAGAAATACAGCCAGTGAGAACTTGCCATATAAAATGTTTTATCTTAGGTGGACACTGAACTTTCCAAACCCCAGCGAGAAGAGGGGTGATATCTGGTCCCGACCCAAGAGCTTTGAAAGTGCTAGGGATACCAAACCGCGCTGTGTTATACCCTGATTTAACCGTATATTTACCAGACTTTGTAAAATGCCATCCAAAGGAATCCGCTTGCGGACAACTACTCAGCGGAATAGCCTGAATAAAAAAAAACATCCACATGATCGAAATGCTCAATGAGCCGATCCCGACACCAAGTATGCGTGGAAGGATCAATAAACTGAGATAATAGAATCAATTTTGGTCTCTTTTTTATATTATGACTTTGAATATTTGTCTAGTTTTCTTAGAGCATCTCCAATCCACCTCTATTTTTGTCCCTGAACTCTATTATAGAAGAATATTATGTTCCAATCCATCTCTATTTTCACCTCTATAATAGAGATTGCTATTTTTTTCTCTATATATACGAGAACTCTATTTTTTTTCTCTATAAATAGAGGTGAACTATTTTATTTGCAAAGTAATATTTTTAATCTTTAAATTCTTTTGTTTATGACCAAAATAAACAAAATAAGTATTTTTAAGAACTAATAATATAAATTTTAGAATTTTTAGTATAAATATTTATTCTAAAATATCAAGACTACCATTTGCAAAAGATAATAATATAAAATCTTATAAATATTTATATATATATAATAAATTTTATTTTTGTTCATTTTATAATAATTATTTTAATATAACAAAAACGAATAACTTAATAATTTGGTAAATTACTTTGGGATCGGCCAATATCGCTAAAATATTGTCCAAACGAACCAAACGAAGTAGATGGAGGAGGAGCTTGTTGGTTTTGGTGTTGATCATTCTACTTTTTTATAATCCGTGCTTGTTCAGCCTCAAAATATCCATGAACATTTGGATGTAGAGTATTCAAGTCACAAAATAAAATTTTGTTTTCTTCTTTTAGCTCTTTCAAAGCAAAATATTTACTTTGAATCCCCAACTGTTGTTGTCTTTGTTCACTTGCCATCTTCAACTACTCTAAAAATTGCTTGTTTCCTTCTTCCAAAACGTTGATAATCGAAGTTCCACCTTGAAACAATCCGACCTGTTTTTTTTTTGTTAATATCCTTCTAGGTACCAACCCGCACATAATGTGGGATAAATCGATTTAAATAAAATATTATGAGTAAAATTATTATTTGAAATTTAAGATTCGTTTGTATATAACAAAATATGTAAGTAATGTTTTGTTTGTTTATTTAAATTTGCATTTATTTTTTGTAAAATACGTTTCACCCCGTGAAATATTTAAAGTTGGAAAAGAATTTAAGGTGGTGTAGAAAGTTTTGATGTTTTTTTGTGTTTCTAAATCTCAAATTCATATATTTTATGTTTCACATTATTATATATATTACTATACCATTAAATAGATAAACCAATATTTTTAGACTAATCGATTTAATTTAAACTAATCCTAAGTTTAAAAATGCAATGAGAAAACGATAAAAGTGGTAAATAAATGAATATTTTTTTCTTGTTTGTGAAATGTAATTTATTTTTAATAAGTAAATAGATTATAAAAATGATAATTAAATACATTTTCGGATTTAATAGTTGATTAAATCTTTCATTTTTAAAAACTAATAGAAAAATATTGGCTCATAATCTGATCGACAGAATAAATAAAAAGTTCTCCTCTTGGACAGTCAGACACCTCTCCTTCGCGGGTAGGCTTCAGCTTCTCAAATCAGTCATATACTCTACCATCAACTTCTAGACTTCGGTCTTCATCCTTCCCAACCAATGCCTTTCAAAGCTTGAACAAATGTGTAATGCATTTCTTTGGAATGGAGCTCCAAACTCTGCTCGAGGCGCAAAGATTTTCTTGGGAGATTGTTTGCACCTCTAAAGAATGTGGAGGGTTGGGCCTCAGAAGATTAACCTCTTGGAATAAAGTCCTTGCATTGAAGCTCATTTGGTTACTTTTTACTGCGACTGGGTTCGACGGAACCTCATCCGGAACTGGAACTTCTGGGATCTAAATCCTGCTTCGACAGGTAGCTGGATTTGGAGGAGGTTGTGCAAGTTAAGACCTCTTGCAAAATCTTTCATTGTCTGTGTTGTGGGCTCAGGAGAGACTGCAAGCTTTTGGTATGACAACTGGACCGGCTTGGGGCCTCTCCTCGATCTTACAGGTCCTAACGCCCCTCAGATTGTCGGGTTGCCTTTGCATGCTGTTGTACGTGATGCCATCCGGGGACAGGATTGGTGGGTTGCTACCAGTCGAAGTAGAAATCAGGTCGTTGTCATGATCAAATCTATTCTTCCTGATCCTGGGGAGATGCTTCAGTGCCAACACGATGATACTTACCTATGGAAGACTAATCAGAGTCCCCCTTCTGACATGTTTTCCACGAGCAAGACATGGTTAGCACTAAACCCCCCCTGGAAATCGAGTTCCTTGGCACAAGTCAGTCTGGTTCAAACACAGAATCCCCAAACATGCGTTTATCTGCTGGGTTGCGGCGTGGAACCGTCTTCACACAAGAGACAGATTGCGGAACTGGGGGCTAAATGTTCCTGCACTTTGTCCCCTGTGCGATACTCACCCTGAGTCCAGGGACCATCTGTTCTTCCAGTGTGAGTACAGTGCTTCAATATGGACCTTCTTCACTATCAGGGCACGGGTGTCCCCTCCTACTCAGTTCATGCCTTGCCTCCTATGGATTCACTCTGCCTCATCAAATGGTAACTTAGCTACAATCCTAAAGCTCGCTTTCCAAGCTTCAATCTATCATATATGGAAGGAGCGGAATCAGCAAATTCACTCTGCTCAGTCCAAACCCGCCACAGTCATTATCAAGGAGATTCAAACTCTCATCCGAGCTCGTCTTTTGCCTCTTTCCATCTATACGCTCCACCAGACTCAAAACCAAACCTTGCTAATTACATGGTTCAGCCTCTTCTTGTGACCTCTTGTCTCTGCAGTTCATTTCCGCAACCGTTTTTTTGGCAACAGGGTGAAGTCACCTACGGGTAAGCTTTAGGTAAGCTTGTATCTTTTTATTTTTTTTGTTGGGCCTGCGGCCGTCTTGGGCTTTTGCCTTGTATTAAAGACTTTCTTTTTATTAATGGAAAGGTAAAATTAAAAAAAAAATATATATTGCCTCATAATATTCCAATGGCATATGTATGTAAATAATAATGAAAAGTAAGAGCATTTATTAAAAAAGGTATAGGAGCTCTGTGAGCGCGACACCTCAGTTTTTTGTGTGAAAGTGCTTCTCTATTAATATATAGGGGATTTACTCTAGTGATCTCATACTCACTAGCAACCTACCAAAAAAAATAACAGCGGATAACCAAAAAATAAAATCCCATAAACCAATCATCAAACATAACATCATTCCAGCAATAATTCAAAACATAAAACAAATCATAAAACCAGCAATCCTAACATTCGTTCTATACCACTAAGTTCCACTCTAGCATCCTAAAAAAGACACAAAGCAAACAACCGAGCCTCTAGAACATCCTCCTCTTCATAGCCCTGATTCCACGATAATACTTTGCATTTACCTGCACCACAACACATATGAGATGCGTGAGTATTTTATAAACACTCAGTGAGGCAATTCTCCCATCACTGGGCTATACACAGACAAGCAACTGAGATTCCAATGTTAAACAAGCAACAAACAAACACAAACAAACAAAGGAAACAAGTATCAGCCACTGCTGAAAAAGATTGGTGTCGACCGACACTGGCTCATGTTGTCGACCGATACTGTCTCTCAATGTAGATCGACACTCCTTCTTAGAGGGGTGTATTCAACTTAACATTTTAAATGATTTGTCTAAAATTTACAAATCCTATGTTATTCAATTATGGATTTTAAAAAGTCTCAGGAAATCCACTGTTATTGAATTGATGATTTAAAAATCTACTTAAAAATCCACTGTTATTCAAAACGGTTTGTGGATTTGGATTTTAATAAGTTTTAGGGATTTGGAGGATTTGAGAGGATTTGTTTAGTTAAAAATACAGAAATCTAAATCTCAAGGTTTTAGGTGGGATTTGAAAGATTTTCACTATAAATCATATCAACTTCCCTAAAATCTATCAAAATTCCAAATTTTCTAAATCCCATAAAATTCTTCAAAATCATGGTTTCAATACACTCCACTTAGTGTCGACCGACATCACCTCTTGGTGTCGACTGACACCTCTCCTCGACCTGGAAACCCTCGGTCCGACCCTCGCAAAGTCTCTGCACCGTCAACACCTAGGTGTCGATCGACACCCACCTGGTGTCGATCGACACCGGCTCCACAGACACATTCTGCTCGAAGCTGAAGACGTAGATCCGCTTCCCAAAACCTTCAAATCGTCAGAAACTCAACCAAAGGTCCTGGAAACTCAAGGGAACCAACAACCAACCACAAACATTGTAACATCCGAACCCAATTTTGGGTGGGTGTCGATCGACACCAAGGAGGGTGTCGGTCGACACCACTAAATTGGTGGTTGTTCGGTTTATTTCAAAATCAATCGGTTTAGCTTGATTTGGTTTGGAAATCCTAAGTCTCGTTTTAAAAGGCACGAGCAGCCTATTTTCAGAGGGGGTTGGTTTTCGTCGCTTTTGCGAGAGAAAAGGAAAGGTGGTGAGTTTGATGTTGAGAGCAAAGAGAGCCTTGACGAGAGTTAAGAAAAGGAGAAGGAAGATCTATCATCTATATGTGTGTGGGGAAGGATGTGATTATTTGGTGGTGGATTGAGAGAGACAAGGAGGCTCTTTCCTAATTATTATCTAGGTAAGTCATGTTGTTTGGTGTTTATTTGATTAGGGAATCGATGGTTGTGAAGGTTTAGGGGTTTGTCGTGAAAGAGAGCTTGAATGGAGGCTCTGTTTGTGATTTATGGGTTGGTGTCGTTCGACACCATGGTGGTGTCAGTCGACACCAACACCTACAGACACACATCGAGAACTGGTCCGATATGGCTACTTCGGAGCAACGTTTGGAGGATGAAACAGAGTCCAATTTGGCTGAAATGTGGTGGGGAGCTTCTTGGTGCTACAGGCTCCATATCCAATGGTGGATTTGTGGAATAAACGGTTAGTTTGTGAATTAGCTAAAGTTTAACATAGACGTTTTCTATGGATATGTTGTGGCATTGTTGGGGATTCGAGCGATACCAGCATGTTGTTGTTGTGTGTTTGGGTCCTAGGAGGACAGCTGGAGTTAGGTTTGGATAAGGGGAGATCGATGGAAGTGATGTCGTGAAACAACCGCACCCGGATTCCCAATCCTAACACCGAACACATGGGAAACAATCTCACCAGAACCCCATAATTCCGACAAGACAACCGGCATTAACTGCTTCTTACAAAAAGTTCCACAAATACTAGCTAAAGCAAACTATTTCATACTCTGCAGCTACTAACAGAAATCATTAAAACGTACTTCAGCTCCACAAGCATTTTACATTTTTAGACTCCGATTACTCCTCCAACTGGCCATTTCGTGATTCACCCGAACAAACCACTTAAGCATGTATTCCAAACACCACCTCATCTAGTTACTGAGTCGCACAACCAACCATCCCTAGCGACCGAGTAACAATAGAGGTGGGCTGGAATACTTTATTCCGTCCAGCCACGGAAAACACTTCTCCGATGAATCCATCAATTCACCGTCTTAGCTTTAACCCGACACTCTTGAGCTCTAAATTGGTTCTACAACCACAATGACCTTGCTCCATAAGCTTATGGAGGTTCCAGGTCAAACCGAGCTTGTTGGTTCAATCAACAACACAACTCAACATAATTCAATCCATAAAAAAGATTATGTAATTACTCAAATAAAGCACAAACTAACTGTTAGAAACGCAATCCCACCGTTCAATACCTAGCCAGTAGTTTAATGCAGCTCTGTACTAAATTTCGTGGAGATCGAACAAGTTTTGATTTCCCATTCGAGGCCTACACGAACTGTTTCTATCTGCAATTACTGGACCAGAAAGAAACGTCCATAACTTCCTGATTATAACCCCAAATCAAGCTCCGTCAGCAGCTATAGTTTATAGACAGAGAGACCTTTCCATAGACTCTTAAATCGTGAGCTGATTCCATCTGGTTAGACGGGAATCATCCTCGCAAAACCGGAACTCAGAAACGCACATGTTCCATACTTAGCATAAATTGCACCATTTCGCAGCAGTCACCTTTCCAGTTATTACTTGTCCAGGAAGTCACGAGCATAACTCCTTCAATTTAGCTCCAAATAAGAATCCGCCGATTGCTATACGCTCTTGGCTTGTTGGAGATCACGCCAATAACATTATCTTTCCAAACCAATGTCGGATCTGGCGCCGACGAGCCTCCAAAGTCGGCTCCTCCACACTGCCTTTATCTCTAACCTTCTTCCACTCTCTTACTCTTCTTCAGTACTATTTACTCCGGCCTTGTTCTTCCACCACCAAAGAAGCTTCCCACAGCCATGGTAGGACTAACCAGATCCATCAATGGTTTGCACCATCTCCGGAATGTAACTTCTCTCTCCTCTCATCATGGCTCTCTCTCTCTTCTCTTCCCCTTTCCCTCACTTTTCTATAACAACCACATCTCACTGAAAACTGTACCACAACAACCACAAACACTCTGATAACCTAATCGGGTTTGGTTTAATAACAACTTCTAAACCAACCAACAAAACTCACGAACCACCTCCACTACACGACACATGAACATCAGCCACACAAGTCTACCACCCTCAATTCCACGAAAAATAAGCTTCCGGTTCTAGACTTTCATTATGCAGAGATTTCTAGTTCAGTTGATTTATGCTCCTGATTCAATATTCAACATAACAAACCACAACGACAACACAATCGAGCTAAGCCATTAACCTTTCTCGGCATCACCGGTTTACTCTCCGGTGAAAACGTTACACACGACGGCACAAGCTGTAGGCAACGAGGGTCCAGTCTCGATCCCCTCTTCATCACACGCCAACACCACCTCGCCCCTCTCTCCTTTCACGACCCATAGTTCAACTCTTTCTCTAACCCCAAAACCGAACTCATCCCCTCCCTTCCTCTTACCACCATCGAGCTTCTCTCTCTCCTTCTATCTCTATGGTGGCGACGACCATCGACCCAACGTGAGGAGAAGAAAAATAGGCGTAGACCATTTTTCTTTAAAGGGAACGATAAGGTTTCCTTGGTTTAATTCGATTAAACCAAAATTTAGCTAAACCAGTTCTAATTTAATTAATAACTCAACCAACTTAATAAACCAACTAAAATTAAACCGGCTTCAGTCCAATTCTCGACATACACACAAAATTTTCCATTTATTTCGGGACACGGGTGTTACATGCCGTGAGCGTCGGTGTGTGTTGGTTCGCAAGTGGTGCGATGGGTGACATTCGACACCAGGTGGAGGTGCCGTTCGACACTAGAGGAGTTGATAGTGAATTGGAGTATTCGTGGGGAAGTGTTTTCCATGGCTGGACGGAATCAAATATTTCAGCCCACCTTTCTTGTTACTCGGTCGCTAGGGGTGGTTGGTTGTGCGACTCAGTAACTAGATGAGGTGGGTTTGGTGTATTTGTGGGAGTTTTTGTAAAGAGCGATTTCTATGCCGGTTGTCTCGTCAAAATTATGTGATTTCGGTGAGATCGTTTCCCGTGGATCCTGTGTGCGATTGGGAATCCGGGTGGGGTCGTCTCAAACATACAAGAAAACAACACAAACAGCCACAAAATAAGCAAAACAAAAGGTTCTCAGGCTTAGATCAGCCATGGTCATGCACTCACCTCTTTACAGGAAGTTTCTAACACACAGCAACGAATCCAACACCTTGGAAGGCTTCTCCTTTGTTTCTAGCAAAAGATCTTCGCTCCACAGCAACAACTCTCCAAGGACAAGCACCAAAACTCTCAAAATCTCTCAAAACTCAAGCTCACTCTTTTCTCCCTCTATTTCTCTCTGAAAACGACAATAAGCGGCTCCTCCAAACCCTCATGTCGATTTCCACTTAAATATCTCGGTTAGAGATTTCTAATTGAACCAAACCGAACCAAAATGTCACATTAAATCAACCCGGTCGAACCGGAATTGCTGGTGTCGATCGACACACCCTCTTGGTGTCGATCAACACCCACACTCATAACCGACTTATTGGTTCGTGGATGTTACACACTTCCAGCGGTCCAAATAACAGAAGATGATGACATTTGTTTGCAGGAGTAGTTTCTAGGTCGATTTAGAAAAAGAAAAGATAAAGAAGCTTATTTTTCACTTCGAAATGCATTAATTGATTATTTGTGAGAAAATACACAAATGCTGATGGTTAAAAATCTAGTATATTTTATAATTTTTGTATGATGTGATGTTCTTTATAATAATAAATAGTTAATTTAAGTAAAATAATAATTTTATGAAAGTGTTATAAAATTTAGAGTAAATAGGTTAGTTTGCAATTTTTATAAATAAAAAAATGTTAATTGTAAAATAAAAGTAATATCTATTTGGAATAGGAAAAAATAGAGAAAACAATTTGAGCAAAACTCACTTCTATTATAGGGAAACAAAATAGGGGAAATCATTGGAGATGATCTTAGGTGATGTAAAATATCTTATACATTTTTTTATTCATCAGTTGAGCAATATATATCCGTTTTAAAAAAATTTAAATTATATCATATGCAGAAAAAAATCATAAAGTTTATTAACTAAATATATTATATAATTATTCAACTAAAAAATCAAATAAAAATGAAAGAAAAATCATATATTTTTGTTTTAATTAGGTTGAGAGATTTCTTTATCTTTTAAATGTTACCTATAATTGATTTTATATGTTACTATAATTAACTAAATTTATAATATCCCTAATTACCAAAAATCAAACTAACCCGTATATTATGATGATACACCTAAATTATGAATGTCATAAGTTATTATAACTAAAAAAATCATCTTTATATCTATTATATAGTCTACAAAAATAAATAATGTACTTCCAAAATAATATAGTAGGGATGATGGACAAAACCATCCTAACATACTTGTATATATTAATCACACTGACCAAATTGAAGCATTAATGTTAAAATTCTCGCACACATTATTTTCCTATGAATATGTACACAGTACACTACTTCGTACGCACATTACAAACTAATAACATAATTTCATTATTACTTTTAAAAATAAATATGCATGACTGACACTATAACCACTAACTATGATAATATGCGCTACACCGTAGAAACTTTTTTTATTATACACCATCTTAATCAATTCAAACTTATTTGGCACTAGTAATGGCTTAATATGGGTGATGTTATTTTAAATTTATATTAATGTCGATCTAACACTTTCTGCCGCATCATTCATCTTGTGGTATTTTTACTTATTATAAATTAAATATTTATAATATTGTATTTTTATCAAGTTTAAATATATCAATAATAAAAATTTTAAAAATTTAAAAATATATGATATATCTAGTATATTAAACAGTTATACGTAAAAACTGAATTAAACTGGATATAAACTTTTGAATTTGGATGTTTTTGAGTTAAACAAACTGCTCTCTTTTGTATTTGGATTAATTTTGGTCTTATTTATAATATGGCTTCATAATTAAGTCGATTAAAAGCTCGATTAGCATCTTTTGTGTTAGTTTAAGACTTCGTGAACATTAGATATTGATTGTTGGTGCTTAGTTTGCATGAATTGCTGAGAAAATTTTGGGATTTGATGGCCATGTGTTTGAAAAGTGACAAATATTGTATAATTTGTTAGATATTGATTTATGTATATTATTATTTATTATTTATTATTAAAAGAAAAATGTCGGTCTTTTCATTTTGAACTTTTTTTTAATAAATAATAAATATAATATAGTAAATAAACTACAAATAGTGGTCTCATACCCACTAGCCACCTAACCACAATCACAATCAACAGTGGAATAACAATACCAATAGCAGTATCCAATAATAAAACCAATACTATAGCATAAGCAATATCCAATAACAAGATAACCAATAATCCAATAACCAATCATCAGAAAACATGAAACCAGCAGCCTAGCAATGTTTCTAATGACTCAACTCTATCAACCTTAGCAATGAAAGACAACATCAAACCGAGTCCCTAGAATATCCTTATCTTCATTGCCTTGATTCCACGATCACACTTTGCCTTTACCTGCACCACAAACACATATTGAGATGCATGAGTATTTGATAAACACTCAGTGAGGCAATCCTCCCATCTATTGGGCTATACACACAAGCAATAAGATCTCTACATGCCACAAACAACAATCAATAAAACAAACCAGGCAATATACAAAGCATGCAACATCATCTGTCGTAGCTGAAAGAAGGGTGTCGACCGACACCAGATGGTGTCGATCGATACTAACAACCTGGTGTCGACCGACACCATACTGGTGTCGACCGTCACCATGCCCGATACTCCGAAAAATCCTAGTTTGTGTCGACCGACACTTCCACAAGGTGTCGATCGACACTCGCCAAAGTCTCGAGCCGTCCTCACGTTGGTGTCGACCGACACCGATGCCGAGCATCGATTTCTTTCAATCAAAAACTCCAAATTTCGCCTCCAATCTTCTCCAATCCGCTCCATGCATTCCCAGAAGCCAAACCCATACATAGCAGCGACGAAATACCATAGAGAACTCAAAGAAACAACCACATAAACACCAAATCACAGAAAAACTAGAGATCTTAGCTTAGATAAGCCATGGTCATGCACTCACCTCTTTGCAGGAAGATTAAGACCAATAGCAACGAATCTAACCCTCCTAGCAAGCTTCTAGATCCTTCCTAGCTCAAAAACTCTCAAGAACAGCCATAAATCTCACCAATCTCTTTCAAAATCTCAAGAACAATGCTTTTCTCTCCTTTCTCTCCAAAAACATCAAAGCGGCAACAAAATAAACTTTCCAAAACCCTTCTTGTGTCGAAACCCGTTTAAATAACCCGGTTCAATGGTTTCCTAAAACCAAACCGAACCAAATCGATTAAAAACTCAATCTGGTCGAACCAAAATTTAGTGGTGTCGACCGACACCCCCTTGGTGTCGATCGACACCCATCCCCAAAAACCAATTTTTGGTTCGCGAATGTTACAATTCTCCCCCACCAATCTAGATTCGTCCTCGAATCTCGAACAACCATCAGCCAAGGACTCCCGTGCAACCGTCTCCATGGCCTGCACTCCTCCGACCGACCTACAGAAGGTCACCTCTAGGCGATAGACTCATGCTCCAGGCGTCATTTGCTCTTGACTTTTGGACTTTCCTTTTCTTATAGGCCTAAACCTTGAGTTTTTATTGGCTCCTCATAAGACCTAAGTCTGCATGCCAAAATATTGGCTCCTCATCGGGCCTAAACCCGCATGCCATAATATATAAGAAAAAATCCAACTCGTCTCTCGGGTTGCCACCCTACAGCGCGCCCCCGGATCGTCATCCGAAGTCGATATACCAACCATATTCCCAAGCCACAAAGTCTCAAATTATGGCAGTACTAGGAGAACCTAAGTCCTCCAAGAGTCGCGAGCAAACAATTCTGAACACGTCTGAGTTCTATCCCTATCTAGGTCTCCTTCCCGTGGCTCGCGTAAAACATCTCAACGTCCTACCAACCATATATCCCCTCACTGGAATACCTCATGACCACACAAGGATCATATACATGCCACAAGGGCCGCCACAAAGTCCAAACAAATATCCTAAACAGGACCGCCACCAAGGCCAAACATATGTCCTAAACAGGACCGCCACCAAGGCCAATCAATTGTCCTAAACAGGACCGCCACCAAGACCATCTGTCCCGAAGGACCGCCTAAACAAGCACTCTGGCTAAACAGCCCGCCACAAAGGCCACACAATGGCTAAACAGCCCGCCACAAAGGCCACACAATGGCTAAACAGCCCGCCACAAAGGCCACACAATGTCTAAAAAGACCGCCACACATGGGCACACTGACTCAAAAGTCCGCCACTAAGGCCACACAAGCCCCTCCAAGGCTCTTCACCGCTAAAATGGACAAATTCTAACTCCCGTAAAACTTTCCATATTTAGCACTTTCCCCTTTTGGAAACTTCTATTTCAGGAAACTTTTGTCAAAAACCCCGCCTCACGGAAACTTTGTACCCCGAGCACCGCCTTATCTTGTTACTGAGTCGCACAACCAACCACCCCAAGCGACCGAGTAAACAAGAGAGATGGGCTGGAATACTCCATTCCCGCTCCAGCCATGGTTTACAGATGGGATCAGGCAAGACAAGTTCAAGTCACGGCTTGCTTCTCATACCACTTCTTAAACCTTGCCTTCATCCTCGCCTCTGGCTCCCAAGTCTGCTCCTCAACACCATCACAGTCCCAAAAGACTCTCATCAAAGGAACCTTCTTCTTCCGAAGTTCCTTAATCCTCCTCTCGAGAACCCTCATTGATCTCGCCTCCAAAGTCATATTAGGCTGAAGATCTGCAGGAATCTTAGCCAACAACTGATCATCCTTACGGAGATACTTCTACAACATAGACACATGGAAAACCTTATGGAACGCACGCATAACCTCAGGTAACTCCAGCCTATATGCCACTGGTCCAACTCGCTCAATCACACTGAACGGACCCACATACCTCGAACTCAACTTAGTCTCAGTCTATGACCTGTTCGGACCCTGCAACATTGCTATCTTGAGGTACACTCTATCTCCTACCTGAAACTCAAGATCTCTCCTCCTCCTATCAGCATAACTCCTCTGCCTATCCTGAGCTTTCTTCATGTTAAGCTTGAGAACCCGTATCTTCTCTGAGGTCTCCTGAACAAAATCTGCCCCGAACATGCTCCTCTCCCCCACCTGAGTCTAGCATAACGGTGTACGACATGGTCTCCCATACAAAGCCTCATAAGGAGCCATCTTAATTCTCACCTGATAACTGTTGTTGTAAGCAAACTCTGCCAGGTTCAGGTGATCTGCCCAATGGCCACCCCAATCCAACACACACATCCTCAGCAAATCCTCCAGCGTCTGAATCATCCTCTATGACTGTCCATCTGTCTGGGGATGATAAGCTGTACTCATATGCACCTTAGTGCCCATCTCTACCTGAAATGCTTTCCAGAATACCGAAGTGAACTTAGAATCCCTATCAGACACAATACTTGCTGGCACCCCATGCAACCTGACTATTTCCCTCACATACTTCTTAGCTAAGACCGCTGCTCCATCAGTCTTCTTAATGGCCAGAAAATGTGCTGACTTAGTCAACCGGTCCACAATGACCCAGATAGCATCAAACGTCCTGGACACTGGCAAACCCACCACGAAGTCCATAGTAATTATATCCCACTTCCACTCAGGAATGGGTAAACTCTTCAGTCAACCGCCAGGAACCTGATGCTCAGCCTTCACTAGCTGACACACATCGCACCTCGAGACCCAACTAGCTACATCCTTCTTCATCCCAACCCAGTGATAGTACCTCTTGAGATCACGGTACATCTTAGTCGCTCCTGGATGAATAGAAAACCTGCTCGCATGAGCCTCCCTCAGGATCTCCTGCCTCAACTCCTCATCCTTGGGCACACAAACCCGACCGTGCACCAAGATAGTACTATTATCTGAGACCTGATACTCTGAATCCACATCCTTAGAGACATTCACCAGCCCCAAATCCTTCTCCTGAGCCAACCGCACCCTACTCAGAAGATCTGCTCTATCAACTGCTTCCAAACCCAACGGTTCTTGTGAAACAGCATACAACCCTAACGCACTGATCTCTCATGCCAGAGACTCCATCTCCTGCTCAGGCAAAGCCAACACTGGCGTAGTAGTCAACATCTCCTTCAGGCTTGCAAAATCCTCCACTCACTCCTGTGACCAAACAAAATGAACATCCTTTCCTATCAACTTAGTCATCGGACGTGCCTTGCTTACAAAACCCTGCAGAACTCTCCTGTAGTAACCTGCCAACCCAAGGAACTCCTGATCTCTGTGGCATTCTGCGGTCTAGGCCAATCTCTGATAGCCTGAATCTTCTCCGGATCTACAGAAATTTCCTCTGCAGAAACAATGTGACCCAGAAACCCATCTCTTGCTGCCAAAAACTGCACTTGCTCAACTTAGCAAACAACTTCTGCTCCCGCAGCTTCTCCAGAACTGCTCTCAAATGCACTGCATGCTCTTCAGGACTCTTAGAAAATACCAGGATAGCGTCGATGAAAATGATGACAGACATGTCCATAAACTCCTGAAACACGCTGTTCATCAACCTCATAAACACTGCTAGCGCGTTAGTCAACCCGAACGACATCGCCACAAACTCATAAACCCATACCACGTCTTTCTTCTTGACGAACACCGACGCTCCCCACAGTGAAGTGTGAAGACAAAAGAGTCCCCTGCTCAACCAATCCTCTAGCTGCTTCTCCAACTCTACTAGACAAATAATCAAGTATGCCCACAACAACTCACCACCACTCGGATATCAACATCTCTTGTCCATCGAAGAACCTCTAGTAACTTGTTTCTTAGGAAAACTTCCACAAGATAGCTTATTACAAAGTTAGCTTTTCGCTTAGCAATTCTCTACAGCAAATCATCAATACGAACGTAATAAAACAAACAAGTACCATACGTTCGCACATTCTGATTCACCGCGTCAAATTCTTTGCAAGCCGCCAACTCAAACCTCTTGCCTTGTCTCCCTCAGCAAGCTTACCAAAACCTTGAATCTTGCAACCCTGTCCATCTCAAATGAACGTAATCCAACATAGTCGCAATGATTAGATTATCCTGCCATGAAGGCTTCTCGTGAACTTATGTATCTGGCAAACATGCCTTTCCCGGCTCAGACCTGCTGTAACTCCCCTTCCCGGGACTCCAGCACCACCGACCTCACAATCCTGGCGAAACAGCCACACATTCATAACCGCTCTGGTTCATAAAACCCTGACCCATTGGTCAACACATCTAAAACCCGATATTAAACCACCGTCAATCTCTCGAGGTCTACATTCAATCGGGTTGTTTATACTCACTTCCTAGGTATTGCTTGCTCCCAAATCCACCATCCTTAGGTCGCAACCTTCAAGCCGTACCGATCTCACTCTCAGACCAGCGTCTTCGAGTTATACCGTCTCACTCTTGGAACACAATCCCCAAGATCTCGGTATCAGGGGAACAACTTATCCCCTCAGGGGAACATAATCCCCTCTGCCACTCTCAGAGCCCCCAGCCCCTCGAGCTATCGGTATTCAGGAGAATCACCATCCCCTCAGGAGCAACAATCCTTAACTACTATAAACATCTCCTAACCAAAAGTACCTCCTGTGGTCTAAGTATAACATTGCAATGTTACGCCTGCGCACTCAACTTCTAATATCCAACTGGATTAACCACCAAGCTGCAAAAATATCTGCTCCAACTGCATATATCCACCTATCCGCCTCTCTAGGCTCGATACCTCTTGAGAATAATCTCATACCGGTCATCTACAACTGCTCATCCTCTTAACATAAGATGGAAACTCCTCAACATCCGCAGCCCTCGGCTGCACCCCACCACATGCGGTACAACTGGAGCCTGCACTGGTACCCTTCTCGGTAACCGCTCCAACAGCACGCAATTAGATCCGCCAAGCGATCATCTCGACCCTGGGCTCCACCTGCTGCAACCCCACACTTGGGTTCCCTGCACCCCCGGCACTCTTACGAGCTAACCCTCTCTGGTCCCTCCTGATACGCTTGCGACCCTCTGACGTACCTCCAAATAGTGGTCTCATACCTACTAGCCATCTAACCACAATCACAATCAACAGCAGAATAACAATACCAATAGCAATATCCAATAATAAAACCAATACTATAGCATAAGCAATATCCAATAACAAGATAACCAATAATCCAGTAACCAATCATCAGAAAACATGAAACCAGCAGCCTAGCAATGTTTCTAATGACTCAGCTCTAGGAACCTAGCAATGCCAGACAACATCAAACCGAGTCCCTAGAACATCCTCCTCTTCATTGCCTTGATTCCACGATCACATTTTACCTTTACCTGTACCACAAACACATATTGAGATGCATGAGTATTTTCTTCTACTAAATCTTTAATTTTTCTATTGTTTAGTATTATTTGATAGCAAAATTTCTATAGTTTACTTCAGTTTTAAAAAAGTAATCCATTTAACAAGAATATATTTTGACTATTTTAGTTTTTACGATTTACAAATTCCTCACTAATATTCCTTATTTATTTACTTAGAAAATTGTTCATTTATTTTCTCTTTGTCTACCAAATCTGTAATTATATTTGGTTTTCTTTTTGTTTACTATTATTTCAAAGCAAGAATCTCTATAGTCTACTTTTGTGAAAGAAAAAGAATTCCATATTACAAGACTATATTTTGTATATTTTAGGTTTTTACGATTTATAAATTCCTCACTAATTTTTTTTTATCACAACCATAACTTTATTACTTATTTTTCCGGTTATAGATGTCAATATTTACTATATATTAAACTATAATAAAGTACCATTTTTTTAAGAAGAGTTATGAGAAATTGTCATTCGGCACTCTATTTTTTTTTTAACATGTGTTATTTTCTTTTAATATATAAGAAAAATACATTATTGCTAATCTAAAGCTAAATTATCTACACACATCTTTTTATTTGAGACATTTCATTTGTTCAGCTTCTTTAAGTTACATTTTGTGGGGGTTATTGGTTTGATATTTGAATAGAGTTTTAAAGATTTTCAATGTTATGTAGAATTTGTTGTTATTACATCAATATTTTGTTAAACTTCGTTAAAGTTTAGTGTTATTGGTTTGTGATTTGTAAAAAAATCATTTAAAATCTTAACAAATTTAGGTTATTGGATTCAGACTTTTAAAAAGTCATTAAAAATTTTGTTTTATTCAATTAAAACAAAAGAATCTAGGATTGTTAATGAATTCAATTATTATGTTATTGGTTCATAATGTTAGACACTTTTGTTCTGAATGGTAACTGCGGTCGGGGCGGACAAATCCATCTGCGGACCAGACCCTCTGTTTGAAGTGTGGACAGTGAACCGCTGCGGTCCAACTCTATTTGTAAGGAAAATTGGTCCGCAGTTGCACTACAAGAAAACAGTCAATTTGGGATGGAAGAATCCATCGCAATTCCCTCGCAAATTGACAATCGCAAGGGATTTGCGAGACACAACTATTCCTCGCAAATCGCGTCCCGCAAATAAGCTGACATCACAATTCTCTCGCAAATTTTGCGAGGAATATTTTCCCTCGCAAATTTTGCGAGGAATATTTTCCCTCGCAAATCTCATGCAAGTTGCGAGGGATATATTCCTCGCAAATCCCACGCACATTGCGAGAGACGTTTGTACTCGCAACTGTCAAGCAAATTGCGAGGACTTTTTTCCATCGCAATGTTCGATCCCTCGCAAAATTTGCGACTGCTTTGCAACGTCCATATGAATCTGCCTAGTACTGTTGGTCTCGCAAATTTGTAGCAATTCTTCATATTTAATTAATTTTTCTTTTGCTAATTTTACATTTTTTTGTTTGTTTTTTTTTGGTGAATAATGTTTTAGATGTTAAAAAAAATAATAATAAAAAGAACAGAATTGATTCAAAATAGAATAAAACATAAATATTATAAAACAAAAGTCATGTTTAAGTTTTCTCCCTCACGGGGATATCAGAACAAAGTGAGAAGAGTTCTTAAAAGGATTGAGAGAGAGAGGTCACGTTTCTGGTCCCAGTTTGGCTACCAGCTGCTCCCGTTTCACCTGTGTTGCCCTCTGGATTGGTGCCTTCCTGGTTGGTGCCTTCTGGGTTGGTGCCTTCTCGGTTGCTCCTTTGTTGGTTAGTCGGGTTTCGAAACTTGGCAGCAAACTCAGGATCTTTTTCTGCGAGATAGTCAAAGTATGCATCATAGCTATGCATTCTTTGACTATTTTCATGGATTTGACTCGCCTAGGTTCGGATTTGAGTCGCCTGGGTTTGAATGCATTCCTCAGCGGCAGCAAGCTTCTGAGCCAAGATAACCGGATCATTAGCTGGAGACAGAGGTTGCTGACAGCTACTGGTAGAGGATGCTTCAAACTGCAGAGAACCAACCCCAAAAATTCTGTTATTCTTCTTCGGAGCAACCTAAAAACAAAACAAAAAACGACAAGTTACAAACATACAAAAGAAAACAATGGATCGCATACTAAACAATCGCAAGTTATCACAAACTAAACAATCCCAAGTTATCACAAACTAAACAATCGGAAGTTATCACAAACTAAACAATCGCATGTTATCACATACAAAACAATCCTAAGTTAGCACATACAAAACAATCCTAAGATATCACAAAATCATTAACAATATACGATTGGCAACTGAACACACCAGAAGCACTAAAAACTTAACCACACAGTTCAACCATTGAGTATTTTTTTAAAAAAGAACTAAGAACGTGTATCTTACCTCAGTGTAAATTTTGTTTTTGATATGAATGGGCACCCCACCAGAAGCAGAACTCTCTCCATTCTCCCCTGTACAAAGCTCAGATTCTAACTCTTGAATCTTGGACGATACCTTATTGAACACGGACTCGGACTTGCCATCCGTAAATGAGCCATCCGGTTTTTGATGAGTGTCTTCTAAGATTCGTAGGAAATCCGGAGTTAACTTCCCAGTGATCTCAGACTTGAAAGAAACACAAAAGAGGTTGATTAGTTAACAAATAAAAGAGTGTCTGAAGGCATAATCTTAAGAAAAAAAACTTAAAGAGTGTCTGAAGGCATAATCGTCCACATTAGCACTGCCCGCATATTGAAATTCTGTTTTCTCGACGAATCGAACGTCTGAACACCTTCATACCACAATTGCTCCAGCTCATGAATCAGAAGCTGTAAGAAGATATATAGAGCTCGCTTTGGATGCTTTGGACCTGGTACCAAAATACTCAAGAACAGAAATTCGATTTGCATACACATATCTGGAGGAAGATTGTATGGCGTCAATATAACAGTCCATAAAGAATATTGCCTCCCTGACATACCAAATGGACTAAAACCATCTGTACCCAACCCAAGATAAACATTCCTACACTCTTGAGCAAAGTCAGGATATACCGATTGAAAATGTTTCCACGCTTTTACATCAGATGGGTGTGTAATTTCTCCTTCTTCAGTAGAATGTTCTGCATGCCATCTCATTACCGCTGCAGTCCGTTTTGATTGGTATAGGCGTTTCAATCTATCAGCAACAGGCAAGTACCACATACGTTTATATGGCACTCGCGTCTTTCCTTGTGTAGGCTGATATCTCGGCTTCCCGCAAAACCGACATTCATGCAGCTTAGCATCATCTTTCCAAAAAATCATGCAATAGTCAACGCACACATCAATCATTTCAGATGGTAATCCAAGACTCGCAACCAACTTCTGTATTTCATAGTAGTTCTCAGCTGATACATTATCAGGTGGTAAATACTCTTTAATGAGTTCAGCCCAAGAATCCATGCAATTCTCACTTAAGTTATTATCAGCTTTAATTTTCATCATCCTAGATGCCAATGATAACTTAGAATGCCCTTCTCTACATCCATCGTAGATAGGTTGATTTGCAGCATCTAACATAGTATAAAAACGTTGTGCATCTACGTTGGGTTCTTCCGTATTATTCTCAGGAAATGCAGCAGTAGTTTCATGAAATGCATCATTAACCATATCATGAAATCTATTTTCCTCATTATACCCATAAAAACCAAATTGATCAGATTCTTGATGTCCATAATTACTAGGTTGATCAACAGCATAATTCATACTACTACTTCCTACGTTACTGCTACAACCCTCTCCATGACGAAACCATCCATTGTAATTTGGTATAAATCCTCTATTATAAAGATGCTTCTTCACTAGATTAAATTCCAAATAATTATCGTTGAAGCACTTAGGACATGGACAAAATATTGTACCGTTTTGACGAGCAAAGTCTTGGTTTGTCACTTCGTACATGAAAGCGCACAACCCATCACAAAACTCTCTTGTCACATCATCGGTCTCCGGATCTCTGTGATTGTACATCCACCGTCGCAATGTGTATATCTCATGCTGCCCGCCTCCAAAAATTATTATATAATTTAAAAGTGTTTAGGCTTTTTTTTTTAGCCTTTTTTCTTTCACAATATTTTTTATCGTATTCAAAGTGTTTTGCGTTGTGGTTTCCATGGATCATGAACTTGATATTTATAGGCCTACTAAAAATAGTTGCTATGGATTTGCACGGGAAATTTGCAAGGGATTTGGGAGGGATATTTTAAAATATTATTTTCTTGCAAGGGATTTACGAGGCTTTTACTGTTTTGCCGACAAAACAGTTACACTCGGGAAAAACGTGGCTGCCAACATCATCGACCCTTGCAACTCCGTCGCAAATTTGCTACGGAAAATGTCATCACTAGTCCATCGCAATGTGCGAGGGAGTTGCGAGTTTTTTCCAAGGAACTTTCGCGGAGTCGCAAATCTGTCGCAAATTTACGAGGGATTTTGCCGTCGCAAATTTTGCGAGGGAATTGCAAGTACCCGCAAACTACTCGCAAATCCATCGCAAATTTTCGAGCGCGTTTTGCCATCGCAGATTTCCGTCGCAAATCGACTGTTTTCTTGTAGTGTTGGTCTGCAGCGGTTTTGTTTCTGTTTTCTGTAGACCGCACCACTGCGGACTACACATAATGAATGGTAAATAAAAAGCGGTCTGATCCGCAGATGAATTTGTCCGTCCCAACCGCTGCAACCATTCACACCTTTTTTTACAAAATAAAGTCATGGAAAGTATGACAAAAATACAGGATTGTTTGGAGCACTTTACAAGATTTTAGAAAACTAATCAACAAAACTCTCTAACAATCTTTAACAATCTTTCACTTATTCACTTAATAATTTTGTTAAACTCTTCAAAAATCTTTATAAATTAGAATCCAATAATGTATTAAAAGTAATTGATTGACGTTCTCTTTTGCTATATTATTGTAACACCCGCAAACCAATATGTGCGTTTTGGGGGAGGGTGTCGATCGACACCAAGGGGGTGTCGGTCAACACTATTGTTTTTCTGGTTTGATCGGATTGTTTTAATCGTCGATTTTGGCCGGTTTGTTTTAAGGAAACCATTGAACCGAGTTGTAAAAGGGAGAAAACAACCTAGGGTCGTGTTTTTGTGTTTGTCTCGCCGCTTTTAGAGAAAAACAAAGAGAGAGTTGGTTCTTGAGGTTCTAGAGAGAGTTTGTGAGATTTCAAAGCTTTGTGGGAGAGATCTTGTTGTGGGAGTGAGGATTCAAGGCTAGGAACGTGTGGAAAGCTTGCTGGGAGTGTAGCTTCGTCCATTGTTGGTTAGAAACTTCCTTCAAAGAGGTGTGTGCATGACCATAGCTAATCTAAGCCTGTGATTCCTTGTTCTTGCTTGTTTGTTGCTGTGTTTGTGTGTTTTTTTTTGTTGGGATTGGTTGCTACAGGTTCATACGGAAGTTTATGGCTTGGATTTTGAGTATTGGACGATTTGGTGGAGTTTGGGGGTGAGATTCGACTCTCGTTTTTGTCTGGATCGCGAATGCAGAGGGAGTGTCGATCAACACCACTTGGTGTCTGTAACGCCCCCAAACCGTACTATGACCACAAAGGCCATCGGACAGCCACGGGACGCCACTTGCGGAATTGCACCGAGGTGATCCGGTCGAGGGATGGAAGCTGAAGACTTCCCGACCGGTCCTCCCTAGCACAATCCCACCCGCAACCGAGGTTACTTAGGCTTTGCAACCCTCGCGGCCTGGTGCGTTGTGTTAGCCCGGACTGGGCCGAGTATCAGTTGCAACTTGCCATGCTTTCCTGAAAACCGTATATATATCACTTTAATAAAATAATTCATTGCAAATAAATCATTAAAGTAATATATATAAAGATAGTCGGAAAACTTTACACTTATTTGTTTAAGAAAATATAGGGTTTTACAAGAAACACAAGAAAACCCTATCCGGTACCCTAACGTTTGCTCCGGCTCTAGACTCACTTATGCTTCCCTGCAAGACCAACAACAAAGAGTCATGAGTAATCTAGGATTACTCAGTGAGTCTGGGTACCCCTTCTTTCCTAAACAGGATACTACTCTCCCCAAGCCGACTACCCCGGCAATCAAAGAAAGCTAGCAAGCCACAACAGCTAGCAAACTACATCAAAGCAACGTAACAAAAGTTTAGCGGAAGCAATTCAAACAAGAACATGCAAGTGAGGTTAGATCTCTACGACTTCATTCGAACGATCTAAACTTGCTACCATAAGAGAAAGACGACCTAAGGAAACAAGAACTACTTGAACCTTAGACTCTTATCTCATACACGACTTACTAAGACGTCTAGATACTTAAAATACCGTAGACTCTTTAACAACACGCAACACGCAACATGTAAAGACGACTAGACATAAACAAGGGACACTTGATTACTCTAGACTCTTTACTCCTAGGGCCCTTCGATAATCTGTTCCGTTCCAACACTTCCCATGCCGAGACCACAAAGTTCTCCGGCATGAACCCACCAATAGCTACATCGTCATGTAGCGGTTACGCTGGTAGCTAGCCAGCCGTAACATGGTACCCGCGTGAGTGGTATTCGAGAACTCACGCGTGACATACACTTCCGGAAACAGAAATATCGACACACTAACCTAGCCAAGACTCGAGAAACAAATTCAAGAGGCTAGGCTACAACCAAACCCACCACCACACTTTCACGCGATGATACATCAAGCTCGTTAGCATGTAATCACGCAAGAAAAACCAACATGGAATAATCAACAAGAAGCAAGAAAGTAAATCAAGCAACTTAAGATTATTCTACATGCATGCAAACAATACAATCAACTTAAGCAAGTTAATGCAACAAGTTCCAATATGCATGCAACCGTTTATGATTTAACCCCTTTTAAATACTTAAGTCCGATTCACGCATGTTGGTCCAATTACTTTAACCACTTAAATCTCTTAAGTCCAAATCATGCATGGAAGCCAACCGCTTAAACCGTTTAGTCTCTTGAGTCCAAATTATGCATGCAATCATCTTTAACCAACATCATGCCTTATAATGCAAATCGCTTTACTCATTAAGTCATGCATAAACCCAATTTTAAGCAAGACTTATCACTTTTAAACTCCTCCAAGTTTGATCATGCATGCAATAAACTTCAACCGCAACAACATGCATCGACTCTACATGCTTACCACAGACTCACCTCTTGTGCAACCGTCGATGATACTCGGACTTCACAGCACCACTCGACCAGACAATCCGCTCCTACTTCGCATCAAACAGCTTCTTGCTTCGTCCCGCTTCAATCCGCAACCAAACTCGATAACAACCGCTTCTTTCTCGATAACTTCGATCACGACAGCTTCTTCTTTTGATCACTTTGATCGCAGCAACTCTGCTTCTTAACGCAAGCGTTTCTCCTTCGATCTTCCTCTCGATCGTTCTTGACCTCTCTCTCGACAATCCCCTCTTGTTTCTCTCTGGAAATGACTTAAGCGTTTTGAGTGTTTTTGAGATAAACACCCAAATGAAGTCGACACCCTTGTATTTATAGGCACAATCTCGAGCCTTCTTCCTTAATGCTCTTCGACAAGTGTCACTCTCTTTCCTTTCATGTGCTGCGTGAATTTCACCCCCAATGGGTGCTCGCCATTAAGCCACTAATCCTCCTTGTATTAGTGCATGCAAATTCTCCCATTAGTGCATGTAAAGCTCTTCATTAGTGCATGTTGTTTAATCGAGACATGGCCTTAACTTCTAGCCAATAAGATCCCGCCATCTCCTCTTAATCAGCTTGATTAAGTTAATTTCCCACTATCTCCCTTAATTTCCTTAATTTTTTAATTCTTCCACTAACTCCACCTTAAATAAAATAATCTTCCCACCTTTCTTACTTCTCATTGGTCGAAATTTTGAGAAAAGAGAAATTTTCTCGCAATTACTCAATCCCTCGTCTAGCATCTTCGACATTCCCTCTGGCAATTCTCGACTCATTCAGATCATTTTTCTCGATCGTTCGGACGCTCCGTTTGGCAACACTCGGCAATCTCTCGGGCTCTCGACAATTTCCCTCGAGTATTCGGCAACTTCCCCGATCCTCGACAATTCTCTCGAGTACTCGGCAACTTCTTCGATCCTCGACAATTCTCTCGAGTACTCGGCAACTTCTTCGATCCTCGACAATTCTCTCGAGTACTCGGCAACTTCTTCGATCCTCGATAATTCTCTCGAGTACTCCGTAACTTCTCCGATCCTCGACAATTCTCTCGAGTACTCGGTAACTTCTCCGATCCTCGACAATTCTCTCGAGTATTCGGTAACTTCCCCGATCCTCGACAATTTTTTTTTTGAGATCTCGACAGATTCCCTCGACGAGTTTCCTCGACCTTCCCGACGAATTTCTTCGACTTTCGATCGGTTTTAGGGTCTCGGTCGTGCATCTGGTTACTCCGGTCTTGGCTCGACCACTCTCCGACTTACGAATATTTCCTCGGACTCCCTTGGGTCATCCTTCTTTATTTTCCTTCCTCTTCTTTCTTAGGTCTTTCCCAATTCATTTCCTCGATATTTTATTTTGAGATTTCTACTCTTGGTGAGGGTCATTATAGTGTCGGTCGACACCAGTGAAGCAGCATCGATCGACACCGTGGGGTAGTGTTGGTTGACACCGTTGAGCCAGTGTCGGTCGACACTTGGCTGGTGTCGGTCGACCCCTCCCTTCCAGCGAGTTGATGTTTGTATTCTTGGTTTGTATGCTTTGTTTGTTGATTGTTTGGAACATTGGAATTACTGTTGCTTGTGTGTATAGCCCAATAGATGGGAGGATTGCCTCACTGAGTGTTTATAAATACTCATGCATCTCAATTTGTATTTGTGGTGCAGGTAAAGGCAAAGTGTGATTGTGGAATCAAGGCAATGAAGAGGAGGATGTTCTAGGGACTTGATTGGATGTTGTCTGGCATTGCTAGGTTGCTAGAGTTGGGTCATTAGAAACATTGCTAGGTTGCTGGTTCCATGTTTTTTGATGATTGGTTATTTGGATATTGGTCATGTTTCGAATATTGGTTATTTATATTTATTGGATATTGGTATTGTTATTCCGCTGTTGATTGTGATTGTGGTTAGGTGGCTAGTGGGTATGAGACCACTAGTTGTAGTTTATTTATTTATTATATTTATTATTTATTAATTTAAAAAAAGGTGGGCCCTTTCAGTTTGGTATCAGAGACCTTACGGTTCTCGGTTTGGGTTCACTAGGCTTTGTGCTCTAGATGTTTGAGATTTGCATGCTTTGATTGATTATGTGAGTTTGTCAATTGTGTGTGGCATGGAGTCCTAAAACATCCTCTTCGAGCCTACTTTGTGATTCCACGGTGAGTTTATGTTTCTGTGTTATAGTAGAAATTGTTTGCTTAGTCTTCTGTTCATGGTAGTGAAGATGGCTAGAGATGGTGCTGTTGCTGGTCGTGGACGCGAGTGTGGTCGTGGATGCGGACGTGGTCATGGTAGGGGCAGAGGCCCAGCAGTGAGTGAGACTGCAGACCAGAGTGTGACAGCTGAGGGTGTTGGCGAGTCGCAGTGTGTCCTGGAGGGGGCAGTGTTGATGCTCCAGTGGCCGGAGATGATATGGTCTCGGGTGTGGGAGTTCCAGCGGGTGGAGTCCCTGGTGCAGATTTTGCGGCTATGCTAGCACAGTTGTTGGAGCAATTACCACCCGTGGTACCGGCTCAGGCTCAGGTAATGCCACCAGTGGTGGCGGAGGAGCGGCAGCCAGTGGCTGCGGATGCAGGAGCACATGGACGTTATTTGTCCATGCTCAAGGAGATGAAGGGTCTTGTGACTGAGCGGTTTTTGGGTGGTAAAGACCCTACTGCTGCGGATACGTGAAGGACAAGTGTGGAACATAACTTCCATACTCTGAGATGTCCTGAGGATTTTTGGGTGGACATAGGGGTCCATCATCTGGTTGGTGATGCTCAGGTGTGGTGGAGATCAGTGGCTGATAGGAGAGTGCAGAGGGAGATGACTTGGGCTGACTTCGTCTTGGAGTTCAACCGCAAGTATTTTCCTAGAGAGGCATTGGACCGGTTGGAGGTGCAGTTTTTACAGTTATCTCAGGGGACGCGGTCAGTACGGGAGCTGGACTTGGAGTTCAGTCGACTTCTTTGTTACGGGGGTCGGGCTATTGAACCTGAGGAGGCCCAGATCAGTAGGTTTTTGAGGGCTCTTCGTGATGACTTGAGGGTCCATTGTAGAGGACGCAGTTATGCTACACGTGCAGAGCTGGTTGAGACTGCAGCTGAGATTGAGGAGGATATCCGGGCACAGTCAGTGGCGGTTAGTCCAGCAGTTCAGTCTAGTAAGGCTCAGCATCATGGAGGTTCTAGCAGGGGCGGCAAGCCTGTGCAAGGAACCAAGAGGAGGTGGGAGGCTACGTAGATGCAAAGTGGCGAGGGTTGCTTCAAGTGTGGGAGCAAGAATCACAGGTTTTCTAGCTGTCCGAAGAGGAGTGCTCTGACGGCAGGGGTTCGTGTATGCTATCATTGTAGGGAGCCTAGGAACATCAGGCCCTTGTGTCCCAAGTTGCAGCCGGCAGCAGTGGCAGCGTTGCAGCAGGTGCAACCTGGAGGTCAGCAAGTGGCACGGATTGAGCAGGCGCCACGGGTTTACATGACTGCATAGATTGGTGGAACCAGTGTCGGGGCAATCACAGGTATAATTTCTGGTACTTAAGTTTTGTGAATTGTAGTAGGTTCAGGTTTTATGTTTTCCTGTGATAAAGTGTTAAGTTCTCAACACATGAGGTTTGTGTAGGGACCTTGTTGGTGGGCGGGTTTAAGTCTCACGTTATGTTTGATTCTGGAGCTTCTCATAGCTTCATTACTCCGGAGTGTGCAGAGAGTGCGGGAACCAGAGGGGATCCCGGGGAGAGTACATTAGTTGTCAGAGTTGCGGGAGGCAAGTTCCTAAGAGTTGTTGGACGAGTTAGAGGAGTTGATATTCAGATCGCAGGAGAGTCGTGGTCAGCGGATTTGCTTATCAGTCCAGTGGAGTTGTATGATGTTATTCTCGGGATTGATTGGTTGCATCGGCATATGGTGCATTTGGATTGCCATCAGGGTAGAGTGGAGTTTGAGCGTCCAGGAGGGAAGTTGGTTTTTCAGGGGATTAGACCGACTTCGGGAAGTCTCCTGATCTTGGCCATCCAGGCTTGGAAGATGATCGAGAAGGGTCGTGAGGCTTATTTGGTTAATATATCTATGCTAGAGTCAGTGGGGAAGTCAACGGTTAGCGGTATTCCTGTAGTGCCAGGAGTTTGAGGATGTGTTTCAGTCATTGCAGAGATTACCACCATCTCGGTCGGATCCTTTTACTATTGAACTGGAACCGGGGACGACGCCGTTATCCAAGGCTCCTTACAGAATGGCTCCAGCAGAGATGGCAGAACTGAAGAAGCAGCTAGAGGATTTGTTGAGTAAGGGATTCATCCGTCCTAGTGTATCACCGTGGGGAGCGCTGGTGTTGTTTGTGAAGAAGAAGGATGGGAGTTTTCGGTTATGTATTGATTATCGGGGTTTGAACCGGGTCACTGTGAAGAACAAGTACCCTCTTCCTAGGATCGATGAGTTGTTGGATCAGTTAAGAGGTGCTACTTGGCTCTCCATTGTAGATCTGGCGTCGGGTTATCATCAGATACCGATAGATGAGGCAGATGTGAGGAAGATGGCTTTCAGGACGAGGTATGGGCATTATGAGTTTGTGATGATGCCTTTCGGGTTGACTAACGCACCAGCAGCGTTTATGAGATTGATGAACAGCGTGTTTCAGGAGTTCCTGGACGTCTCTGTCATCATTTTCATCGACGATATCCTGGTATATTCTAAGAGTCCTGAGGAGCTTTCAGTGTATTTGAGGGCAGTTTTGGAGAAGCTGCGGGAGCAGAAGTTGTTTGTCAAGTTAAGCAAGTGCATTTTTGGCATTGTGAGATGGGTTTTCAGGATCACATTGTTTCTGCAGAGGGAGTTTCTGTAGATCCGGTGAAGATTCAGGCTATCAGGAATTGGCCTAGACCGCAGAATGCCACAGAGATCAGGAGTTTCCTTGGTTTGGCAGGTTACTACAGGAGGTTTGTGAAGGGTTTTGCAAGTAGAGCACGCCCTCTGACTAAGTTGGCAGGGAAATATGTTCCTTTTGTGTGTTCATAGGAGTGTGAGGAGGGCTTTGAAAGTCTTAAGGAGATGTTGACTACTAAGCCAGTGTTGGCTTTGCCCGAGTAGGGAGAACCCTATGTGGTTTATACTGATGCATCTAGAGTAGGTTTGGGTGTGTGCTGATGCAGCATGGGAAGGTGATTGCCTATGCTTTGCGGCAGTTGCGGAAGCATGAGGGCAACTATCCTACTCATGATTTGGAGATGGCTGATGTAGTTTTTGTCCTGAAGATTTGGAGATCTTATCTTTATGGTGCAAAGGTATATGTGTTTACAGATCATAAGAGCCTGAAGTACATATTCACTCAGCCTGAGCTGAATTTGAGACAGAGGCGGTGGATGGAGCTTGTGGCAGATTATGATTTGGAGATAGCTTATCACCCTGGAAAGGCTAACACGGTTGCAGATGCTCTGAGTCAGAAGATGGTAGCTTCGGCTCAGGAGCAGGAGATGGAGTCTCTGGTAGGAGAGATTAGTGCCTTGAGCTCGTATGCTGTTTCACATGAACCGTTGGGTTTGGAAGCAGTTGATAGAGCAGATCTTCTGAGTAGGGTGTGGTTGGCTCAGGAGCAGGATTTGGGGCTGGTGAATGTCTCAAAGGATGTGGATTCAGAGTATCAGGTCTCAGATAATGGTACTATCTTGGTGCATGGTCGGGTTTGTGTACCCAAGGATGAGGAGTTGAGGCAGGAGATCATGAGAGAGGCTCATGCGAGCAGGTTTTCTATCCATCCAGGAGCGACTAAGATGTACCGTGATCTCAAGAGGTACTATCACTGGGTCGAGATGAAGAAGGATGTAGCTAGTTGGGTCGCAAGGTGCAATGTGTGTCAGCTAGTGAAGGCTGAGCATCAGGTTTCTGGCGGGTTGCTGAAGCGTCTACCCATTTCTGAGTGGAAGTGGGATATGATTACTATGGACTTCGTGGTGGGTTTGCCAGTGTCCAGGACGTTTGATGCTATTTGGGTCATTGTGGACCAGTTGACTAAGTCAGCACATTTTCTGGCCATTAAGAAGACTGATGGAGCAGCGGTCTTGGCTAAGAAGTATGTGAGAGAGATAGTCAGGTTGCATGGGGTGCCAGCGAGTATTTGTCTGATAGGGATTCTAAGTTCACTTCGTGTTCTGGAAGGCATTTCAGGCAGAGATGGGCATGAAGGTGCATATGAGTACGGCTTATCATCCTCAGACAGATAGACAATCAGAGAGGACGATCTAGACGCTGGAGAATTTGCTGAGGATGTGTGTATTGGATTGGGGAGGCCATTGGGCAGATCACCTGAACCTGGTAGAGTTTGATTACAACAACAGTTATCAGGCGAGTATTGGGATGGCTCCTTATGAGGCTTTGTATGGGAGGCTGTGTCGTACACCGTTATGCTAGACTCAGGTGGGGGAGAGGAGCATGTTCGGGGCAGATTTTGTTCAGGAGACCTCAGAAAAGATTTGGGTTCTCAAGCTGAATATGAAGGAGGCTCAGGATAGGCAGAGGAGTTATGCTGATAGGAGGAGGAGAGATCTGGAGTTTCAGGTAGGAGACAGAGTGTACCTCAAGATGGCCATGTTGCAGGATCCTAACAGGTTTGACTGAGACTAAGTTGAGTCCGAGGTATATGGGTCCGTTCAGAGTGATTGAGTGGGTTGGACCAGTGGCATATAGACTGGAGTTACCTGAGGTTATGCGTGCATTCCACAAGGTTTTCCATGTGTCTATGTTGCGGAAGTGTCTCCGTGAAGATGATCAGTTGTTCGCTAAGATTCCTGAAAATCTTCAGCCTAACATGACTTTGGAAGCGGGACCAATGAGGGTTCTCTAGAGGAGGATCAAGGAACTTCAGAAGAAGAAGGTTCCTTTGATGGGAGTTCTTTGGGACTTTGTTGGTGTGGAGGAGCAGACTTAGGAGCCTGAGGTGAGGATGAAGTCAAGGTTTAAGAAGTGGTATGAAAAGTAAGCCGCGACTTGAACTTGTCTAGCCTGGTCCCATCTGTTATCTGTGGCTGGAGCGGGAATGGAGTATTCCAGCCCATCTCTCTTGTTTGCTCGCTCGCTTGGGGTGGTTGGTTGTCTGACTCAGTAACAAGATGAGGTGGTGCTCGGGGTACAAAGTTTCCATGAGGCGGGGTTTTGGGAGAAAGTTTCCTGAAATAAAAGTTTCCAAAAGTGGAAAGTGCTAAAAATGGAAAGTTTTATGTGAGTTAGAATTTGTCATTTTTAGTGGTGGAGAGCCTTGGAGGGGGCTTGCGTGGCCTTAGTGGTGGACTTTTGAGTCATTGTGCCGTGTGTGGCAGTCTTTTTAGACATTGTGTGGCCTTTGTGGCGGGCTGTTTAGCCGGTTGTGTGGCCTTTGTGGCGGGCTGTTTAGCCAGATGTGTAGCCTTTGTGGCGGGCTGTTTAGTCAGATGTGTGGTCTTTGTGACGGTCCTTCGGGACAGATGGTCTTTGTGACGGTCCTTCGGGACAGATGGTCTTTGTGACGGTCTTTCGGGACAGATGGTCTTTGTGACTGTCCTTCGGGACAGATGGTCTTTGTGACGGTCTTGTTTAGGACAGATTGTTTGGTCTTTGTGACGGTCCTATTTAGGACAGATTGTTTGGTCTTTGTGACGGTCCTGTTTAGGACAGATTGTTTGGTCTTTGTGATGGTCCTGTTTAGGACATTTGTTTGGTCTTTGTTACTGTCCTGTTTAGGACATATTGTTTAGCCAGTTGTGTGGCCTTTGTGGTGGGCTGTTTAGCCAGATGTGTAGCCTTTGTGGCGGGCTGTTTAGCCAGATGTGTGGTCTTTGTGACGGTCCTTCGGGACAGATGGTCTTTGTGACGGTCCTTCGGGACAGATGGTCTTTGTGACGGTCCTGTTTAGGACAGATTGTTTGGTCTTTGTGACGGTCCTGTTTAGGACAGATTGTTTGGTCTTTGTGACGGTCCTGTTTAGGACAGATTGTTTGGTCTTTGTGATGGTTCTGTTTAGGACATTTGTTTGGTCTTTATGACTGTCCTGTTTAGGACATATTGTTTAGCCAGTTGTGTGGCCTTTATGGTGGGCTGTTTAGCCAGATGTGTAGCCTTTGTGGCGGGCTGTTTAGCCAGATGTGTGGTCTTTGTGACGGTCCTTCGGGACAGATGGTCTTTGTGACGGTCCTTCGGGACAGATGGTCTTTGTAACTGTCCTTCGGGACAGATGGTCTTTGTGACGGTCCTTCGGGACAGATGGTCTTTGTGACGGTCCTTCGGGACAGATGGTTTTTGTGACGGTCCTGTTTAGGACAGATGGTCTTTGTGACGGTCCTGTTTAGGACAGATTATTTGGTCTTTGTGACGGTCCTGTTTAGGACAGATTGTTTGGTCTTTGTGACGGTCCTTTTTAGGACAGATTGTTTTGTCTTTGTGACGGTCCTGTTTAGGACATTTGTTTGGTTTTTGTGACGGTCCTGTTTAAGACAGATTTTTTGGTCTTTGTGACGGTCCTGTTTGGACATTTGTTTGACACCAGTGAAGCAGCATCGATCGACACTGTGGGGTAGTGTCGGTCGACACCGTTGAGCCAGTGTCGGTCGACACTTGGCTGGTGTCGGTCGACACTTGGCTGGTGTCGGTCGACACCTCCCTTCCATCGAGTTGATGTTTGTTTTCCTGGTTTGTATGCCTTGTTTGTTGATTGTTTGGAACATTGGAATTACTGTTGCTTGTATGTATAGCCCAGTAGATGGGAGGATTGCCTCACTGAGTGTTTATAAAATATTCATGCATCTTGATTTGTGTTTGTGGTGCAGGTAAAGGCAAAATGTGATCGTGGAATCAAGGCAATAAAAAGTAGGATGTTCTAGGGACTCGATTAGATGTTGTCTGGCATTGCTAGGTTGCTAGAGTTGGGTCATTATAAACATTGCTAGGTTGCTGGTTCCATGTTTTCTGATGATTGGTTATTTGGATATTGGTTATGTTTCGAATATTGGTTATTTATATTTATTGGATATTGGTATTGTTATTTCGTTGTTGATTGTGATTGTGATTAGGTGGCTAGTGAGTATGAGACCACTAGTTGTAGTTTACTTATTTATTATATTTATTACTCCCTCTGTTTCACAATAAGTGTCATTTTGACACATTTTTCTTGTTACAAAAAGAGTGTCATTTTATGTTTCCAATGCAAATTTTAAGCTTAAATCTTTTTTTTTCCTTATTATTTAAGCTTATAATTAGAAAGAGAAAAAACTTTAGTGTATTTATAAAGGGTAAAACAGAAATTTAAACAATTTTTTTAATTTGTGTGCATTATTGTCAAAATGACACTCTTTGTGAAACAGAAGGAGTATTTATTAATTAAAAAAAAAAGCTGGGTCCTTTCAGTTATAATGTATTAAAATCTTAAACGAACAACATAAATGGTAGAGAGTGTTTACGATGTGGAATTGTCTCCCACTCATTCACGTTTTTCGATGTATAAAAAATTTTAAACGAACAACGTCCGTTTCTCCTATATTATTGGAATTGTCTCTCACTCATTCACTTTGCTCAATCAATTACTTTTAATACATTATGAGTGGACGTTCTCTTTTGTTCAAACTGTTCGTCTTTCAATAATGCATAAATGACTAAATTAATTACAATCAATATGTTTTATAACCGTATTTATTGCATAAATATGTTTACTCAGAATAATGTGTATCAATGGAATTCCTTACAAACTTCAAATAATGTTTGTGTATTATATAAGATCCAGTGCTCAAATGGCTAATTTTGGAAAGGAAAATACATAACCCTTCGTCGGCCAAAAGATATATCAATTATTAAGAGTTTCTCTCCATAATAATGAAGAGAACGATCATTCAGTATGATGTACGTATCTGTCTTTTCCCATCAATTTCATATGGTATTCTTTTATTTTTCTCTTATCAAGTTTCTCTTAAAAATCAGATTAGTTGCTCTATGACTATCTGAAGAAATATAATCGTTTACAAAACCATGTCAAATTTTTTTTTTCTTAGTATCAGAGCTTTGTCAATATTTATTAGCCTCTTTCAAAGGATGATGTTTTATGATAATCATGATTTAAAGTTTTGGCATTGTTTTGTAATGTGATTTTTTTTTTTAACTTTCGAACTATAGTTGGAAGTCTTTAGTAATGAAGATGAGCCCAATGCTCGACTCCTAAAACACAATTTCTTTGGCTTTAGACATTCACTCATAATATTTTAGCTGTAAGTCTTTTAGAATTCTTCTTGCAAGTCCTCTTCTTCAACTACATTATAGTTTTAAGTTTATGTTTCCTAAACTTGCTTTGTTTTCCGTTTTTAAAAGTTCTTCATCGCCATTACAAAAAATATTTTCCTTTGCATAGTGATAAAAAATTGAGTCTAATTTTACTATGTAATGCATACATGGTCAGAAGATCACATTCCTTTTTGGGAACCCAAACTTTACAACATCCTATCGCATTACACGGTAAAAACATTACAGAGACCTATTCTGATACATGCATTAGCCCTTATTCAAAAAAGAAAGAGAGAATAGCAGAAAAAACGAGTCCACTTCATGAGGAACTCAGAGTCATATCCACCAGAGTCTCGACCTCTAATGAGCGAACTACAGAACCAGAAAAATCCATTGCACCAGGTTCAGACCGGAGCAAGGATATCGATATCCCTGTTCTCAATCTGGAGAGTTTGGACGTGGAGAAACTGAGAGAAGCATGCAAAGACTGGGGGATATTCCATTTGGAGAACACTGGCGTACTGTAAGTCCCAATTTAGGACAATCAATGTTATCAAGAACAAAGACAAGAACACTTTGGTTCTCAAAGACTTTAGAACAAGTTACTGCAACTTTCTCTTAATAAAAACAAATCGTTTCTTAAATACACAAGAAAGATGTTCAGAAATTAACTGCCAACTAAAGAAATATAGAACGTGAATGAGTGGGAGACAATTCCAATAATATAGGAGAACACACGATGCCATATCTCATTCAATCTTGACCATGTCAATATCAGTTTACTCTGGTTATGATCTCATCACATACCGTTAACGTTGATGTCACAGGTGAAAGAGATGATGGAGTCGGTGTTGAGTCTTTCTTAATGAGAAACGGACGTTGTTCGGCGTTAACTCTCCGTTATCATATTACTGAGGATCACAAGGCTGTAACGAGGGCACGACAAGAATGTAGTGGTCACTTGTTCGAAGGCATCAACGTTCGTCTTGCTTCTCTGTCTCGTATTCTTCCACTTTCTTGTTCTGATCCCAAGTTCGAGTCATTAAGGTACTGAAATTTTTTCTTTGACTTCATCGGTGGTTTAAGTTGGTTTAAAGAAGTAATCAAATTTATATATACTAGATTCTTTGCATAGATAACATTAAATTTAAAATCTTGATTAATTCAATCTACATTTCGCCAATCAATGATGACCGGCGACTAGATTTATGAAGACACAGTAACTCTGACTGATAACACCGAGGTAAAAGTCACGAGGCTCATACCGGCAGTTCGGTGATATTGATGATAAACCAAGGCGACGTTGGTGGGCTAGAATTCATGAAAGATGGGGAATGGTTTAATGTCACGCCTCATGCCAATTCTTTTGTCATTGGACTCGGAGATATGATGCAGGTAGTTAATTTTCTAAACCAACCTTGCATGCATGCTAAAAAAATTGCATATGAGATGAATTAATCTAGAAGGTAATTAAATTGATGCAACGTGGGTGTTAAGTGATGATGAGTACATGAGTGTGTTGCATAAAGTGGGAAAGAGGCTGAAAAAGAAAGAGAGATACTCGATTGTCTACTTTGTGTTCCCCGAGAAAGACTGTGTGTTTAAATCGAGTCTATAGGTCATTTACATTCGCAGATTTTGAATTTAGGTTAAGCTTGATGTTGAGACCCATGGAAGAAAAATAGGCCTTTCTAGGTTCCTCAGCAACCGCGTATCTTTTTCCCCAAATATCTATATTTTTTTTTTATTGTAATGTTAAATTATATTAAAAAAAAAATAGGGTTGTTACAACTTGTGCTACAGTGTGTTTGAAAAAAAAAGTGCTTAGAAGGTTAATAAAACATTAAAATGGAGAAAACTGTGTTAAGTCCTTGTGTGGAACCAGACTTGAAGTCCATCGTCATACCGCCTATCTCCCATACGCTGGATGGACAGTAGTTGATCATGAACCTGTCGATCAATCCACTTGATGAGTTGCCCTGCCGTGTTAGCCTTTGATCATGGCTTCGGCCATTGCGTTCCCGCCATATTGTATAGACTGTGAGTTGGAAAGTATACCAGGTGAGGAAAGCTCCCAAGCGGTTCTGATGATTGTCTGCAAGATGAGCCAGAAGCTGGTTCCAGTCTGTAGAAAAATACGCCTTGAAAACTCCTCTGGCGGTGGCGGTCCACACTGTAGATGCAAAGCTACAAGCGAAGAACAAATGAAACCGTGTTTCAGTACATTGCTGACAGAGAACACACGTCCCTGAAGCTCCAATATTCCATCGTATCATTCGGTCTCCGGTAGCCAATTTTTCATGTGCCGCCAACCAAGTACAGAAAGTGTATTTGGGAGTGGCATGAGTAAAGCAAATGGCTTGGTACCAAGCTACCTCATCTGAAGTGGAGCGTATGTGAGACCAATTTGCCGTCGTTGAAAACACAGTCTGAAAACAGTCGCTCTTTCCTTTCCACAGCACCCGATCTTCATGCTCTGTTCGACGCTGGTATTGCAAGTTTAAAGAGTGCTCAATAGCATTGAGAATCGGCGTACGATGGTGTCGTCTACGGCGAGTAGACCAGGCCTCTACAACAGACATAGTCCGGCTGATCCCCAAGTCTATACTTCCCCGAGACCCAACCAGCTCCACCATGCGGCCCAAAGGTGACCAGTCATCAAACCAAAAAGATGTTTGCCTGCCATTCTCCACCTCGACTTTGCAAAAAAGTTTAGCTAAATCACGGTATTTCAAGATTTTCCGCCAAATCCAAGAACTCACCCCTGGAGTCTCCTTGGCTACCCATAATGATTTCCCCCGCAACAAATAACGATCAACCCACTTCGCCCATAAGGACCCTCCATGAGAGAGTATTCGCCAAACCAACTTGAGACAGCACACATCATTCGCCTCTTTCAAGCTACGGAGACCAAGACCCCCCTCCTTGCGTGGCTTACACAGACTTTCCCACCATAACTTTGCTTTCTTCGGATTCAACTCTGCCCCTGACCACAGAAAAGCAGAGCATAACCTCTCTACTTCTCGAATGCAAGTGCGGGGTAGGCGAAAGGCTCCTAGCCAGAAGTTACATATGCTCCACACCACTGAACTAACCAGATTATACCTACCCACAAAAGAGAGGTAACGTGATGTCCAAGACCCAATACGCTGTCTGATCTGTTCAATTAAGGGAGTGTAATCCGCAACAGTAAGACATTTTGTCACCAATGGCAACCCCAAGTAGCGGACAGGCAGTTCGCCCACTGCAAACTCGAACTGATTTGTTATTATCTGACGCGCTGAATCTGTAACTCCAGCAAGATATACAGTCAACTTTTCCATACTAATCTTGAGGCCAGAAAACTTAGCGAACATGTCGAAAACCGATACAATACCCTCGAGAGACCGAGGTTTGCCATCAGAGAGCTCCATGAGATCATCAGCGAAGCTTAAATGGGTCAAATGCATCTCCTTACACCTTGGACGGTAACCAAATCGACCATCACCCGCAGCAGAGTCCAATAACTTGGACAAGACGTCCATATAAATGACAAACAAATATGGTGATAAAGAGCACCCTTGTCTTAACCCCCGAGAACTCTGAAAATACCCTGCTAACTCACCATTAACTTGAACGGAGAAAGAAGCAGTGGTAATGTACAGTTTGATCCAGTTAATGAAGGCAGATGGAAACTGAAGAGCAGAAAGAACATTGAGAATGAATGGCCATTGGACAGAGTCGAAAGCTTTCAAAATATCAATCTTGATCGCACAACGCTCTGTTATGGTATCCTTATGGTAATTCTTGACCAACTCTGTGGCAAGTAAAACGTTCTCTATCAACAACCTATCTTGGACAAACGCGGACTAGTTCCCTGCTATGAAACACGGCAACACCACCTTCAACTTGTTTGCAATTATTTTAGAGATGACTTTGTAAAGGACGTTGCAACAGGAGATTGGTCTATAATCCTTCATCTCCTGGGCATCAAGCTTCTTTCGAATCAGAGCTAAGATCGTAGAATTTATTCCTTTCGGAAGGAAGCCTTTCACAAAGAAAGATTGGACTGTGAGAATGAACTCGGACCCAATTATATCCCATGTTGCCTTGTAACTCAGATGTGAAACCATCAGGACCAGGTGATTTATCATTCGGCATAGAGAATAAGATATTTTTTATTTCCTCACTGGTGACAGGGGAGATGAGCTTGGCCTGAACACCAGTGGAACAACGAAAAGACAAGAGTTCCTGGAGCTTCGCTATCTCCACACCATCAAAATCTGGGGGAACCAACTGCAAAAACTCTTTGAAATGGCGCTCAGCCTCCTGTTTGATGTCCTCACCTTTAACCACCTGACCATCCGGACAGGTGATCTCTCGAATAGTATTGACTGCTTTACGAGTAGCAGCAGCCCGGTGGAAAGCTTTGTTGTTCCGATCTCCAACCAGCAACCAGTGGAGCTTTGTTCTCTGCTTGAGGAACTTCTCCTCTAAAGAGGCAACATGATCCCAACGAAGAAAAGCTTCGTTCTCCTCCTCCATCGACAGAGCCGTTGGATTTGTTAGATTCTACGTTTGCTTAAGAAAAAGTTGCTCAAAAGCTATTTGAGTACGCTTCTCCAGATTACTCAGTCGGTTCTTGGCCAAGGTCCGAACCAGGGGCTTCAAACTCTTTAGTTTCTTGGTAAAACGAAAGAGGGTCGAAGTAGATAAGTGTAGAGGTACCGTTGATTTCCAATATGTATCAACCATAGGTTTAAATTCCTCCAGTTCTGTAAGGACATTGACAAATTTAAAAGGCCTTCGCTTCTTAAGGACAATATCACTCCTCATATGTAAGACACTGCGCAAGTGATCAGAGCAACCTCCAGCTTCAAAGACTGTATGAGCACTTGGAAACCGCTGGAGCCACACATCGTTAATCAGCACACGGTCCAGCTTCTTCATGATTGGATCATGATCCTGCTTATTCCACCAAGTAAACAACGGACCTGTAAACTCGAGATCAGTAAGGGAACTATAAGTAACCGCTTCCTGGAACTCTCGCATTCCACTCGTTACCATTGGATGATCATCCACCCTTGAATGTTCAGACATATCAAGCGTTTCATTAAAATCACCCATGATCACCCAAGGCTTCGTACAGATTACAGGCGAGTCCGCATGATGCTTTAGCTCCTGCCATAGGACTCTGCCTTGCTCTGCAGTATTCAGTGCATACACAAAAGAACAGAAAAATTCATCCGACTGATCTTCTAACTTAACTGAACAAGAGATCAATTGTTCACTCTTGTAAAAAGGAGTTAACCGCACATGATCCCGCCAAACAATCCACATACGGCCCCTACTATTGAATTCATAGTTCATCAACACTGACCAATCCTTAAACACCTTATTACGTATCTTTTGCACATTCCCCTCGCGAACAAACGTCTCTAACAAACAACCAAACTGAACTTTACTCTCCCTTAACCACTTCTGCAACACAGAATGTTTTGATGTTTTATTGAAGCCCCGAACATTCCAGAAGAAACCTGACATTAAAATTGTTTGTGAGGGGGTTTCTGACTCTGATCTCTAGAGTTAACTCTAGTAGATTGAACAGAAACCGTTGAAACCGTTTTATGTGCAGTCTTCGAGTCACGAGGCAAAGAAGGTTCAGTGGTATCACAGGCTTCCCCCCTCGGTCCTCCCCCCCAACCCCAACAGGAGGCAGAGAAGTCTCGTCTCCTTGTTGAACTCGCTCTTCTAAAGGACTGCGACTCTGCTCTGCAGAAACAGTCTCCTCTTCCACGTCTTCCTCCACCCCAAGAACAGAGTAAGTGTTTGATAGAATGGGAATCAAAGTAGACTGAGTCCCCTTTTGAACTTTTCCTGGACTACGAACAAGTTTTAAAGGAGTGACCCATTCCTGCGCGGTCTCCTCTCCCAATTCGACCACCCCTTGAGCAGGATCCGTTACCACGGGTGCAACTGCTGTTTCTCTCGATTTAGCCGGTGAGCCTTTAGTAGTAACATTGTTCTCCTGGCCACTATCTCCCACATGGGAACCAATATTTGTTGGAGCCGGCGGCAGAACAATCTCTGCTCCAGCCCCCTCACTCCTTGCGACCGCAGTAGCAAGGGATAAACAATGGTCAGTAGCATGCCCCCATTTCTGACAACAGCTACATCTCGGAGGCAACCTTGGATAGACAAAGTTGATGACAGTTTCAACCTCCCCTTCTTCATCACCCCCATAAACAAACTCCTCAACTCACGTGTCAAATCAGCTTCCACTAACATTTCAGCCTCATCAAAACTCATAAAGGCCTCAGTTTTAGGATGAAGCCTAATAGGCTTCCCCACCGCACTAAACAAGTACTCCAAACCCTTATCTGTAAACATAGTCGGAGGAACATTCCACAACGTAACCCACAAGGGAATGGATTTCATCGCAGGTTGCGAATCCTCCGCAAACGGCGACCACTTTGATACTACCATAGGAATATCCATGATATTCCACATTCCTCTGTTCAACACCCTGTGTCGCATACCATCATTACGTATCCGAAACTTAACGATGTAAACGTTTACAGCGTAAACATCAATCACCGTAGATTTATCACCCAACCGCCATATCTTATTCACTATCATGTGGATCTTCCCCACATGTGGAGCTTTCAGATTCAAAAACTTTCCAACAAGAAAATCTTCCCACAAGGGCTTCACCCCCACTAACACATCCTTCGGAACAACCACCCTCTACTTACCATTAACCTCCACAACCTCAAATTTCTGTTTAGAAAAAACGTGCTTCTTTGCCACCGAAAGAAAAGATCGATTAGCTCTCTGCTTATCCTCACCCTTCACTCTAGAGGACTCCACCGAACCTTGCTTCTCCGGAACCACTTGCACCGGAAGTTTTGACCCACTTTCCGATCCCTGAAGGTCCACCCGAACTGGAGAAACCCCCGGCGGCTCCATGCGTGCGGAAGAAGTTGAAAATCCTAATCGCCAAAACAATCGCCAAAAAAATCGCCTGCCACATCACCCCCTATTTTTATTATTTTTGTTATTAATATCTATATTATTAATAGCTGATTTTTGTTTTTCAGAAAACATTCATATTCTCTAAGTATATGTACTGGAAACCTTTTTGTTCGCAAAGTTTTGTCTTTCAGGGTAAACTATTATCTTCAAGTTTATCGATAGATGCAAAGAAAATCAAATCTTAGATTATATGTTACCGGCATGCATGTCGATGGCCATCGTAGGAGGCGTTGACGCTGCCTGTAGCTAGCAACTGAAGTGGAAGATGGTCGAAGAGTAAGGGACTTATGTGGATAAAATGACTACATAACTTTACGTCACCACATCTCTATGAATCTCCGACATCGCAACCACTCTTTACAAATGCTTTTTAATTACACATTTTTTTTTTGTTTAAATTATTTTACAGGTTGTTAGGAAATCAGGTAACCATTGTTGCCCAAAAAAAAAAAAGCATTGACAGCATGCAACATAAATTTAAGAAAAGCCGATACTATATATTTGTTACAGCAACATATTTTTTTTGTTAATTGTAATCGTGACCCTCACTTATAAATACATCGACATTATTTATTTCTAAAAACCTTCCATCTTTAAAGTCCCCCACTTAGCTGTGTGTATTTTTAAATAGATCGACACACGGAAAATGAGAATGGTTACAAAACTATTTCAACTTTTTTTATTTATGGTTTACACAATTGTCTATATAAGAACCATCTTCCCATGTACGAAAGAAATTATACACACACAAAACACACGTCCTATATACTAATTACAAACAAAGACATAGACATGGGAAGTGAAGATAACTCAAGTCCCTTGGTCGTTGAGAAATCAGAAGTGGTTCTAGTGAAACCATCAAAGCCAACACCTGATGTCTCTCTCTTTCTCTCCACCATCGACAATAATCCTAACATCGAAGCCATTCTCAAAACCATATGCGTCTTCGCTCCCAAACCTTATCTTAAAGATCAAGCCAGCCATGATCCAGCTTCTCTTCTCCAATATGCTCTCTCTAATGCCCTTGTCTATTACTACCCTCTTGCCGGAAAACTTCACCGGAAGTCCGATGACAATAGACTTCAGTTGAATTGCAAAGCCGGAGATGGAGTCCCCTTTATAAGGGCAACTGCCACGTGCACTCTCTCTTCTCTCAATTACTTGGACAATGCTGACCACTTGGACGCCGCCTACCAACTGGTGCCTTGTTACGAACCAGTGACGGGCTGTGAGGGATACGATCCTCTGGCTTTACAGGTCACACAGTTTGCGTGTGGAGGAATCACTATTGGAATGTCTCACTCTCACTCAGTCTGTGATGGTGTTGGAGTGGCTCATTTTTTCCGAACGATGAACGAGCTTGCCTCCGGAAAGACCCAACTCACCGTCATCCCCGTATGGGAGAGAGAGAGGCTCATCTTTAACAACATTAACGGTATGCAACCAAACTTTCATGTTTTAATAATTTTTCTTTACATGTTGAAAGGTTAATTTTTACATTTTTATATGTTTTCAAAACAGTACTCTTGTTTGTTTTACATTTTTATTTTTACAACAGCACTTTTTTACGTTTTAATAAGAGATACTTGTAATCTATATATGTAAACGCAAAACGCAATCTGAAATTTTTTTGTTTGCGTAAATAGTAACAATTGTTTTTGTTTCTGTTTTGGTTAAATAACTTTGAAACTATGGTAACAAAAACATTGTAGGTGAACTCGGAGACTTCAACAAAAATCCGGAAGTTGTTGATTTGCCGAAGGCTTTTTCGTCTATTGCTACTTCGCCTTATACACTGACTGAGGACATGGTCTGTGAGATCCTGTACATTACTTCCCAAGATATTACAAAACTCAAAAAGATAGTTGGAGAGGACGAGCAAATGACGAATGACAAAGAGAAGGTGGTAGTCACGATCACGACTCTAGAGATTCTTGCGGCCCACGTCTGGAGAGCACGATGCCGAGCCCTGAAGCTGAATCCAGAGGGAACTACGGATCTATGGTTAGCCATTGGTATCTGTAGCATTATGGAGCCGGCATTACCAGAAGGCTACTACGGCAATGCCTTTGTCAATGCATATGTGTCATTGACAGCTAGCGAGCTAAGCGAATCATCATTGTCTCATGTCGTGAGGCTCATAAAGAACATGAAGACAGCTGCGATACGCAAGGAGTATGTATTGGGGGAACTTAGCAAAATTGAGGGAACGTTAAAGATGAAGGCATCGGTTACGGGTATCAACGCAGGGTCCATGATGCTCTCGGATTGGCGACAAATCGGTCTGCATTATAATGGCTGGGGAGGTTTAGTGAACATAATACCGTTGCTTCCAGTGAATTTTCCCCAACTCTGTGTTTTTTTGCCATCTTCAAAGGCAGTTCCAGGGATGGAAGGTGGCGTTCGTGTGCTAGTTACGCTACCGAAGGCTGCAATGGCTAAGTTCAAAGAGGAGATGAGTGTTTCTTAACTATTAAACGGCGTACGGTCTTGCATGAGCTTGATTAATGTTTCAAGTATATATTGCTTTTGATTTTATTATGAACAATTACGTACTGAATAAACCCTCGAATCGTGTGAAACGTTTTTTTTTTTTACCTTGGTGTGGTGTACTGAATATTTATTTTTGTTGTTGAGACTAACTTTTCTATTATGTTTTAAAGTTAAAACCTGCAATAGTGTAAAACGAGATCCATTTTTATATTGGAATTTTAAGTAGATTGCTTCATCTAAACATTCTTGAATTTTAAGTAGATTGCTTCAACAAGAAATGACTTTTATTTCTTTCTTGGAAACCCAAAGTTAAGGGGAAATGCAGTAAATTAAGTTTTAATGCAACTATATTTGCTTATAACAGCGAAAAAGGATACCCCTGACTTCCCCAT
Source organism: Camelina sativa (assembly GCF_030686135.1). Taxonomy (NCBI): domain Eukaryota; kingdom Viridiplantae; phylum Streptophyta; class Magnoliopsida; order Brassicales; family Brassicaceae; genus Camelina; species Camelina sativa. The sequence continues at coordinate 23,418,496 of NC_141888.1, read as the reverse complement.
ATTACTTTTGTATCACTTTGTACGGAAGTTTCTACATTATTCATTTCTTGTTGCTTAAGTAACCTATTTGACATGCAAGCCATTTTCATATAAAATCCTAAAGTACGGCTTCCTAAACCACAACCCGAATTGCTTCTTCTTCTCCAATGGATAACCAAGAAGAAGAGGCTAAGCACCCTCCAAACAAACTTCCCGATCTAACCCTCTTCGAGCGAGCAAATTCTGAAGTTGCTCTTGCTGCCTCCCAAGCTAATTCCCATTTTGCCCCTGCTATGCATGATTCGGTCTCTTCAATGCTTTCGATGATGGAAAGTGACGAAGAATCTGAAGATGAAGATGAAGAAGAAGAAACCAATGAGAACTACTACGAGTATTTCGACAGCAATGGATATGGAGAAGATGAAGACGAAATCAATGAGTTTCTTGAGGACCAAGAAAGTAGCAACTCCAACCCTGAGGAGGATGATTTTTTGGAGGAAGAAGATGAGATTGATCCCGACCAGTTGTCTTACGAGGAACTGATTGCACTTGGAGACTTTATCGGAGTCGAAAAACGTGGGCTGACTCCTACCGAAATCTCCACGTGTTTGAACGCATCGACATACGTATTTTCAAATAACAAAAACGAGATTGATCGTTGTGTGGTTTGCCAAATGGAGTTTGAAGAAAGAGAATCTTTGGTCGTTCTCCGACCTTGTGACCATCCATACCACTCTGATTGTATAACCAAATGGCTTGAGACGAAGAAGATTTGTCCCATTTGTTGCTCTGAACCATCTGTCAGCTGAAATGTCGAAAGAAATAAAATTATCGATTTTTAATGTTTTTAAACGAAAATTAAAACCTTAAATGCCTATATTTCAAAATTTCCAAGTTCTAAATAGGTACCAACTTCTATTTTGGCAGAAAATTACAAAACCAAAAAACACCTTAAAGATATACCACCGTTGCACCTTAAGAAAAACCTTAATTGTATCTGTATCATATCCCCTATTACGAATTCGGAAATACATTTATCAAAGTAACATTTTTTCGGGTAAGATTTACATAATTAAACTATTACTATTTGAATATATATATATATATAAATTTGAAATTATTATTTGTAATATAATCATAATTAGAAATTAATATCTAAAAACAATTTTCTCGCCGTATACCGCAGGTAAAGATGTTGTACTTTAGAAACTAGCGAGTTACACGTCTAACAATCATACAAATTTGCGACTCTAGCAAATATTTAATAATTTATATTATAAACTTTCTGAATGCATTTTTCTTATACAATCTATATTCTATTATATAAAATTGATCATGATATTTCACTGAATCAACTAATTGAGGGGATCTATTGAATTTGATATTTAAGAAGAATTTAAGGTATTTTAAAATAATTTGTTATTCAATTGATGATTTTTAAAAGTATTTTGATTGTTATTGAACTTAAGATTTATGTAAAATCATTTTAAATAATTCACAATCTCTTGTTATTTAGTCCATAATTTGTAAAACTCCCAATCTATTATTATTCAAAATATCATGACTTCTTTTTTCAAACTACTTTGAATGATTTTAAGATTTTTTTTTAAACCTTTTTTGAATAAAAAATATGAGTGATATCTATATATAATAGCAAACCCACTTTTTTGTGTCAACTTTAATCTAATGGATGAGATTAGTTATATTATTTAATCTAATGGTTTAAAATTATTTATGATCCATAACAGTTGCAAGTTTTTTTCTTTCAAATAATCGTGTCTTTTCGTCGTACCCTCATCTTTCATAAATCGCACATATTGATTTTTACATCTCTCTATCGTACCCCCATCTTTCAAAAATTGTACCTATTAATTTTTGCACCTTTTTGTTTAACACCTCTATGTTTTACACCTTTATATTTCACACCCCTTTGTTTATTATATATAAACATTTATGGAATACAAAAACAAGTTTTGAATTTATTGTTTTCTGAGTATTTTTTAAACTTACAAGTTAATAAATAAAATCAGAGAATTGTTTTATTGGACTTTTTTTTAATTAACCTGCATCAATTTTCAATTCAAAGTATTTTATATTTGCATATAGATAGATTTATGAATCTATATATAATAGCAAACCCATTTTTTTGTCAACTTTAATCCAACGGATGAGATTAGTTCTATTATTCCATCTAATGGTTAAAATTATTACGATCCCAACAGTTGCAAGTTTTTTTTCTTCAAATAATCATGTCTCTTCGTCGTACCCCCATCTTTCATAAATCGAACCTATTAATTTTTGCATCTCTTCATCTTACCCCCCATCTTTCAAAAATCACACCTATTAATCTTTGTACATTTTTGTTTCACACCTCTATGTTTTACACTTTTATATTTTACACCTCTTTGTTTATTATATAAACATTTATGGACAACAAAAACAAGTTTTGAAATTATTGTTTTCTGAGTATTTTTTAAACTTACAAGTTAATAAATAAAATCAAAAAATTGTTTTATTGTAGTGTTTTTTAATAAACCTGCATCAATCTTCAATTCAAGATATTTTTATATATGTGTTGTGTTGTAACATATATAAATAGATTTATGAAACTCACCGAACTAATGACAAAAGCTTACGAATGAACCTGTCAGTGTCTACTTATGAACTTGTTAGTGTCCATTTGGTTAAATACGAATAAGTTAATTTCTTCTCTGTTAGATTATTATTATTATACATGTGGTCATATAGTTCGGAAAGAGTATAGCATTAATGATCTATAAAGACATAAACTTTCACGCATACAAAGTTTATTTTATTCTTTTTTGTATTGTTCTATTTCTAATAAACCCATTTTTGGGGGTCAATTTTAATCTAACGGATGAGATTATTTCTGTTATCTCATCTAAAGGTTTAGAATTTTTAATGATCCCAACAGTTGAAAGTCTTTTTCTTCCAATAATCGTGTTTCTTCGTCGTATCCCCATCTTTCAAAAATCGCACATATTAATTTTTACACCTTTTTGTTTCACATCTTGATGTTTTACAACTGTGTATTTTACACCACTTTGTCTATTATATATAGTTTTTTTATGGACTATTAAAACAAGTTTCTATTTTATTGTTTTCTGAATATTATTTTAATTTTAAACTTACGATTAATAATTTTAAACTTACGATTTATTGGAGTGTTTTTTAAAAAAATTTTATATATAGTAGCAAAACCACTTTTAAGAGTCAATTTAAATCTAACGGATGAGATTGTTTTTATTGTCTCATGTAACGGTTTAGATTTGTTAATGATCTCAAAAGTTGCAATGTTTTGATCCAACAGTTGTGTTTCTTCGTCGTACCCCTATCTTTCAATGTTTGCACTTGTTAGTTTTCGCACCTTTTTTATTCACACCTTTTTATTTTTTTATATATACAGATTTTTATGGAATTTGAAAAAGTTTTTATTTTTTGAGTTTTTTTTCACATCTCCAAGTTTTAATAATTATGAGTATTATTTTCTTTCAATTTATTAATCAACATTGATTCACTCATCTTCGTTAAAATTTGGATTGTTTTATTTATTAATTTCATCATTTAACTTTTGTTTGGTGTCGTTTTCCATTTATACCGCATCAATCATCTCTTCCAAGAATTAATCTAGGTAATTGATTGTGATTTCTAATTTTTCATAGATTTATATGTTTATTTATTATAGCAAATTCACTTTTAAGGGTCAATTTAAATTTAACGGATGAGATTATTTTTATTATCTCATCTAACTGTTTAGATTTGTTAATAATCTCAAAAGTTACAATGTTTTGATCCAACAATTGTGTTTCTTCGTCGTACTCTCAGCTTTCAATTTGTTTGTTTTGCACATTTTTGTTTCACACATCTTTATTTATATATATATATATATAGATTTTTATGGACTTTGAAAAGAGTTTTTGTTCTTTGATAACACCTTCAAATTTAAAAATTCTAAGTATTATTTTTTCAATTTATTAAGCAACATTGATTCGCTCATCTTTATTAAAATTTGGATTGTTTTATTTATTGATTCATTCATCTAACTTTTCTTTGGTGTCATTTTCCATCTAATACCCACATCTATCATATCTTCCAAGTATTAATTTAGATAATTGATTGTGATTTCTAATTCTTCATGATTTATCTTTTTAGTCAATTTGGTTGGTTGCAGGCTTGCATCTATTAGCTCTTTCTCCCTGCTTTTTTTTTATTATTTTTTGTAAATTTCGACAGAATATGATTTAAATTTTATTTTATGTGAATATCTTTCAAAATTGATTATCTGAGTATGATTCAGCAAACCTTGATTCATATATCTTTAACATTATTCTTTTATTGTTATTGAATTGATTTTTATATATACAACAAAAAAAATTATTTAATTAATTTGATTGATTCATCTTAGTGATTATTTCTAACTTTTATACTATACAGTTAAAAAATTATCATAAAATTTTCATTCGAAATGTGAAATTAACAATGTTAGTCATTTTAAGTTTTCACATTCCCGTGCGGCATCACACGGGCCGACATCCTAATATATATAAAATCACACCTTTAAAAGGTGGAATTTTGAAAGATTAAAAAAAAAAAAAAAAGTGTTCAAACAATAGCATCTCCACAGGTCTCGTCCCTTATCAACCACCCCAACCACCAGGCACCAACAGTAGCACCAGGAGCCCATCGAGACCCAGAACGTGGACCACAAAGACCTACACGTACTTTAGCTGGCAATATAATGGAGCAACAAGCTCATAAGTTGGTTGCTTGTTTCTTAGATGCAGAGGAACACAAGTAAGTCGAGACGGATGAGACCCAGAACCAACGTTCTCTTTGTCAACCACATCTGCCCATGATGCACAAATTAATAATCAAAACGTAAAACGCACTAAAACCAAAAAAAAACTAGCTTGCAAATCCCTAGAAAACGAAACCTTTAACTCTTACAATCTTCAATAGAACACGGAATCCTTGGAAAAAAACCACAAATAATCCGCAGCAAGGAACAGCTTCAAAGAATGAAAGCACCTGTACAAAAAAACCTCATAAACGAATCCACCGAATAAACAACAACACAAGAACGAATTGAAAGTCCAGCCATGGGAGAAAAGCATATTATCAAACGATGAAAAGAAAACAAAGTTCAAAGAGAAGCAGATAACCCTAGCTTACAACTCGAATTCAATATTGTACTCTCACGTCGGATTTCCTTTACTGTGTTATAAAATATGATATATCATGGTTTTAAAGGTTTTTTTGCGATGATATATGTCTTATTTATAGAGTCTACTTATTGAGTTTTTTTAGAGTTATTTCAGGTTCAGATGCGATTTGAGATCAATTGGAGCATTTTGGAGCAAAACAGGAGTGTTGTCGGTCAACACCTAACACAGTACAGATTTCTATACAAGTTTTCAAGAATTACAAAATTTACCCTAGAAGTTTCAGCTATTTACAATTAAGTTCCAAATCGTATTTTTAGACTATTTATATGATTTTAAGGTCATTGTTTAGACCTAAGCTTTATTTGGAAGAGAGAGATTTGTAGAGATCTTGGAGAGAAGAATCAGAAACTCTTTTAGAGAAGATTCAAAACTCTTTTACTCATTCTATTAATTTCTATATACAATCTATTTTATTCATAATGTTTGTTTCATTTACCATGTTTGAGTAGATTCTCGGTTAGTTTTAGGGTTTTCAAAGGAATTCATGAATTGTTAAGTTATCAGATTGTTAGGATAATATCTATAGAGTTCTTCATCTGGATTGTGCTTATTGATTATTCTAGAGTGGCGAGAGCAACCTAGAATCTGATCTTAGGTTAATTAGGTAGACACATGAGAGTGTTATTGATTTACTGAAATAATCTTAGATGAGCAAATAAAAATACTTATTCACAAAGAGATTTGGTTTAGAGATTTTTTGAACTTATCAAAGAATTTAATTAATGTTGGTTTCATCTTTAGGATTTGTAAAGAGATTTAGAATCCTAGTTTTTAGATTTAGATAATTTTTGCAGCGAGAGCTGGTTAATTTTACCATTGTGATTTGAGTTTTATAACTTGTTTTTAATTAATCATGACATTATATTTAATATGCAATTCTGAATTATCTAAGAAATTCCCTAAGCCTCTCTCTCTTTCTATAGAATACACTCTTGTTTTAAGGATTTTTAGCACTCACACCCACTTTGAAGTAAACATCCTTCACAAAAACCCACTTTCCCAACTCTCTATACTTTCCTAAGTTTGTTGCTTATGTGTCTATGTTTCTTTTACAATTTTGTCCTCAGAAGAATTTTGATGGAGGATAGATTTTTTCGAATTGATGTTTTTCTTTCTCACTCCCTCACCTCTTTTTTTTTTTTGGACAAAGGCTCTCTCCCTCTCCTCTTTCTCTTTTTCTCTTCCTTTTCTTTTACTGTATTAGTTATTATCAAAATTATATATTTATTTTTATACAGTAAGTTATGATTTGTTTTTTCTACATTTTAAGATCTATATTGATATATCTTTAGATGAACTATTGTACATTATGGTACAATGACAACATCAAATCCATATATCTACGGTTATGTGGATACCAATCAATTCAGGTGTCTATGACAATGTGTCATATGGAAACATATTATCGAAGTAATACCCATCAATTCAGAATAGAAGTAATACCCATCAATTCAGGTGTTCATGACAACATGTCCATATGGAAACATATTATTGATCGGGGTTATAGTGCAATTTGTGGATACAATATTTGTCCACATGGATAACTATTTGTGGATACAATATTTGTCAAACTTATCTGAATGGAAAACTATTTGTGGATACAATATAAGTAATGGATAACACTCACACAACAAAACTCAAACTTTTTCCCAGATTGAACTTAAACTAATTTAATATTAAAAAGCTCACAAGACCACAATTAATCCGTAAAATCACAATACAATAAAAAAAATCCCAGATCGAATTTCATATAATCTAAAGTGATAAAGAAAGAGATCTAAAGATTTCACCTTCTCTGGTTTCCACCATTGTTGAAATGGTTTTTGAAAACTTTAGAAAAGGAATGGGAGAGAGAAAGAGAGAGAAACAGAAACAAGCTTTTCTTTTTCAATGGATGAAACAAAAGCAAAACAAGGAAGAAGAAGATGTATTGTTTGGTTGAATAATTGGGAGGATGGTGAATTGAATTATTTTTGTTGGTTGATAAATTGGAAGAATCATAGTTGAGGAAGAAGAAGATGTATTGTTTTCTCTCTCTATAATTAGAATCGAGATAGGTAAGTTAATTGGAAGAGAGTTGGTTTGTTTAGTTTGAGGGGTAAGTGGTGATTTTACAAAAGGAAAATATGGTGATAGTAGAAAGTGGATGTGTGTGTTAATAGTTTAGGGGAAAGTGGGTGTAAGTGCAAAATTCCCTTGTTTTAATTGCTTTTCTTGTTTTTTTTTATTTTAATACAATTTATTTTGTTTAGCTTAGTTGGATACTTAGGGGGGTGTATTGAAAGAATGATTTTGGAGGATTTTATGGGATTTAGTAAATTTAGAATTTTGATAGATTTTAGGGAAGTTTATATGATTTATGGTAAAATTCTTTCAAATTCTACCTAAAACCATGAGATTTGGATTTCTGTATTTTTAACTAAACAAATCCTCTCAAATCCCCCAGAATCTCTAAAACTTATTAAAATCCAAAGGGAAAACGATCTGTGTCCCCCCAGGAACTTTCATATAGCACCACATCCACCCAGTTTTTAAACTTCGATCTCTGTCCACTACAAGAAAAATGAACATTTATAGCATTACATTATAGCACGATTTACTGTAATGCTATTGTAGATGAGTTAGTAATTTTGTTATTATAGCATAGCGTTTTTCAAACGCTGTGGAAAAAATTTTACTAACCGGGAAACTAAAGTCACTTAGTCCACCAAACACTTAGCCAATATTTCACAAATTTTAGACTTTACTCTTTTTTCCCCAAAAAAACAATCACTTTCACGACAAAACCTAAAAAAAACTCTCTCGAAGCTTTCGTGAGACCCACCAAATCAAACCCACAAATCGCTCTCTCAGACCCTCAAATCGCTCTCTCAGTCTTTCAAATTGCTTCACCAATCACGAATTGAACTCGCCGGAATCACCCTTGAAAGTACCGGCGACAACCAAGCTTTTAGCCGTCGACCCTATTTTCGCATATCCCGGATTTGAGCTTGAATCGAAGGCATGTCTTGCTTCCTCTTACTCTTTCTTTCTTTCTTTTACTATGGGTTCTTTTCTTTGATTGTAAACAACGATTCTATGTGATTTCATAGTTTTCCTCTTTTATTTGCATCCATATGTTTCGATTGAAGCTCAAATATGTTTATTTGTTTCGATTTCTTCTAGAAATTGGATAAATTGACAGTTGTTTTGGACATGCAATCCGATTTAAGAACATTAGTTTAAGATCTGAGTTTTAGTTATTCTATCCGAGTAAAGCTTCTCCATCATTTTTACATTTAGGTTGTGTATCTAATTTAAGAACATGTTTTGACAATTATTTGTTTACCGTGATTGTTTCAAATCTGTTTATTTGTTTGATTTCCTCAAAAATCCTATACTCTTTCTATACTTATTTGTTTGATTTATTCATCATATAGTAATTCAAATATTCTTTTTTTGCAAGTCTTGCTGATTTTAATATTGGATAGCTGAAACAACTCTACTATTTTGCTGAAATCATACGACAGGTTGGTACAATTTCTTACCTTGTTATGTTGTGTGTTTGATTTCTGTTTCATTTATAACATTACTGTGAATGTGTTTGTCTTGTTTTTGTGGTTTATTTATGATAGTTTGTGTCTGAATGGTCTTTTGTACAAAGTGTTGATGAAAGTAACTATTGGTGTAGTGTTGTTTTGGTTTTTGTTTTATTCGGTGTGATAGTTTTAAAAAATGTTTGATATGTGTTTGACATAGTGTACTTATCTGGTATATCTTTTTGAATTGTTGTCTACATTGATATATGCGATTAGTTTTATACTAGAGTTATTTTGTTATAAGATTTTTTCAATAACTCTGTTATGATATGATATTAAGGATATATACTAAAGATATTAATGATACTAAAGGTTTGAATTAAGCTTAGAACATATAATGCTGGACAAAGATTGGGTGCATCTTTCCATGTATTAAATATAATTATATTTATAGATGTTAAAGTTTTCAAAAGGTGTTTGTGGATTTTTTTATTTATTTATTTTTTCTCTTCATTCTTAAATGAAGAGCTGATCCTGCTTATGTGAGAGGGGCTTCAAATTTTGTAAGAGATGTGGCTGCTTCTTTGGGAGATGTTGATTTGATTATATGTCCTTGCATTGACTGTCGTAATATAGATCGGCACTCAAAAAGTGTTGTAGTTGATCACCTTGTTATAAGGGGAATGGATGAGGCATATAAGCTACAGTCTGTATGGTATCATCATGAAGAATTAAATTCAGCGGTTGAAGGTGACAGTGACAGCAGATTCAGCAAGTGGAATGATGAGATTTTTAGGTTATATGAAGCAGCTGATGAATTTATGGCTGATGAGTATGGTAATATGGCTGACTTAGGTGATAGTGGAGAGGGTGAAGAGAAGAAAGAAGATGATTTTCTTGCAAAACTTGCAGATGCTGAAACACCCTTGTATCCAAGTTGTGTCAACCATAGTAAGCTCTCGGCTATAGTAACACTATTCAGAATCAAGTCACAGAATGGTTGGTCTGATAAGAGCTTCAATGACCTGCTAGAAACATTGTCGAAGATGTTACCAAAGGATAATGTGCTACACACATCACTCTACGAGGTGAAGAAATTTCTGAAATCATTTGACATGGGTTACCAGAAGATTCATGCATGCGTCAATGACTGTTGTCTGTTGGGCATATGATTGCCTGGCCAGCCAACAAGTGTGTTAATCTAGAACAGGAGCTGCAGCAAGATGATATTGCAACACTGGTAAAGGTTTTCTTTACTTTGTCATGACTTGATTAGTATCAGTTAACATAGTTAGGTTATTGACACAATGTGTTTGACAGGGTACAAAGAAAGATTCATTGAACAAATGCAAACTACTCGATTTGTCGAATGATGATGTAGTCGTTGCTGAAGGACGTGTTCATTCAGAAGATCCAAAGGCATTGGTGAATGGAGTTCCAATCAGACCAAAGGCTGTTAAAGTATTTGTTGATGAGGTGCATCAGTCCGAGACATTTATATGGAGGGCTACGATGGAAGTGACATACCTTGAGGACTGTTTACTATCTTTTGTTGCATGGCCTTATTGCAAAATTGTATTTGAAAACACCAACACAGATGGAGCATGTCAGAAATCTACAGAAACAGGTGAGAAGTCCCATATTGATACAACTACAGCAACATGTTCAAAATCTGCAGCAACAAAGACGAAGTCTACAGCATCATGTCAAAAATCTGCAGCAACATCAAAGGAGAAATCATCTGCAGCAGATCCTAAATCAGGAGAGAAGTCTCTAACAAAAGGATCAAAATCTCCTGCAACTGAAATTGATTTGACTTCACAGTCCCCTCTTCGGAGATCTCCGGTAAATAACAATACATGTTTTGAATTTATTATAGTTAGTATTCTCTCTTTATTAAATGGTTTATATTGTAAACATGTCAGAGGAAAAACATAGGTGGAGGTATGAAGGAAAATCAGAAGTGTAAGCTGATGGATATTAGCGGAAAGAAGCGGATTGTTGCTGAGGGACGTGTTCATAAAACTGACCCGGAGCATAAGGTCCACTCTGTTACATTGGGTCCTAATGCTGCTAGTGTTTGGATTGAAAAAGTGAAGGTAGATGATGCAGCAGTCTGGAAGACATCAGATGAGATCGAGTTTATGAGAGATGCACTTGGTTCACCTATCGCTTGGCCAATTGATAAATTGGTTGTCTATTGACGGGTAGAAACTAAGGTAAGTGTTAGACATTGATGATTGTGAGTTGAGTATACATGTTATGCAGATGTTATTACAAAACTAATGATGAAAGAAATTTTCTTTGCAGGGAGTGAAGCAACTTTGGTCCAGCTAGTCTAACTAGCTACTTTTGTTTAGTTTAAGAATATGTTAAAGAACTATGTGTTTTGGATTCAGACTTATGTTTTATGCTATATTGGTTTCAGACTTATGTTGCTTCTTTTGGATTCAGACATGTTAATTTTATGGTTTCAGACTTATGTTATATGGTATTTTGGATTCAGACTTGTGTATTAATTATATTATGCAAATTATAATAATAGATAGCTATATTAAAATACATATGACAGCAAAAAAAAAACGTTATCTTTATATATTATAGCGCTAAAAATTAGCTCTCAAAACCTATATTACAGCATATGTGTAGCTATTAATAAATTAAGTATGGCAAAACTCATAAGCTATCGTATCAACATATATTATAGCACTACAAAATACTTGTTAAATAATAAAATTGAGAAAAAAAAAATGAGATGATAAGATATATCACAGCATAAAATCTTTGTCATTATATGGAGATCTTTCGTAGCACCTAGTAAGAGCTATTAAAAAAACATTACCCAAAAATATATTGCTATAGTATAATAATTAACAGCGTACAGAAAACGTTATGTTATCTAATATATCATTGCATTAGAAATGTGCTATGGTAGGGGTAACCTCTACCACAGCTCCGGATGACACAGCAGTTAGTAAAACGTTATTAATAACATATTATAGCGAAAATCCCGTGCTATAAATGTTCATTTTTCTTGTAGTGGTCCCCCCAATTTGTAAGTTTCAGTCTAGTATCCCCCTAATTGTAAATTTCGAAACTTCTGTCCACACATTATGCTAAAATCGTGGTTTATCATTGGTTTACGCGTTTGATGACATAAAACCAATGCGAAACCAACAACCGAATACAATAAACCAAATTGTGACCCGATTAGAGTTATTCACAACCCGAAATAAATACTCAGTGTGAAGAATCCCTAAATTAAAAAATTTAGAACCCTAGTTTTAATTTTGCTCTCTTCATCGATATTTTTTATTTATATTTTCAACAGCTGAGCTTGGATATGAGCAATTCATCTGGAGCTACGAGTGCAACATCCAATGTCCAACAGAGAAGAAGAGTTGTGGGTGTACCGAAGACATGTTGGTGTGGAGCTAGTATCGTGGCGTTGATTTCAAAGTCCGCTGCCAATCCATACCGCCGTTACTATCGGTGTGGTTATGCTGCATCACTTAAGGTAATGTGTTTGAATTTTGGATTTTTTTTGAAAAATTTCACTCTAATTCTCTGTGCTTTGTAGCTCATTGATGATAACCACAATTTCAAGTGGGTTGACGAAGCATTGTTGGATGAGATTGAGAGATTGGCTGTCAGAACGACTGTACTTGAACAAACAGTGTCCCAGATTACAATAGAGACTATAGATCACCAAAAGATTGTTTTTGAGAGGATGCAAATGAAGCTAGAGAAAGAGATTTTTGAGAGGGTAGAAGAAGAACTGTTGGAAACCAAATCAAGTCTGAAGAAAATAATGATTGTTGTAATTGTAGGTTGTATGATTATGATTGGTTTGAGTAAAATGATAGTTTGATTGGCTTGTAGTTGTTGGTTTTGTTATGTATTGGCTTGTAGTTGTTTGGTTTGTTATGTATCGTGTTGTTGTTGGTAGTGTTATGTTCTTGTTGTGTCCTCTTTTATGTCTAATGAGAAACCAAATTGATATGTTTCTTGTCATCTTGTCACTTGAACTGTCCAGATACTCATCATGAACGATCGATGGTTCGTCTACAAACTCCAGTACAGCTTTCTCGATGTCAAAGGCGTCTCGCTCTCTTGGATCTTCATCGTCGGGTTCATCGTCTTGGATCGGACCTTCTCCTCCTTCCTCTGGCGGAACAGACCCAGTAGCAGTAGCAGTAGCCTCGTCATGAACGATTATCGCATTCGTCTCCAGCTCATTCGAATCCATGGAAATTGAGATCTTTTCGTTTCTAGGGTTCTTCGATTTGGGGATTTTTATGTTTTGGGGATTTTAGGATAAATGGGTATTGTTTAACGGGTTGAACCAGGTCAATTTGGGTCGATTTCTGGGTTAATCTAGTTTAATTTTGTTGGCACACGGTTAATGTATTTTCCGGAACAGTAAACCAATGATAAACCACGATTTTAGCATAATGTGTGGACAGAAGTTTCAAACTTTACAATTAGGGGGATACTGGACTGAAACTTACAATTTGGGGGGACAGAGATCGAAGTTTAAAAACTGGGTGGATGTGGTGCTATATGAAAGTTCCTGGGGGGACACAGATCGTTTTTCCAAATCCAAATCCACAAACTGTTTTGAATAATAGTGGATTTTAAAGTAGATTTTTAAATCATCAGTTCAATAACAGTGGATTTCAGGAGATTTTTAAAAATTCATGATTGAATAACATAAGATTTGTAACTTTTACACAAATCACTTTAACTGTCAAGTTGAATACATCCCCCTTAATTAATCTATTATGTCAACTTGAGTCATTGTGGAATTTGACCAATATGTACTACAATGATCTCTTAATTCGAGTGAGTAGTTCTAGGATAAATTTAAACATATCAAAACACTTTAAAATCATCCAAAAGTTTTTTATCAACAAAATCTCACAGAATCATATTTTATTTCTTTTTAATAAAAAAATCTAACAAATAATCAAATCTTTTAAAAGTTCACTCAAATCTCTCAAAACTCTCAAAATTCTAATATATTTAAGTCCAATCAAATCTTCTAAAATATCAAATTTAATACTCCCTCTTAAGTATGATCCAAACAATTTGAACCTAATTAAAACTTTAAAAAAAACTTATCTAAATGAACACAAATTTTTAAATCAACTGAATGAACACAGTTTTTTTTTTAACTCAATTTTTAACTAAAGTTTGTTTGATACAAAATTCTTAACTCCGTTAATGAACACATATTTTTATGAGAAAATTACTCAAACAACACATAAAAGTTGTGCATTTACTCAAATAACACATCCAACCAAACTTTTACTCAAATAACACATATAAGTTGGAAAAAGACTATAGAGCATTTTGTTTTTTCGTTATTTACTATCATGCCATTACAATTGAAAAATAAATAAATAACAAATAAAAGGTAAAAAATCAGTTTTTTCTTGCTTTGTCTACGGTGGATCTTCGTTCCATTAACATTGATGGCCAGCTATTTTTCCGACATCGGTGGTTGGCTTTGTCTTGTTTTCATCTCCGATGGATCTTTGTGCAAATTTATTTTGTTTAAATTTAAAGATCTGAAATTTAGAGGGCTTTTGTTTCTACTATTGTCTCCTCCACTCGAACTAACTTTCAGATCTAGGCAAGATCTGGTAAGTTCTTGGATCCGGATCTGTGTTGTTTTGTTAGATTATATTGGCCCAAGATTCCGTAGAAAATGTTGTTAAACCTCTACAAAAGATTCACCATTTTACCGACTTAAAAATGTTTTGATCTCGGATTTAATTGGCAAAAAAAAAGTTGGAAACAGTTGTGGATTCATGAGTTTAAATCTTTCTTGCCGGAAGTGGGGATAGTAATTGACGTCAACAAAGATCCAAAGCCATGAATCTGCTTTGATATGTAATTGACATTAAAAAAGATCTAAAATGTTATTTTTTAATAATCTGCTTTGATGTGTACCATCTGGTTTGAACTGGTTTTGGAGGATAGTGACGGCGGTGAGGAGGCAGAGGTTAGTCGCTACGACCAAGTCAAAATTCGCTATAAAAATCAATGTTTGGCAACCGCTAAGCTTCGAACCATAGTCATGATACACATTTAAAAGACTTTAAGAACTGCACTACGTTGTCTTTAAGTATTATTATCAATTAAAATAGTATATAAACCAATAAAAAAAACACAGCATATTCCAAAATGCTTTATTTTGACCTAAAACATCAATAGTATAAATCTGTCATAAATTAAATAACTCTATCACATCTATATGCTTAACTCTACTTAACTTTTGTTATTTCAGTAACAAATATGTCTACCACTACATTAACTTATAACTCTATCGCTTTCAGTTATGTCTATCAATATGGACATATCTACCATCGCGTATAACTATATCTGTCATATAAATCTATCTCCGTCTATATATCTACCATAAAGAGTACATAAATCTGTCAAACAAATCTGCCACCCGACAAAAACATAATATATCTGTCACCATTATACTAATATCTCTATCAAAAAATATTAATTCTATCATCATTATAATAAATCTACCCAATATATCTACCGCTAACCATAACTCCGTCAAGTAAATTTATCTCTGCCATCACTATTCTATCTCTACCAATTTAATCTACTTAATTATCAAACTCTATCCAATAAGTCTGCCAAAATTTATATAACTCTATTGAAAATTATATGTCTATCGTCATTTCGATTATTTGAGCGGGAATTTTTCCCCCCAAAAACTTCGAACAGTTGTGTGAGAAGCATATACATGGCATGACTTTTTAATGGCATACTTGTTATTTTTTTTTTCCTCACACACCTTTCAAAGGGTTCAGTTGTCATTTAAAATTTTGATAAATAAAATGACATTCTAGTCTTTTTTTAGCTTTTCTAAGCCATTCTAGTAAAGTTCCCTATTTTTATACTTTGAAAAATAAGAGGTTAACCCATTGAAGCCATATATAATAAGTCACATGATTTGTAGTTTCTATCTCCCATTTGTCATCTGGCCATCTTCAATGTGGAGGATCTCTACTACTTAGACTCATGCGTACATATATTAGTATATATATTTTTGTTAAATGTTTGTATAATAACCGTCTCGTTTACTTTACAGCCACCATGGCAAAATTAGAAAGAGTCCAGGAAAGAGAAAAATAGGAACCGAGCAAATACTGAATAGGTCGTGCTTAGATAGAGAAAATGGGTTAGTGGTAGAGCATTATACTTATACACATCGAGTGGCTTACTAATATTAGCTAGCAGTATTGATATTAAATGTTAACAACTTTCGTTAAAAGTTTGAATTGGTTTTAAATTCACAAAACATGCTTATATAAAAAATAGCTAAGATAAGAGCACTACTCAATTATACACACACAGACACAAACATGACAAGCAGAGACAATTCATGTCCCTTTGTCGTTGAGAGATTAGAAGTGGTTCTTGTGAAACCCTCAAAGCCAACACCTGATGTCAATTTGTCTCTCTCTACCATTGACAATGATCCTAACAACGAACTCATCCTCGAAATCATATGCGTCTTCTCCCCAAACTCCTACGTCCAAGATCACGCCGACCACCATCCGGCTTCTTTACTTCAACTTGCCCTCTCTAATACCCTTGTCTATTACTACCCTCTCGCAGGCAAACTTCACCGGCGGACCAACGACCAGAGACTCCAATTAAACTGTAAAGCGGGCGATGGAGTCCCCTTTATAAAGGCAACAGCCTTGTGCACTCTCTCTTCTCTCAGTTACTTGGAGAGTGCTAATCACTTGGACGGAGCCTACCACCAACTTGTACCTTCACACGATACTTTGAATGGTTGTAATTCTGGGTACAATCCTCTGGCTCTACAGGTCACTAAGTTCGCATGTGGAGGAATGACTATTGGAATGACTTATTCTCACACCGTTTGTGATGGTGTTGGAATGACTCAGTTTTCACAAGCCCTACTTGAGCTGGCCTCCGGGAAAATCCAACCCACGGTCATCCCCGTGTGGGACAGAGACAGGCTCACGTCTAGCCAAATTAGTGGTATGTAAGAAATTAACACAACCATCTCGCTTTATGCTTTCAGACGTTAAGCTTCATAGATCTTTTCCATTTGGTAACAAATTAAAGTGGGCGAGTAATATAGTAGGATTTTATATATCCGATGACAAAACAATTATTATTATTCTTAAGATTATTATATAAAAAAAAATTATATAGTTAAAATTTAATCAACTTAATTTAATATATCTAATATTTTTATTAACGGTATTAACAAAATAGTGATGATGATTATACGTTGTGTAATACCAGTTTAATAATATTCAAAATTCATATTAATATCGATCCAAATTCATTTCACTATATAACCATGTCTCGTGATATTAATTTTATAGTGTAAATGTTTAGAATCTTAAATATATTATATCTAATATAATTAAACGGTTGGACTAAAAGTCCAAATTAAATTATGTATAAATTTTTAAATTTAAATGCTTATTAAATTAATTTTTCTGCTCATTCAGATTTACATTTATTTTGATCTCTTTTTTTTTTTTGTTTTTTTTTTTAAATCTTCTTTGTACATAATGTTTCTTGGTTGCTAGAGTTGCCCGTTAATTGCAAAGGTTGTTTGAGTACATATATATAAGTATTTTCATATTCCATGTTTACCCTTAACGAGCTTCTTAAATTATTTTTTAAATCAAGGAAATTTTTATGTAATATCTTACTAAACAGATGTTTTTCTCTACGTGTACTTAGCCTAAAAAAAATTAGTATATATATATATACTTATAGCGTTTCTAGAAATTTTATAGTTATATTACTGAGTCAATATATTTCACATATATATTTTTAAAATTTCAAGAAAAACTATTACAAAATATGAAAAATCAATAAATCTGTTACAAACATTGCTAGATATTTTTTTCTATGTTTTGGATCGTTTTCTTATATATCTCTATTTGATTTTAGTCTGGTCCAAAATTTTGATTAATTAGATCATTAATCTATTATACATATCCATGTGAAAATTTTAACAGGGGTGAATTTAGGCAATATCGGCAGCGACGACAAAAATCCAAAACTCGTTTATTTGGAGAAAGCTTCTTCATCCGATACACCAACCGAAGACATGGTCCGTGAAACTCTGAACATTACATCCGAAGACATCACTAAATTCAAGAACATAATCATGGAAGCTGAGAACGACCTTACCAATAAGAAGATTAAGAAGAACATGGTGATCACGACGGTGGAGGTTCTTGCGGCTTACGTTTGGAGAGCAAGATGTCGAGCCATGAAACTAAATCCCGACAAGACTACGGTTTTGATGATATCTGTCGGTATCCGCAACACTATGGATCCACCATTACCTAAAGGCTACTACGGAAATGCTTTCGTCATTGCCTTCGTGGCATTGACAGCGAAAGAGCTGAGCGAAACGCCGATGTCTCGCCTTGTGAAGCTCATAAAAGATGCGAAGAGAGAAGCGGTCGAGAATTGTTACTTGTGGGAGCAACTTAGAGAGATGGAGAATACGATGAAGCTGAAGTTGGCATCCAAGGAGATTTGCGGAGGAGAAATCATGATGATGACTGATTGGCGTCATCTCGGGATGCATCAAGACGTTTGGGGAAGTTTAGTGAACATTATACCTTTGGTACCGATGACACTAGCCTTTCTATGTATTTTGTTGCCGTCATCTAAAGCGGTTCCAGGGAAGAGTGGTGGTGTTCAAATGCTTATAACACTTCCTAGGGACGCGATGGCAAAGTTCAAGGAAGAGATGGA
Source organism: Camelina sativa (assembly GCF_030686135.1). Taxonomy (NCBI): domain Eukaryota; kingdom Viridiplantae; phylum Streptophyta; class Magnoliopsida; order Brassicales; family Brassicaceae; genus Camelina; species Camelina sativa. The sequence goes on along the minus strand of NC_141888.1, from coordinate 23,399,958 downwards.
TGCGCTCCACCCATAAAATAAAACGATGTTAGTCATGATTTCAAGCTCCAATAAAAATATGATTCTAGAACTGTTTGTGTTTATGAATTTGTTTTGTAACCATTGACTCTTTAATTTGTGTTATAAAGAGATTGGAAATTTTCATTTATTTCTTTTTTTTTGCTTTTTTTTAATAATATTAAAATGAATAAATTACAAATAAAATTCAAATTAATTATTTTACAATATGTAAATATGTGGCAGGTTTGAAGATGTCTTTCCTGGTCTATCTCCAGACTTGGCCAGAGAGTCAAATATGCGTTTTCGCGCAGTAAGGCACTTTAGACTTTGATTTCCGCTAAATCTTCAAGAGAAAATGTCTTTGCCTCAGCTTCTTTTTAATTTATTTTCATGGCTATATGTAATTTTTTTAAAAATAAAAATATAAATTATCAAAACTTAAGTTTTATTAATTTTTTTTTAAAATATGTGGTATTTAGTCGCAGCGACAGGCAAACGAACAATTTAGCGACAATTTCTACTTTCTAGTGATAGTCGCTACAGTTGCTAAGACAAACGAACAACATATGTTGTCGCTGAAATCTGTCGCTGGTCGCTGTCGCTGGATGCAGCGACAAGAATGCGAACATGACCTGACTCTTTAATTTGTGTTATAAAGAGATTGAAAATTTTCATTTATTTTTTTTTTGTTTTACTTTTTTTTTTATCAATTATTTGCTTCTTTTTCTTTGTGTACATTTTAATTTTTCAAGTGATTTTTTGTTGTGGTCACCCAATAAATTTTAGTCTTAAGATCTATAATTTTTGGACTTGAGACCTCCCATTCATTAAACCACTTGAATCTCTGACATTCAATTGTGCATATTTTAGTTGTTTGAAAATGACTAATTGTGTGATTACAAATATTGTGTTCTATATAAATTTGTCTAAACTTTATTGGATAAAATAAATATGACAGAAAATCATACATTTAAATCAATAACAATAACATAATATTTAATAACTGATTAAAAAAATTTCTTAGCTACCAAAATATTATTTGTAAAATTATATAGTCAACAGCACAAAAAACACTATACTGTATGTATATATTTTTTAAAAGTATAATCTAGTTGAATTATATAAACTCTGATATCTTAATATTAGTATAAAATAATCATTTTCCTTTATTGTTTTCTTATACTCCAATATAAATAATTGTCATTTACCCACAAATCTGTTTTATAGTAATGTATTCAATGTTTAATACCATAAACTACAAACAAGTGGGTTGATTGACTTTTGATAATTAAAGGATATGACAAATGATTTGTAATCCTTAATAATAAAGCAGATACTTTAGAACCTTATCCTCCACGTATCAAAATACAATTGCATACCACAAAACCTACACCTACGCCTTAAACACAAGATTATTTCCCTCACGATATTTTTTTTTGTATGTGTCTCTCTCTTACCATTAGCCGAACAAAGGGTAAAATAGTCAATCTCGAAACCCACTTCAGCGTCTTTTTTCGATAAAGCTACTTCGAGAATCGTAACTGAGATTTATCTCTATGTTCCAGTTTACCAAAACACCATTGTCTATATCACAAATTTACGAAAATACCATTCTTCTCTCTCATCTCTTTTGCTCATCGAATTTGGGTGAAATATCTTTTCTAATTGCTAAAAACTAAAAAAGGAAAAAGCATCAAACTTTGATTTCCTTTGCTTCATCTTCTTCTTCTCGCTTTTGATACTTTTTTTTATTTAGTTTTGATTGCTCTGTTTCGTTTGTTTGATGAGAATTGGGTTTTAATGGCAAAAGTTTCGTTCAAGGATTCTCTGAAAGCTCTTGAAGCTGATATCCAACACGCTAACACTGTGTAAGCCTCTCAATTCTAAAAACCCCTTTTTGCAATTTTTGATTTTTCTCTGTTTTTGTATTCAAAGTTTCGATTTTTTTTTTTTTTTTTTTTTTTTTCTGGGTGGAATAAAAGTTTCTAGCTGAGCTTATTTTCTTTTCTAGGACCACAACAAAGTGTGTTTTCTGAATTTTTTTCTTGTGGTACAGAAGAGTTTGGAATTTGTACGGATTGTTTTTTTTTTTTTTGGGTACTGAATTTAGGGTTTAATCTGGTTCTGAACAGAGCCCCATGTAAATTAAGTGATCCAACGACTTAAGAGTGATGAAGTCATTTTTAAGGAGTCTTATCCTAAAAACAGTTTTGAAGAGTGTTGACTCTTGAAATTGAACCAAGTCTTTGGTTGATGATGTTTTTTTTTTGGTGTCGGTGGAAATTGTGTTTGTTTGCAATGATCAAAAGTAATCTAAAGCTAAGACCTTTATTTTATTTGGTTTCTGATGGTAATATAGCTGAGTTAGGAACCTCTATGTCTGAAAAGTGAATGTTTTGGTGAGTTTGGTAATCAATCTCTTCTGCTGGTTATTTGAAAACAACTTATTACATCTGAGTATGCTTGATTCTATCAATACTTTGACCCTTGAATGTGTACTATGATCAAGTGGTTTATATTGTATCCGAGGGCTGATCTAGCTGGATTAGACAAGTTCCATTTTTGGTTGCGTGCATTGTTCAATCTGTTCTGATGTTTATGCCTGCGATCGTATCAGTATCAATACATCGAATAGAGAGTCTTGTTATGTTTGTGCTTTTTATCAAATTTTTTCGTTATGGTGATTATAAACTATGTCATTTTGTTTTCTCTCTATGAATAACAGAGCTTTAGATTACCCTCGGGAGAAGGATGGTGCGCGTGTTCAAATGAGACTGTCTTACAACCCTGCTGCCCAGTTTTTACTTTTCCTTGTTCAGTGGACTGATTGCCACCTTGCTGGTGCCCTCGGTTTGCTCAGAGTTCTCATTTACATGGTATATTCTTCACTTCTTTCTCTTCCACTGCATTTTTCAAAACCTTTTCTTGTAATTGTTGGATTAATCTGTTCAACTGAATCAGACCTATGCGGATGGGAAAACCACAATGTCGGTTTACGAGAGGAAAACAAGTATTAAAGATTTCTATGGTAATGCTCAGATTCAAGTTGTTTGGTAATAAGTTGATAGTTATTCGTAATGCTTATGGGGTTTTTTTTCTTCTGTATTGTGAAACAGCTGTGATATTTCCATCGCTATTACAACTAGAAAGGGGTATCACGGACCTTGATGATCGCAAACAGAAAGAGGTCTGTAAGATACGGTACAGAAACAAAGATGAGACTGAAAAGGTCAAGCTCTCGGAGATTGACATCGAGAGAGAAGAAGAATGTGGGATTTGCATGGAGATGAACAACATGGTTGTTCTCCCCAATTGTACACATTCTTTATGCATCAAGTGTTACCGCGATTGGTAAGTCATCAATTCCTAAAACGGTATCTATCTCCTTCTGCGCATAACCGATGATTCAGTCATAACTGGATGTTGATCTTGCAGGCATGGGAGGTCAGAGTCATGCCCTTTTTGCCGGGACAGTCTTAAGAGAGTAAACTCAGGAGACTTGTGGATGTTGATGGAGAAATCAGATACGGTCAATATGTATACAATTGCGCGGGAGAATAAGAAAAGGCTGTTTATGTACGTAGAGAAGCTACCTCTAGTGGTTCCAGATCAAGTGTTTGCATCTTCTCCTTACGATTGCCATGTCAAGTGAAGTTAAGAAGAAGAAGAACCGGTTCTGGTAAAACTTTATCTGAATGTAAATATAATGTTTTAGAGTAAAGTAGTAATTAAATATAGTAACCATTTCCGGGGGAAGTCCATTTCTACTTGCTTTTCTTTTTATCTGCATCTGGCTTTTGGTTCCCAAACTCTTTTATTTCTATTGTACATTCATGTCTGAATCTAAAAACCACTTCTTCAAGAAGTGGCTTTTACTCACAAATCTACACTCTCTGTTCTTGTTTCAGCTCTTCTTTAAGGTACATAGGAAATATAGTTATGATATTTATCTGCAATATCAGTGAGAGACCTCTCTTCTTTAACACTATTAATAAAAAGAGAAGAAGCTGCATGATCATCCAAAAACATGTTGAAGTTTCCTTAAATTTTATTTCTGTCAATTTTTGGAGAGTCAAAAAGATCAGGTCGAGCATGATTTTTAAGCTGGAATCTTTAAATAATGGTGCTTAGTTTTTATTAAGTTCTATAATTAGATAAGCATATATAAAGAAAAACCTTAAATAAACTGCATGTTTGTAAGATCATTTTCTAAGAACGTTTTCTAAGAACATTTTCTAAGAACATTAAGCTCTCGTAGTAATCGGAAACAGTCACAGAAATGTCACTGAGTCGCTTAAGCTCGGACATAGGTAATCTTTCAATTGTGACACGTCTCATGCTTTTCCTATCCAAATTGTAAAAGAAAAGACGAAACGGATCCGACAATTCTTTTCGAACTAGACAAATCTCGCCGTTATAAAAGGTATCCATGACGTTAAAGTCATCACCAGCAGCTGACTGGGGCAAATGAAACGTGTTCATGGACCATTCTTCTTTCTCAGCATCTTCCACAACCCACATTCGAAAACTACCCTTACGAGGTTTCTCAACCACACCAATTTTACCTCTGTAGTTGATCAGAGTTTTATCTGTAACTGTAATAGCCCACTTATCAGCACGCCACATATTCTCATAACCCATTGGTATAAGTCTGCTTGGTACATTGATGACGTTAAACGTTTCAAGCCTAACATCAAAACTCACAATTATAGAATTACTATCCGGGGAATAACTGTCCTTCAAGGCAGCCCCGTAGTACAGTGTTCCGTTCATATACATCCCCCGGGTTTGAATAATATGAGGACAGGTGATACACGGAGCCTCTCTCCAAGCTCTTTCTCCTCCCAATACAATAACCTTATGCTCCAATCTCCTAGGCAAATCATCAACGGCAAGCACTTTATACTGATCTCCAACAGGATCGTACCCAAACATGTACATGGGGCGTGGAAAAACTTGTGGATACTCTTTGAATTCGAAGTCGGGAAAAATATGCACCTGTCTCCTGCTGGGATTACAAATCGCAACATTTTTAAAACCTCCAACGCAAATCAAACCCTGACCCGCATTATACACCTTTTTCCCTTTCATATTGAGTCGTCTCAAATCTTCGTAAGATACACAACATGAAGAAGAAGAGGAAGACAAAGATGTGTTTGGGTTAGGAGAGGAGACTAACATGAGTTTTTCTCCGTAGAAGTCTTCAAAAGCAATGAGAAGACGAGGAGATGAGGAAGAAGCAATAGTCAAATGCCGTTTTTGGAAATCTTGGCTGGTGATGATAAGGACCAAAGCTTGGACACACATCGAAATCTCAATAGAGACTTCACAGGCAATCTTAAGAGTATCTCAATCTGGAGCTCAAGAGGAATGCAGATCGGTGTCGGATCCATTGACGCAGGTGAAGCTAATACAGAGTAGACGAAGGCGACTACTCGCTTTAACATTCTTCGCTTACCTTTCTTCTTCTGGTGGATACACAGTAGCCGAGAATACACAATTTCACTCGTCTTCTCAAAATTTTTATAACCAAATTATTCATGTAAGTAGGAAACTTTATGGGATTATTGGTTTGATATTTTAATAGAGTTTTAAGACTTTATACGGTGTTGTCTGTTGGGTAGAATCTGTTGTTATTAAATTAATATTTTGTTTTTAGTGTTATTTGTAAAAAGTCATTTAAAATCTTAACAAATTTGGTTTATTGGATTAGACTTTTATTAAGCCAATTAAAATTTTGTGTTATTCAATTAAAACAAAAGAATCTAGGATCATTAATGAATTCAATTATTATGTTATTGGTTCATGATTTTACACATTTTCTTTACAAAATAAAACCATATAAAATATTATAAAAATACAGATATTGTTTGGATTAATTTACAAAATTTTAGAAAACTAATCAACAATACTATAAAATACTCACTTTTTGATGATTTTGTTGAAGTCTTCAACATTCTTTATAATGAAAAAATAAGGTTCACCCCTAAGGGTTGAACTTTTGTATTCACCCCCTCTCCTCTCAACCAATCAGAATGTTTTATCTAATATTTTATTTAAAAAATAAATCAAAATTAAATTTAAAAACAAAACAAATTAAGGAAACAAATTTTGTATACTTTTATTTAAGGCAAGTTAAATATTGACTTTGTTTATATTTTATAATTAAACGAGAATATATATCGGTTTGGGTTGATAAATGAGAATTAGAGTTTAGATTTTACAATTAAACTGAAATTATATATCGGTTTGAGTTTACAAATAAGGTGGTTAGGGTTTAGATTTTACAATAAGAACAAAATTATATGTCGGTTTGGGTTTACAAATGAGGTGATTAGGGTTTAGATTTTACAATTAGAATGAAATTATATGTCGGTTTAGGTTTACAAATGAGATAGTTAGGGTTTTGACTTTACAATTAGAACGAAATTATATATCGGTTTGGGTTTACAAATGAGATAGTTAGAGTTTAGATTTTACAATAGAATGAAATTACATATCGGTTTAGGTTTATAAAAAAGCGGTTTAAGTTTTTAATTATATAATAATGTATACAGATTTTATTTCCTTATTTTATAAGTGAGTGAATGAAGAGGTTCACCCCTAGTGGTAATCCCAAGTATTTTCCCTTTATAGTTTATAACCAAGAATCCAATAACAATAGTCTTCACTTTTGTTTCTTTACAAACCCTAAAAATAATAAACCCTTTTAACTAGCCTAAGCAAAACCTAATTTGACAAATAAGTATACAAACAATATGTACCACAAAATAAACAAGATCTGCTCGGCCCAGATAAAATAACTGGGCCTTAATCTGGGTCGGTTGCTTAGTAAGAGCTCGGGTCATAAGAAAACCCGACCCGCTCAGCTAATCTCGCTCGATCTCGAATTCTTAAGATTTAGGGTTCCTTCAACTTGCTCGGCCACGAAACCGCAGAGAGAGATTTTGAAAGGATGAATCCATTGACGCAGGTGAAGCTAATACAGAGTAGAAACGCTAAGGAATCAGATTTAGGGATCTCTAGCGAAGCTTCATGGCACGCTGAGTTCAAAAATTCTGCTTATGTCTACGCCGGATTGCTACCGTTCGATCTCACGGAAGGTGATATCCTCGCCATCTTCTCACAGTAAGTTTAGTTTGTTTGCGTTTCTCAAGTTTCAATTTTTCCAAATGGGGTTTTTTTTAAAGTTCTTCTTATGCCTTATTTGTTTTGTAGATATGGTGAAATTGTTGATGTCAATCTTGTTCGAGACAAGGCAACTGGTAAATCTAGGGGTTTTGCGTTTCTTGCGTATGAAGATCAGAGAAGTACCATTCTTGCTGTTGGTTAGTGTCATGACTCTTGCATTATTTGGTTTCATCTTGTGGATTTTACTCTTCCTTTTTATAGGTGTTGTAATTGGATTCTGTTTTGTGATTGCAGATAATTTGAATGGAGCTCAGTTGTTGGGGCGGACCATTAAGGTGAATCATTGTGGCAAATACACTAAGCGAGAAGAAGAGGATGAAGAGACGCAACGGCAGAACAGAGAGGCTCGTGGTGTATGCAGAGCTTTTCAGAGAGGAGAGTGTACTCGTGGTGATTCTTGCAAATTTTCCCATGATGAAAAAGTAAGGAAGCTAATTTATTTGGATGATATTGTTGTACAACTTATTCTTTCAACATATGGTTTATGATTAATACTTGATAGAAGTTAATATTTATTTTCTTGAACCCTGACAGAGAGCTGCAAATACTGGTTGGGGTCATGAAGAGGATAGAAGTTCCAAGTGGGATCATGACAAGTTTAATGGTGCCAGAAAGGGTGGTACAAGTTTTGGCCAGCGAGGAGATTTCAAACCTGATGCGGAAGAGAAAGGTTACATAGAAAAGGGTCATGGAGGAGATGCTTCGTATGGTCGCCCTAAAGAAAGAGAAAGAATGGAAAGGGAGGATAGGGAGCCAAGGTATGATAGGAGGGAACAAAAGAGATCAGGACGGCATGATGATTCACAATCTAGAAGACACGATGCTGATGTTGATTATGTAAGGGAGGACAAGAGATCCAGAACAGATGATTGGGAGAAACCGAAGGCGGAATCCAGAAGAGATCATTACGACAGGGAGGAAAGAGGTTCAAGTAGGCGATCGGATACATCCACGAGGCAAGATAGGGATTCTTCAAGAAGGGAAGATCGCCGTCGCTAAAGGGGTAGATAGTAGTGTTATGCATACGCAATGGTTTATCAGTTGTAGCTAGAGTCGATGGGGATGAGCATTGTTGTTTTTTCCAAGAGAGTTCTTGTTGGGGCTATATAAACTGCTTCATTCTATAACTGTCACTCTATATTTGTCATGATATTTGTTGTTTTACTGTTTGGAATGAAAGAAGTCATTATATCTTTTTTGGTTCATTTACAGAATCTTTTTGCTATCTCAAGTATACCTTTGTTGTTAGTGGCTGTGTTGACCTGTGCTTACAGACTCGGGTGTTCTACAGAGATGAGTGATTCTGGCTCTCCTTGAATATGGATTACTGCAACGCTTGCAGTTCCTAAGAGGTAAGCTGCAAATATTTTTCATTTTAATGCAATTCTTATATTGACCATCTCTACAAAAAGCTGAACGAAGAAATAGAATTCATTTTGGATCAGTCTGGAAGTGTTTTATGTGATTATTACGATTTTTTAGTTGCAGTACGTCACCCCAAGGAACAGACAATTTGCATGTTTTTTGTCCTACAAAAATATGAGAAGCAAGAAAGCAAAACTTTTGTCGGTTGGTTGATTTCTTCACAAATCCGATCCACGAGGTCTACAGCAAAGTCGTGAAGACAAGGGCATTGTTTTTACTATTCAGACAGTTGACTTCTTGACTTTCGTGGGAACAGGCAAGAAGGTTGGTAGACATTTTATGCACACAGTCGATTCTGGAAAAAATCTTGCAGTTTTCTCTATGTGGTTGGGAACCATTAATGTAATTTTCCAAGTTGCATTATCACCACAAGTTAAAGGCATTTTGCAATTGCGTCGTCCCTTATATTCACTTTCCTGCAAAAGAAGCTCCACAAGCTTTTATAACTAAAACAAGCATGATCAAACTGTTTGTCATACTTTCTTTCAGTGCTCTCTTGTTACTTGAAGCATGTGGTTTCACCGATGAAACTGATAGACAAGCGTTGTTGGAGTTCAAGTCTCAAGTTTCTGAAGGCAAAAGATTTGTCTTGTCCTCATGGAATCACTCTTTCCCTCTCTGCAACTGGAAAGGGGTTAGATGTGGCCACAAACACGGGAGAGTTACTGGTCTGGACGTCGGAGGATTGCAGTTAGGCGGAGTGATATCACCATCTATTGGTAATCTTTCGTTTCTCGTATCACTTAATCTCTCTGATAACTCTTTTGGTGGTACTATCCCTTTAGAGGTGGGAAACTTGTTTAGACTTCGACACTTGTTTGTGAGGTCAAATGCTCTTAGAGGAGAGATTCCAACAAGTCTATCTAACTGCTCTAGATTGTTGGAGCTTTATTTGGATTTCAATCATCTTGAAGAAGGGGTTCCTTGGGAACTAGGATCATTGACAAAACTTGTAACTTTAAATTTTGGTGGGAACAACATAAAAGGAACTCTCCCTTCATCTCTTGGAAACTTGACATCTCTCAGAAATCTTGTCTTTGGCGTTAATAATATAGAAGGTAGAATTCTGGATGATATCGCTGGCTTGAATTACCATCGAACAATTTCTCAGGTGCTTTTCCTCCCGCTATCTACAATTTATCCTCACTTGAATTTTTAAACATATTTGAAAATGGTTTCGCGGGTAGCCTAAAGCATGATTTTGGTACTTTGCTACCAAACCTTCAAGAGATATATATGGGCAAAAATTATATCACGGGAAGCATTCCAACCACACTTTCAAATATCTCGAATCTTCGAGCGTTAAGGATGGAGTATAATAGTTTGACAGGAAGTATTCCTCCGAGCTTCGGAAAAGTACGAAATTTACAACACCTAGGACTTGATGTTAATTATTTCGGAAGTGGCTATTTTGGAGATCTTGAATTTCTTGACGCTTTGATTAATTGCACCCAACTACAAGAGGTAGATGTTGGTGACAATAGGCTTGCTGGTGAGTTGCCTACTTCAATTGTCAATCTGTCCGCAAACGTCATCTATTTGAGCCTTCAAAAAAATCTCATATCAGGAAGCATTCCTCGTGACATTGGGAATCTCATCAGACTCCAAACACTTTGGTTGGCACAAAATTTATTGACGGGACCGCTCCCAAACTCTCTTGGGAAGCTTTCAGATTTGGGGGCGATCGTTCTTTATTCAAATAGAATGTCAGGAGAGATACCACCTTCAATAGGCAACCTCACTATGTTAGAAATACTATATTTGTATAACAATAGTTTTGAAGGAATGGTTCCTTTCCGTCTAGGTAATTGTAGGCACCTATTAGATTTACGGATTGGGTATAATAAGTTGAATGGGGCTATACCTAAGGAAATTATGCAAATCCCGACCCTCGTTCGCCTAAGCATGGGAGGTAATTCATTGACTGGCCCTCTACCAAACGATGTTGGAAGACTACAAAATCTTGTTGTACTGTGTCTCTTGGGAATAATAACTTATCAGGACAACTCCCACAAACCTTGGGAAAATGTCTCTCGATGGAAGCTATTTATCTACAAGGAAATTCTTTTAATGGAGCCATTCCAGATGTAAGTGGTTTGATGGGTGTTCAGAGAGTTGATTTGTCAAATAATAATCTCTCTGGAAGTATACCTAGATACTTTGCAAACTTCTCACTGTTGGAGTATCTCAATCTATCCATTAACAATTTCGAAGGACGAGTGCCATCAGAAGGAAACTTTTTGAATGCTACTAAAGTTTCAATATCTGGGAACAAAAATCTCTGTGGAGGCATCAGAGAATTTCAACTAAAGCCATGCCTTGTCCAAGCACCACCACTGGACATAAAGCATTCCTCTCATGTAAAGAAAGTTGCAATTGGAGTAAGCCTAGGCATAGCTTTGCTTTTATTGTTGTCCGTATCTTTATTTTCTTTGTGTTGGTTCAATAAAAGAAAGAAGAACCAGCAGACCAATAATACAACTCCTTCCACATTGGATATTTTCCATGAGACGATAAGTTATGGAGATCTTCGAAATGCAACAAATGGCTTTGCTTCAAGCAATATGGTCGGATCAGGTAGTTTTGGTACTGTGTTTAAGGCATTGCTTCCTGCTGAGAACAAAGTTGTTGCAGTGAAAGTTCTAAACTTAAAGAGACATGGAGCAATGAGGAGCTTTATGGCAGAATGTAAATCCTTGAAGGACATAAAGCATCGTAATCTTGTGAAACTTTTGACAGCTTGCTCGAGTATTGACTTCCAAGGAAACGAATTCAGAGCTCTCATATATGAATTCATGCCGAATGGAAGCTTGGATATGTGGCTGCATCCAGAGGAAATGGAAGAGATTCGTAGGCCCTCAAGAACCTTGACACTTATTGAAAGGCTCAACATTGCTGTAGACGTGGCTTCTGTTTTGGACTATCTTCATGTTCATTGTCATGAGCCTATAGCACATTGTGATGTTAAGCCAAGCAACATCCTTCTAGATGATGATCTAACTGCCCATGTTAGTGACTTTGGTCTGGCTCGTCTTCTCCTCAAATTCGACCAAGAGTCCTTCTTCAACCAACTAAGCTCAGCTGGCGTTAGAGGAACCATTGGCTATGCCGCACCAGGTAAAGCTATCACACAAGAGAAGTTATATGTGTTTTCTTTGAACAAAATTTATGTATTATATTTTTGCATAATAATCTTGATGTCATTTTCTGTGTGAATTATGGAGTAGAATATGGAATGGGAGGGCAGCCGTCAATACATGGTGATGTTTACAGCTTTGGGGTTCTCCTTTTGGAAATGTTCACTGGAAAACGACCAACCAATGAGTTATTTGGGGGAAACTTTACCCTAAACAACTACACCAAGTTGGCGCTGCCAGAAAAAGTATTGGACATTGTAGACAAATCGATTCTTCACAGTGGTCTGAGAGTCGGTTTCCTTGTTGCTGAGTGCTTGACATTGATTTTCGAAGTGGGACTAAGGTGTTGTGAGGAATCTCCAGTGAACCGATTGGCAGCGAGTGAGGCAGCAAAGGAGTTAATCTCAATTAGAGAGAGGTTCTTTAAAACCAACAGACGTTGAAGTGTTAATCATCTACAAACTTTGCCTACCCACTTAAAAGCCTTAATCTGAGACCTGTATAATTATATCATTTTGTTTTTTCATAATCTGTGGTTTTTTTATTTCCTCTGTTTATGCTCTGTTTTGTTTCCAGACATGATGGAATGTTTCTGTTTCTAGCTTTAAATTTTCTGGGAATAATAAATAATCTCAAAAAAGTGAAGTAACCCTCAGTTTTCGAATAAATATGAATGTTTTTTTTTAATCCACTATATTTGGAACGTATGTGTTCTGTTCTGTTCACTTGCTGCCCTGCATTTGTTTACTTTTGTTAAAAACAAAGGCGTTTTTTTTTTTTATTTTGAATGAATGTTAAATTTATTCAAACAAAAAAAAACCGTCTGCCTTTACAATATTTTCAACTTTAAGTCTGAAAGTGATTTTAAAACAAAAACAGAGATAATCGATTGATTAGTAGCGTGTAGCTAACCAAACACCGAAGACATCCTCTGGCCGAGAATCCCCTACAGTGAGAGTTGCCAAGCGGTTACGGACGACTCTGTCTAGCGGTTAAAACAAAGGCGTTTTTGTCAAGCTTTTCAAGGTTCTGTTCTGTTATTTTCTGGAAAAAATAGAGAGTTCAATGAAAGAAAGGTCAATGTTTCTCTGACATTGTTTATGAAAGAAAGGTCAATGTTTATGTGTGCCCTGAAATTGTGTATGATAAGAGTGGTTCTATTGTGCTTTTAATGTTTGAGCTCCAACCTTGTTTGACTGTAATTATAAAGCTAAAATAGAGAGTTCAATGAAAGAAAAGTCAATGTTTCTCTGACTTCAGTGATCAATATGTTCTGTTGTTAATCTTAAACCACTTGATTAACTGATGATGTTTGAATTGATTCATCAACTCAAGTTGTTGTCTTTTGCCATACATACAACTAGTAGTTGAGATGGCTAGCTTAGAAACTTGAGAAAAGGGGAACGATTAGACCCTAAACCCTCATTTCTTCGACGATATATCTCTCGCCAAAATAAGAGTCTTATTATATTGGTTACTTATATTTCTTTGCATTGTAGCTCTGAGACACGATTACAGTCAGTCCTTGGTTCTCTTCTTCATCTTCTGTGTTACTGTTTTGCTTCTTTTAATTTCTTTGTTCCCTGCTATTAGGATCTTTAACGTACGGGACCAAGCTAGCTCACAAATATTTTTGTCTAGCTATGCGGTCAAGGCATTCTTGGTCAGAAGCATTGCTACATTCACTTTTTACCTGGTCTATGAAGATTTTGAATATAAGAATTGTGTATAAATTACTAATTTTTGTAGTGATATTCCTTATAACTGTGAGGCCAAAGATTTTTAATTTGCTTATAATTTTATAATATTTTTGTCCTGTTTAATAAACAACTTTCTTGATTTTGATTCTTTATATGAATCTTGTGTTAACAGCTTTAACAAATGATAAGCATTTTCCTGGGGTAAATAAACGATCCCAGTCGGATGTAACGTAAAAGTGGTTTTTTTTTTTTGTTTTTTTTTTTTTTATTTATTTTTTTTTTTTGTCGTTGATGGTTAACTCATTAACAACACCACATGACGTCTAAAAAAAGTTGAAAGACTCGTGAAATGTATTTTTGTCTTTCTAGACAGTTGACTACTTGACTTACACGGCATATGAGTCTAGACGGCAAGAATCTATGCCATTTTGGACAATTCTCTTTGGTTGTGAGCATATTTCTTATCGCTATTTCTTGCTTCGAGTTTAATTTTCACCACAAGTTAAGGCATTTTGCAGTTGATTCATCTCTTATATATACACTTTCCTACAAAACATGAGAAGCACCAAAAGCTTTTAAACCAACAAAAGAAAAAAAAAAAAAATGGGAAGCATGAGTATATTTCTTTTACTTGCTTTCAATGGTCTCATGTTACTTGAAGCACATGGTTTTACCGATGAAAGTGATAAGCAAGCGTTGCTCGCGTTCAAGTCTCAAGTTTCTGAAGACAAAAGAGTTGTCTTGTCCTCCTGGAATAACTCATTCCCACTCTGCAACTGGATGGGGGTTACATGTGGCCGCAAACACAAGAGAGTTACTTATTTGGAGCTTGGAGGATTGCAATTAGGCGGAGAGATATCGCCATCTATTGGTAATCTTTCCTTCCTCGTATATCTTGGTCTCTCTAATAACTCCTTTGGTGGAACCATACCTCAAGAGGTGGGAAACTTGATTAGACTTGAATACTTATATATGGGCTTTAATTATCTGGGAGGAGGGATTCCAACCAGTATTTCTAATTGCTCTAGATTGTTGGAACTTGATTTATATATGAATCCTCTTGGACGAGGTGTTCCTTCAGAACTAGGGTCATTGACGAACCTTGTTAGTTTAAATTTCCGTGATAACAATCTGAAAGGGAAGATTCCAGCATCTCTAGGAAACTTGACATCACTCACGCAAGCTAGCTTCGGAGGAAACAATATGGAAGGAGAAATTCCAGCTGAAATAGCTAGGCTGAGTCAAATGGTGATACTTGAATTATCATTTAACAAATTCTCAGGTGGTATTCCCTCCGCAATCTACAATATGTCCTCACTTGAATATTTATATATGGCTTTTAATCATTTCTCGGGCCCCCTGAGACCTGATTTTGGTATTCTGCTACCAAATATTCAAGATTTAAATATGGGAAAAAATTATCTCACAGGTTCCATTCCAACAACATTTTCCAATATCTCGACTCTTCAAAAAGTGGCATTGAATGACAACAATCTCACAGGAAGTATTCCTACCTTCAGAAATGTACCAATTTTGCAATGGTTAATTCTCAGTGGCAATTCTCTGGGAAGTTACTCTTCTGGAGATCTTGAATTCATCAGTTCTCTAACAAACTGCACCCAACTAGAGAAATTAGGGATTGGTGGGAATAGGCTTGGGGGTGACTTGCCTATTTTCATTGCCAATCTGTCCAAGGAACTCACCGGTTTAAGCCTAGAAAAAAATCAAATCTCTGGAAGAGTTCCTCACGATATTGGGAATCTCATGGGTCTCCAAGCACTTCAGTTAAGTGGCAATATGTTGTTTGGACCACTCCCAACATCTCTTGGTAATCTTTTTGGACTTGGGGTTTTAGATCTCAGTTCAAACAAAATGTCAGGAGTAATACCATCTACTATCGGCAACCTCACTCGGTTAGAAAAACTCTATTTGTATAACAATAGTTTTGAAGGAACCATTCCTCCAAGTCTCGGTAACTGCAGTGACTTGTTATACTTAGAGATTGGGTATAATAAGTTGAATGGGTCCATACCTACGAAAGTTATGCAGCTTTCACAGCTTCTTACCTTTAGCATGCCAAGTAATTCTATCACAGGGACTCTACCAAAAGATGTTGGACGACTAGAAAAGCTCGTTCGACTATCTGTTTCCGACAATAAATTAGCAGGGGAGCTCTCACAGACTTTGGGAAACTGTCTCTCATTGGAAGAAATATATCTACAAGGGAATTCTTTTGATGGAAAAATACCAGATATAAAAAGGTTGGTGGGTGTTAAAAGAGTTGATTTGTCGAATAATAATCTCTCAGGTAGCATACCTGGATATTTTGAAAGCTTTTTAAAGTTGGAATATCTCAATCTATCCATGAATAATTTCGACGGACAGGTGCCAACAAAAGGAAGATTTCAGAACTCTACCATAGTTTTGGTATTTGGGAACAAAAATCTTTGTGGAGGCATCAAGGAACTGAAACTAAAACCATGCATTGTGCAAGCACCACCAATAGAGGCGAAGCATCCATCTCCTGTGCTTTTGAGGAAAGTTGCGATTGGGGTCAGCGTAGGAATAACTTTGCTTTTGCTAGTGTTCATTGTTTCTCTACGTTGGTTCAGAAAAAGAAAGAAGAACCAGAAGACCAATAATTCTGCTCCTACCACATTGGAGATTTTCCATGAGAAGTTAAGTTACGGAGACCTCCGAAATGCGACAGATGGCTTCTCTTTGAGCAATATAGTTGGGTCAGGCAGTTTTGGTACTGTGTTTAAGGCATTGCTCCCGATTGATAACAAGATTTTTGCAGTGAAAGTTCTTAACATGCAGAGACATGGAGCGATGAAGAGCTTTGTGGCAGAATGTGAATCTTTGAAGGACGTAAGGCATCGTAATCTTGTGAAACTATTGACAGCTTGCGCTAGTATTGATTTCCAAGGAAACGAATTCAGAGCTCTCATATATGAGTTCATGCCAAATGGAAGTTTGGATATGTGGCTGCATCCAGAGGAAGTGGAAGAGATACGTAGGCCTTCAAGAACCTTGACACTTCTTGAAAGGCTCAACATTGCCATAGACGTGGTTACTGTGTTGGACTATCTTCATGTTCACTGCCATGAACCTATAGCTCATTGCGATCTTAAGCCAGGAAACGTCCTATTAGATGATGATCTGACCGCCCATGTTAGCGACTTTGGTCTCGCTCGTCTTCTTCTCAAGTTCGACCAGGAGTCCTTCATGAATCAACTAAGCTCAGCTGGTGTTAGAGGAACTATTGGCTATGCCGCACCAGGTAAAACTATTACACATATGGAATGTTTAGATGAAGAGAAAAGTTTATGTAATTTTTTTTGTTACAATCTTGTTGTCTTTTTTTTTTTTAACTATGGTGTAGAATATGGAATGGGAGGACAACCATCAATACACGGTGATGAGTATAGCTTTGGGGTTCTCCTTTTGGAAATGTTCACTGGAAAACGTCCAACCAATGAGTTATTTGGAGGAAACTTTACCCTGCACAGCTACACCAAATCGGCGTTGCCAGAGCAAGTATTGGACATTATGGACGTATCGATTCTTCACAGCGGTCTCAGAGTCGGTTTCCCTGTTGCTGAGTGCTTGAAATTGGTTTTAGAATTGGGACTTAGGTGCTGTGGAGATTCCCCGATCAACCGGTTGGCAATGAGTGAAGCTGCAAAGGAGTTGATCTCAATCAGAGAGAGGTTCTTTAAAGCCAGAAGAACAGCCAGACGTTGAAGTTATTATGGTTTCCTCAACAGAGTTTGTAACCGAATTAAAAGGCTTCTACTCTGAAGCCTATGTCATATTTTCCATCATAATCTATGCTTTCTGTTTCTCTCTATTACACATACTTAAGAAGGCTTGCATTAATGAATGTTTGTTTTTTATGAAGACAAAATATGAATGTTGTGCTATTTGCAACAAATGTTGTGTTACCAACTTTACAGTAACTCTCAGTTTTCGAATAAATATGAATGTTTTTTTTCCCCAACTTGATTTGAAATTTCAGTGTTCCGTTCTTCAGTCCACTTAATAATATCCACCCTGTATTTATTTATTTTTGCCTGGCGTTCTGGTTCTGTTCGTCTTTTTTAATTTGCTGTAAAAAAGTTTCTTCTATTAGTTACGCGTAACCGGTTATTCCGGGATTTATTTTTATTTTTATTTTACAATTAAATCTTATATATTAAATTATTGAAAAAGTCTTTTTTTTTTCTTCAAAAGAGAATCCACAAGCTTAAGTGAAAAAAAATAGAAACTTCCTGTTCTTGTAAATTTCATTTGGTACATATATTATCCTTAAGAGATATGTTTAATACTAAATTCAATAAATCAATTTTTAAAAACCTAAAATCATTCAATTCTGATGAAAAGATCGGTTAATTGTCAATATTTGACATCATCATCACAAGGAGATTTGAACAATCCATAGCATAAATAATAATTTATCCATACCCAACCCCAACCGACACTCCATTACTAAAAACAAAACTTGATGTATAATTTAAGTTATTAGTCTTTTTTAATTTATTAAATAATAAAATGTATAAAAGATTATAATATCTATCTGTTTTACAATTAGAATGTGTTGTTTTGGGATGCTACCAATTTGTAATACATATACGGTGAAATTTGAAATTTATATTGTCTTCTTTTTATGTGGCTTGTATTTGTCTTTGCTTTGCAGATGAAACGATAAGTGATTTTATTCCCTTTTCCTGCTGGTTTCTCCCAACATCATAAGTTGTTTTACTTTTGTTGTTGTATTTCCTTTCAACAATAGACCAGTAATGTTAAAACTCCAATCAATGACTTTATCCCTTGCAAATCTTGGAGAGACTTTAATCTCAGTTTTAAGATTTGGTTTACATCATCAGTAATTATCTATTAAAATAACAAAGGGAAAAATGTAAAATTGAAAATGTTAAAATTCAAGCGTAAATGGTTTATGATTCCTTGTTGAAATTTTTTCTACATGTGTGTCTCAAGTTCTAAGGGTAAGTGGTGTTGATCGTCTTTGATAAATGTGACAGACTGACAGTGAAATTCTCGTACATAAAGCCGTGAAATTGTATGTAGACTCTTTGATATTTGAATAGAATGACTTCCCTATTAAGTCTTTGATGAGCTAAGCCACCTCGTCGTCCAATTCATCTAAGTTGGCCTAAGAATAAAAAAGTGACTTGGGTTGGTAATTTTAGTTTGAATAGTACCTTCAAATAGTTAGTACACAAAATAAAATAAAATAAAAAACATATGAAAAGAACTACTCCTTCTGTCCCTGATAAATTGATGTTTTGGGATATTTTTTTATCCCACAAAGATTGGTTTTCTACAATTTTGAATTAATTAAAGTTAATATTTTGTAAACTTCAAGAAATAATCATTGAAAACATTTTAATTTATAAACTGTTATTGGTCTACAATTAAAAAATATATTTTTTAGTGAGAGAAAATAATTTATTTTAAACCAGTAATCATTGTTTTCTTAAAATGTGTAAAAACTTCTAAACATCAATCTTTGGGAGACAGAGGGAGTATGAAACAACGGATTGCCACATTCCGGACTCATTGAAAACAACACA
Organism: Camelina sativa; assembly: GCF_030686135.1. Classification (NCBI taxonomy): domain Eukaryota; kingdom Viridiplantae; phylum Streptophyta; class Magnoliopsida; order Brassicales; family Brassicaceae; genus Camelina; species Camelina sativa. Next base: position 23,380,908 of record NC_141888.1, on the reverse strand, counting down.
ATGGAGTATTCCCACAGCTTCGGATGGAGAGAAAGTGTGACGTGTCAAGGTCAAACCAGAGTTTTTCATTTTCAAATTACAGTTAGTGCATGAAATGTAGTGCCATCTATTGCACAATACACAACTTCAACCACTTTCGCTTTACACCAAAAACAAATGTTCCTTAAAAATATCAAGATGATATTTTAAGTAATAGTAGTAAATATAAAATATAAATTGGTCATATTACCTGGCCTCCATCCTTGTTGTTTGACGTAAGTCTCTATTTGTTCAATCATGTACAAATCTTTTAGGTCTTAATAAATTTTGCCAACTAAAATTGACGGGACATTACTTGCCTTGAAATAGTTACTGGAGAAAATATTAAAGATTATAAGATTGTTGTTCATTTTAAAAGATTATTGTACGAATATTGGGAAAAACTGATGTGAAAAGTAAGACAAAAACTGATTTAATTGGAAGCAATATATATTACATGTTGGAGAATGGGGAAAAAACAAATACAGAATTAACCAGATGTATATGAAATATAATATTTTTTGCGGAATTGTTGGAGTTCAAAAAATATTGGGTTGACGATGTTGCATTCAAATATAAATAGTCTGCCCAGAGTGTAAGAAGTTTGGCATGTGTTTCAATTGCAAGTTTTTTCCAAAGAGAGAAACTGCTTTCCCCGAATCAACAGATCTTCGAACTTAGATAGGCGAGTTGCATGTCTGAAAGTAAGTAAAAAATTAGTTAGAGAGGAAGTTTTCAATATACATTAGGTGAGATAGTTGTAGTGTGGATTAGGTAGTTGATTTACATTTTCATCTAGAAAGAGACATTTAAAGCTGAGTAAGAGATTGTTTCTTCTAAAGTATGAAGCTTCCCAAAAACAATCATATTTTTACCGGTGGTCATCGTTAGAGAGTAACTCTAGAGTAGAGTAGAGAGCAATTTTTTTAGGTTGTAACACTTTTAAAAGCGTAGTTAGTGTGTGGGGTGGGAGTGTTGATTCCCAGTAGATTGAGGGAGAGAGATTATAATCATATACATAAAAGTAAGGTTTTGGTCTCTGCTTATTGGTTGATTTCCATTTAATGCTTTCTATTTTTTTTTTTTTTTTTTTTCTAATTGTTTAATTGCTTTAAACAATATCTAAGACTCAATTAACACAATGCATTTAACTCACACATTAAAATAAAATTATAACTCAAAATAAAATAAACTATGCATTAATCATATTCCACCACTCAATTTTATTCAAACACAATAAATTATTATTATAAATGTAACTTCCATCAATTCTTATCATATAAATAAGCATTCTCTCATTCTCTCATATTGACATTCTTTTACTTTCTCATTTTCACATTATCTTCCACTTCTCCCATTCTCTTCCACAATACCTCAAATCATTTTTTGTTTGTTTTATTTTTTATTTTTTATTTGCTTTCTAATTTTTTAATTGCTTTAAATAATATTTAAGACCCATTTAACACAATACATTTAACTCACACATTAAAATAATTTATAACTGAAAATAAAATAAATTATGCATTAATCATATTCCACCACTCAATTTTATTCAAACACAATAAATTACTATAATGTAATTTCCATGGATTCATCATATAAATAAGCATTCTCTCATTCTCTCATTCTCTCATTCTCTCATTCTCTCGTATTGACATTCTTTTACTTTCTCATTTTCACATTCTCTCATTCTCTTCCACTTCTATCATTCTCTTCCACAATACCTCAAATCATTGTAAATCTTTTTTTTCGATTTCTTATTTTTGTTGTATGGGTTACAAAAAAAAAATGAAATATCATTGTAAATTTTTAATGCTAAATTTTAATTTTAGAGACTACATGATATATATTTTACATTGTTCTTATTTTTAAAGATTCATCTCCATTATATAATTTGGATTATCAACTTATAAGTAATCATTCTCTCCTCCTCTCCCACCAATATCAAATGTTATTATATCTCATATGTGTTGTAAGAGTTTGATATTCTATATTTTAATTTAGAAAGTATTATATATATTTAACATTGTTTTCAATTTTTAGTTTAATTATATAAAAATAAAATATTTCTTTTATATTTCTTGCCTTTCTAATCTATTCATATTTTTTAAAAAATTTCCATAGTTAAATTTAAATTCACATATGTTGGTTTAACAAAAAATCAAGTTTATTTGAGAATTAGATGTTCGTATTCCTTTTAAATGATCAATGTGTAACATATTATGTAGTTAGACCCATTTAATTATGGAACCACCAACAATCACTTTTAAATTACATATTATGTAGTTACACATCGATTTCTGTATTATCTATTAGAAAAAGACACATATCTCATTATAATCCTCATGGCCTCATATTTCAAATCTCACATAATTATATAAATTATTCAATATCATTATTTTTTCTTGATTTGGCCAATGATATCTTAACTTAATAAACATTTCAGTTTATTTGAATAAGATATACATATAATATATGATATATAGTTTAATTATTTTTTCTATATGAAACATTATCATTTCATATAAATCAAAGTTTAGCAGAATTAAAGACCTCAAGATAATAACCGAATGAAGTAGTTGCTGTTTTTTTTTTAATGGAAAATGTATTAGTCTAATATTCTATTGTTAGGCTCACTTAGTTATATATGTATGAGACACTGCAAACGTACTGTTTATCATTTTGATTTTGTCTTAATTGAAACATTTTAAATCTTTTTAAGCTATCACTATAAAAAAAATGCATAACTAACACCACAAAATAAATTTTATGAAATATATATATCTCAATGATTTTGAAATATGACTACAACTACAAAAATATATGGCATATGGCATGTAAGATACAATATGACTTAATTGCACTAAATATATTATCATCAAAAGAAAGTTTGATTAATTTATTTTATTTAAATTCATACTATGTAGTCTTTACATTTTGATGTATACCGAAAAAATAATAATAATAACATGTTAATTTATATTAATTTTTCAAAATATAATAGTGATTATGAAATAACTCACGCGTATTATGTAATAACTCATGCGTAGCGTGAGCTAACACCTAGTAATAATAAAAGTAATCAGAAATTAAATTCTATTGGATTATAATTTTATGGAAAATAGATTACTAATATTTAATTGGAAATAAATAAGTAAGCAATTATCAAATGACTTAATTTACTTTGATGGCAAGACGTTACGTTTTCAAAAGCAGAATACAAAACTAAAACTAAATTCGAGCTTCAATTTAAATACCATATGGGAGGAAGAGAAACACAAGGGCTGCTGCATGTTCAGATCCCATTTGTTTGTTTGTTAAGGCATATTTTGTAATTACCAAGGAATTGAGTTGACAATTGTGACCATATTTTCTTAGCAATGGACAAGTGTCAACTATATAAAGCGCCAGATGTCATCACTTCAAACAAAGTTTAGAAGAAACCTTCTCTTATTATATAAGATATACTTTAATGCATCGTAGCTCAAAGAAGCGATTATATTTTAATTTGTTCTATTAGTTATATACTTACAGGGCAAGAGTCCTCATGCTATTTTGGATCGGTCTGGAAATTTATAATGTGATTTTGAGCCAAATATATTTACTCTCCTGTTATCTTTGAGCTGCATTACCACCACAAGGTACATACATTTTGATTTTTGATTTTAGTCCGTAATATTCACTACTATTCTACAAAATATGAAAGGACGTAATGGCAGAACACAGAGGCTCGCGGTGTATGCAGAGCTTTACAGAGGGGAGAATGTACTCGTGGTGATCTTGCAAATTTTCCCATGATGAAAAAGTAAGCAATGGCGTAATCACCTTATACGTATATATGAGCCAATTAAAATATTTGGATGATGATGTACTCAACAAATGATTTTGAATAAATACTTGATAAAAAAAAGGTAATAAACCTTTTTCTTATTTATTATTATTACTAGGACTCGACCAGTATTCTAGAAAAAAATAAATAAAAGTTAGAATTTAAAATTATACATGAAATTTTTGGAATGTAATAAAATAGTTTGAAGACATAAACATTAAACATAAACTGTTACTAAAAACACAATCATCAAAATGAAAGCTTATAACAAAAAATATTATACAGAATAGAGGCAATTTTGTAAAAAAATATTTTTTAAAGCATTATAAATATAATGTTTTTTTATGAAGAATTATGGTAAAGATACAATTAAAAAAATCATTATGACAAAGTGATCCTAACTGAGAATATTGAACTAATGGTTGTAATGAGTAAATATAGTTTTCTATTAAATAATTATAATTAAAAACAAAATAATAGAAAATTTAAATATTAAAATAGTTTTTAACGAAAAGTTACGATAAATAGACGCAACACAACTATAAATTCTATATTAAGTTTTATTAAATTTCTAAATTTCTATAATTATTTCTAAAATTTTAGTTAAATCATAGAATAGCGTTGAATATTAGATATTAATATTTAGATTAAACATAAAACAGAAAATTTGTTTCAACGAACAATGATTTGTTAGTTATGGATGAAAAGAAAAATATATAGAAAGTTCAAAAGACATGACTATTTAAATAGACACACCTATTAGAAAAAACATTTGTGATGAAAAAATATAAATAAAATATAGTGAAAAGACGCAACTCTAAAATGAACAGATACAACTGTTTGAGTTTTAAAAAAAGGAATAAAAACAATTTTCTTACAAAAAAATACTAAGCAAAGTCGCAACTGTTGTTTGTATTTATTCAAATTGTTATTCTAATTTTTAAATATTAAACTATTTCTTTAACAAAAAGTTACGGTAAAAATAGTGGCAACTATAAATTCTATATTAAGTTGTATTAAATTTCTCTACTGCTATAATCATTTCTAAAATTTTATTTAGATTATAGAATAACGCTGAATATTAGATATTAATATTTAATTATTTAGATTCAACATAAAATGAAAATTTTTGTTTCAACGAACTTGTTAGTTACTGATGAAGAGACAAATATAAAGAGAATTCAAAAGACATGACTATTTAAATAGATACACCTATTAGACCAAAAATTTATGATGAAAAGATATAAATAAAATATAGTGAAAAGACACAACTTTACAATGAACAGATACAATCGTTTGAATTTAAAAAAAAAAAAATTATGAAAATGTGCTACAAAAAATCGTAAATGTTGTGTCTGCACTTGATTTCACCTAATAACCCATATACACTGCTTTTAAATAGAAGACATATCTATTACCATATTAAGAAGTCAAATTTAAAAACTCACTATATAATCCATCTAACTCTTGAAAAAAAAAATCCTAGTTATTTTCATGAAATTTTTATATTTAAAATTAATTAAAAGTTGTAAAATTAGATTCGTCATTCCAAAAATCTTTTGTTAAATTAAAAATTGAAGGAATATTTTTACTTTTAAAAGAATAAATGCCAGAGAATTTTAGAAATGTGTAATTACTGTTGATATTGAAATTTTATATTATTTTGTGTCATGGCAAAAAAAATGAGAAAAGTTCGAAAAATATATCTAGATTCAAAAGATACGAATATTCGAATAAGCACAACTCTACAATGAACAGTTGCAACTTTACAAAAAAACCCGTTATAATGAACTATCACAACTTTTTGTAAAACACACAATTTATTTTTTTTACAGATTTTTTTTTTTTAAAATATCCAAAAGGTACGGTTGAAAAAACACAACTTTTGGTGGCATTTATTCGGATTGCTATTATATCTAGACATTAAATTTTTATATTTAAAATTAAGTAAAAGTTGTAGATTAGATTCACCATTCCAAAAATCTTTTGTTAAATCAAGAATTGGAAGAGTTTCTTTATTTTTAAAAGAATGAATGCTAGAGAATAATTTAGAAAGCTGCAAAACTGTTGACATTAAAATTTTATATTATTTTGTGTCATGGCAAAAAAAATGAAAACAGTTCAAACATATAGATTTCAAAAGATACGAATATTCGAATAAACACAACTCTACAATGAACAGTTGCAACTTTACAAAAAAACCATTAAAATGAACAATCACAACTTTTTGTAAAACATACAATTTAAATTTTTTTACCGATTTTTTAAAAAAATTATCCAAAAGGTACGATTGAAAAAACACAACTTTTAGTGGCATTTATTGGGATTAGGTATAAATATATTGAAAAGTCAAATCCAAAAACTCACTATGTAATCCATCTAACTCTAGGAAAAACACTTTAGGTATTTTTATTAAACTTTTATATTTAAAATTAACTAAAAGATGTAAATTAGATTCATCATTCCAAAAAACTTTTGTTAAATCAAGAATTAGAGGAATTTCTTGACTTTTAAAAGAATGAATGCTAGAAAATAATTAAAAAAAATGCATAAACCATTGAGACTGAAATTTTAGTTGACTTTGTGTCACAACAAAAAAAATGAAAACAGTTCAAACAGACAAATATATATATATATATATATATATATATATATATATATATTTCAAAAGATATGAATGTTCCAATCAACACAACTTCACTGTTGTAACTTTTTATAAATAACCGTTTTAATGATCCATCACAACTTTTCAGAAAATATCCAAAATGTACGATTGAAAAAACACAACTGTTAGTCACATTTATTCGGATTGTTATTATTATATAGATTCTTGTTTTTATGGACAGAGAGCTCAAGGACATAAGGCATTGTAATCTTATGAAGCTAGTGACGGCTTGTTCGAGTATTGATTTTCAAAGAAATCAGTTCATGCCTAATGGAAGTTTAGATATGTGGCTGCATCCAGAGGAAATGAAAGAGATTTATAGACCCTCAAGAACATTGACACTTTTTGAAAGGCTTAACATAGCGATAGATGTGGCTTCTGTCTTGGACTATCTTCATGTTCATTGCCATGAACCAATAGCGCATTGTGATCTAAAGCCAAGCAACGTCCTTCTAGATGATGATTTGACTGCCCGTGTTAGCGACTTTGGTCGCACACGTCTTCTCCTCAAATTCATGAGTCGTTCTTTAACCAACTAAGCTTAGTCGCTGTTAGAGGTACCATCGGCTATGCCGCACCTGGTAAGTTTATCACACATTTGTAATGTCTAAATGAAGAAAGTTATTGTATTTTGTTTTGGTACTCCAATTTTGTTTATGTGAAATATTTTGCAGAATATGGATTGGGAGGACAACCATCAATACATGGTGATATGTACAGCTTTGGGGTTCTCATTTTGGAAATATTCACTGGAAGACAGCCAACCAATGATTTATTTGGTGAAAACTTCACCCTGCACAGCTACGCAAAGTCGGCGTTGCCAGAAAGAATATTGGACATTGCAGACAAATCGATTTTCCAGAGCGGTCTGAGGGTCATTTTCCCTATTGTTGAGTGCTTGACACTGGTTTTTGCTGTAGGACTTCGGTGTTGTGAAGAATCACCTACGAATTGTTTGGCAACTAGTGAAGCCAGAAAAGAGTTAATCTCAATAAGAGAAAGGTTCTGTTAAGATTGAAGGAAGAACTCTTCTCTCTTATCTCTTCTCAATTCCCCAATACAAACTATGAACCCTAAATGATAAGATTGGAGTTACAGTTCTCCTCTCTTATCACCTTGAACAGAGTCGCAGCTCTGATCTAACAAACTCACATTGTTGATCACGCAGGATGATGTTCACCATCGTACTCTGTTTCTATGTATATTCTATAATCTTCTCTTTAGCTCATGACACGTGCTTCTTTCTCTCCCACATTTCTCTCTTATCAATACTCCCCCCATTTAAACAAGCTTGTCCTCAAGCTTGTGTCGTAGCATTTTGGTACAAGTGAAGAAACAAGAATGGAAGCAACCTCATAGAGATTCCCGAAGCATGAGGGAAGGACAGCCAAACTGCAGCCGGCTGCAAACAAGTCACTACTTTAAATGGGCCATCTGATGGAGCAGGCACTTGCAGAACTTATTGAACCCGTTATTCTCTCAAGTCTTTTGTAAAATCTGCTCACATACAGCATGTAATACAATTTATGCAATAAACCCATGATTAGTGTCATGCAGCATTCTCCAATGTGGCCACACTTGAGAGGCAATGTCTGTTGCATAGTCACTTCCATGTCTATCCCATGGCTCTTAGTTTTGTACTTGTAATGCCAAGTTTTGACCAATTTTGGCTTCTTCAACCGGAGATATATCTGTAATATATGCTTCAACACTGTAGTTGTCAATCCCAACCATAAAAGCCTTGAAACTGACTGGATCTCCTCAGCCTTGCTCTTCCAACAATGCCACACTGAAAAATAAAGTTTTTTGTGACACTTGAGCATACAAAACTTAGTGCAGATGCACCTTACCTGGAAGCTAAATACACACACAACCTGCATCCTCTCACTCTTAGTTTCTCCAGATTTATTTCCTGCAAATGGAGTAAGATGCATAATATGAATGTCTCTTTTCATGATCCGCTCCAGTACCCTTTCAAGCATATAATCCGGCCTATTCTCCATGTCAAGATCATGAATCTTATGCGATGTAGGTACAACTTTGGTGACTTTGATAGCAGAAGTGGCCAAATGTCGTAGAAGTGCTTCTGATTAAGAGACAGTAGCTTCAATATTAGATTGCAACACGACCCTATCATCTTCACAAAGTGTGTCACCCAACTGTTCCAATACCAGTTTATTTTCCTCCGTATGAAGAATTTCCCTTATAAGTGGAGCTGTAAACATTTGGTGTATGGTAAGCACTCTGTTTCTGTGCTTTCTTCCAGTAGCTTCTCCAAAGCTAACAAACCGTTCATGCTTCCTTTTATACTTAAACATCCATGATTTACGAGACAAATTCAACTTCTTATGTTGATTTAATTTATTCCTTCTCTCACACAATCTGTCGAACACATGGTGTGTACATTGCTTGCCATTGACACATTCAAGACACTGTGAACTATTGAACCTCATACTAGCAGATGGCCAATCCTCAAGAACACTTGGATATACATTTCGAATCCTAAGGCTAGGTTCCAACGTCGGGATTGTTACCTGAAGATGTGAAAGCTCTACAAGCTGATGAGATACTTGTGGAATCGATTCCAGTTGATTACTCTCAGTATTATGGATGGCTTTTTTCTCTTGGTTCCTATTCTTGACAACATTGTCTAGCTTGACTAACACAGAACTGGCTTCCACTTCCCTTAGATCATCATTTTGCAATTTCTCAAAATCAGAATCGATTAACCGAGGGCTAATCAATGTCACACTTGTGTTCATGTTACAATTCCAGTTTAATACTTCTTGCGATTGCATTATGTCCGACGGTTGCGACGTGATCTTCCCCAAACACAAATCCACTTCTTTCTTCTTCTCCGCTATTTCATCGTCTTGCTCCGGTGATATTTGATGTTGAACATGGAATCTCTCATCGGTGTTCGTTTCTTGACTCATGGCCACTGAAGGAATTGATTCTTGTTGGATCGTCGTGACATCCCTACGTATTTTGTTCTCACGCCATTGCTGGATGAGTCGGTCATTCCTTTCTTGCAATCGAAGCTTCTCTGGATCGTCATCTTCACCGAACTGAAACAATAAAGCCTCCTTCAACTTCTGCCAGCTTGAGAAAGTGCAAAGTGATTGTCGCCAGTAAAACCAAGCTTCAGTGTCACCTTCGAGAAGACTCTGTGCAAGATTCAGCTTCTCATCTCCCATGAAAGCCTCCTGGATAAAGAAATCCTCTATCCATGAAAGCCATGGTCACAATTCACCAGAAACACCATCGATGATTGGAAATCCCTCAAGACACATTGTGATTAAAATCCCCAAATTGTAAAAACCCTAACTTTCTTCAGTGTTTGATTCGATCCGTGTTCCCAAGCGCACCATTTGTTAAGATTGAAGGAAGAAATCTTCTCTCTTATCTCTTCTCAATTCCTCAATACAAACTATGAACCCTAACTGATAAGATTGGAGTTACAGTTCTCCTCTCTTATCACCTTGAACAGAGTCGCAGCTCTGATCTAACAAACTCACAATGTTGATCACGCAGGATGATGTTCACCATCGTACTCTATTTCTATTTATATTCTATAATCTTCTCTTTAGCTCTTGACACGTGCTTCTTTCTCTCCCACATTGCTCTCTTATCAGGTTCTTTAAGAGAACAACCAGACGTTGAAGTGTGAAAGGGTTTTCTCTATAAATATCATATTTTCATAATGTGTGGTTTAATTTGTGTTGTTTCCTCTGTTTATGCTCTCTTTTGTTTCCAGACAAGATTAAAATTAAAATGTTTGTGTTTCCAGCTTTACATTTTCTAGGAAGAATAATAATCTAGACAAAAAGTGAAGTACATGTGTTAACACACAACTCGTCAATACGAGCTCAGTGACTCAAAGTAAAGGAGGAATCAATGAAAAGAAGTTGAAAACCTTTTTAGTATGGGGCACAATATAACGAAAAAAAAATCATACAAACATGAAAAGAAGTTGTATATCAAGTTTAAAAACCTATAAAATTATAATAGGTTTTTTATACTAAATAACATTTTCATCATGTCATTTATCAATTTTTTTTATCAACAATACAAATTAGACAAAATTAGACTATTCTTTAGAAACCATTAATTATATTTTGGATTAAAATATTGATATATGAACAAATTATCAATTAGAATATAAAATAACATAATGCATAAGTTTTAAGCATAGAAAAAAGTTTTATAAAACTAAACAAAAAAACAATTATTCTAACTAGAGAATTTTTCATAATATAAATTAATCACAAAATAATTACTTAATATAAAGGTCAATGATGCTATATTGCTATATATAATTCTTCCATCGTTGCAGGCTTCCTTTGCACAAATAAAATAAAATTTGTAGGATGCATTTATATGGGTGTTTTACTTAATTTTTTGGGTTCAGATATTTTTTTTCCTTCTTTAATAGAACTGATTGCCCGTTTGGGGTTAAGGCACATATTTTGTTTAAAATTAGAGTGGGCCACCTTTTAAAAATACCTACTGAACTGATTATAATTTTTTTTTTTTTGGCTAAATATGTAAATATCATTAGAATGAAAAAAGTTTTACAAAAAGGTAAGACCTACAAGATAGCAGCTCTGGCAAAAAAAATAAAACAAAGCTACTATAGAGTTACAAAAAGATTTGGGTTGTTAACGGATCCAGTGGAGCATGAGATTTTGCCAATGCTTCTGCAGCCTTCTTGCAGTGATAATGTTGCGGACTTCCCGGTCGATGATCCTGAAGATGACTGGAGGGGGAAGCCTGCAAGAGTTATGGAGAAGATTGTTCCTCTGCCTCCAAATATTATAGATGACTACCTAAGTTACCACTTTTCTGAGCAACACAGGGGCAGAAGTGGTGGATTGTCTGGTCCAAGACAGGAGCTAGTTCTAGGAGCTGAATAGCCGTTACCGGGGACACAGTCTACTGAAAACCAACCTCCAAAGTTGTGCGGAGAACTCACAAGCCAACATAAGGTGATCTCTAGATTCCGACTCAATCGTGCAAATACAACATTCTGAGGATCGTAAGTGACCCCAAGCAGCAAGTCTTTGACGGGTAGGTAGCCTGTCAAGAGTGGTAATCCACATTTGGAAAGCAAACCGGGGTATTGCACTCTTGAACCAAACAGAAGGGACCCAATTCATCAGAGAGTCCCTAGGTCGTAGAGCGTCCCAAGTCCTTGCAGAGGAAAACCCTTGACAAATCACATCATTCACCGACCAAACAAAGGCATCATTAGGCAACTCAGGGGACGGGGCCGGGAGAGAGGAGATGTGATCATGAATATCACGAGCTTCAGATGATCTAGATAAGGGAACAATCCATTCACCATTATTGTAACCGTCTGCAACTTTTGCTTCCCGCGGAATTCTCAGATGCCGATAGCCAAAGTCACCAAGCTTCTTGAATAAAGGACCAAGAGAGGTCCAGCTATCAAACCAGTAAGATGCCTTTAAGCCATTTCCCACCTAAGTCTTAATGAACTGCTCCGCAAGTGGCCTTAAGCCAAGTAGCATCTTCCAAGTACAGGTGTCAGATGGTGAAGCATTTATTTCCCAGAGGGATCTGGTTTTGATATGATGATGATGGTGCCAGGCAGCCCAGACCGAACCATTACTCTCGAACAACCGTCAGATGAGTCTTAGAAGAAGGGTCTTGTTCCACTCTAAGAGACTTCTAAAACCAAGTCCACCCTCTTCCTTAGGCAGGCATAAGGTTTTCCAAGACACCTTTGCCACTTTACCTTCCTCGATATTTCCAGACCATAAGAATTTCTGGCAAAGACTTTCCAACTTTTTGATACAGTCCTTTGGGAGGATAAATGAGGTCATCCAGAAGTTGATGGTGCCAAATATAACCGAAGAGATCAGCTGAACGCAACCCGCAAAAGACAGGGATTTAGTTGACCAGGATCTAAATCTTCGAGTAATCTTATCGATCAGTGGCTCATATTCAGCAATACGGAGCTTTCTGCACATGAGAGGGAGGCCCATATCTTATAGGTAGGGTGCCAGGTGGGAAGCCGTAGGAGACCGCAGTTGATACTTTAGTTTGATCCTGACCCGCAAGAAAGAGTTGGCTTTTATCCTTATTCACTTGTAGACCCGACCATGAAGCAAAGTCATCCAGAGTTTCACATATTCCGTGCAAGGAGGAGCTACCACCATCGAAGAAAATCATAACATCATCTGCAAACATCAAATGAGAGATGTCCAATTCAGAGGCTTTAGGGTGGTAGTGAACATAGCCACTTGCAAAGCGAGAGTGTAGCAATTTGGAGAAAACCTCCATATTAAGGACGAACAGGTACGGCGAGAGGGGATCTCCCTGCCTTAAACCCTGAGAACTCTTGAAAAAACCTCCACTGCAACCATTAACTGCGCTTGAGAATGATGCTGTGGAAATGCATTGATGGATCCAGTTGATGAATTTCTCAGGGATGGCAAGAGCACGCATGGCAGCTATGACAAAGTTCCATTGTACCGTGTCAAAATCTTTGCGAAGATCGACCTTGAGCATGCCCCTGGGTGATATGTTTCTCCAGTTGTAACCGTGGACCATCTCGGTAGCTAAGAGGACATTTTCAGCGAGCGACCTACCTGGAAGTAAAGCAGACTGCGCCGGTGATATGACAATGGAAAGAAGCTTTTGCAGTCTGCCTGTGAGGAGCTTCGCAATGACCTTGTAAAGAGTGTTTAAGCACGAGATTGGTCTGAAATCAGCAGTGGATGTAGCATACATGGTCTTAGGGATAAGGACTAGCGTGGTAGCATTCCACTGTTTTAAAAGCTTACCCGAGCTAAAGAATTCTTCTATGGCTTCAGTGACTTCAGCACCAATGACACTCTATGTTGCTCGAAAGAACTCAGCAGAGTAGCCATCTGGACCGCACGTCTTGTTTCTCGGTAGAGAAAATAATGCTTCCTTGATTTCGTCCTTGGTGAAGAGGCGCTCAAGGTCTCTGATTTGATCAGGAGAGCAGCGATACGACAATAGGAGGTTCATGTCCTCCTGCTCAAGTAAACAGGGGCCTACCTCAGCTCCCAGGAGATTCTCAAAATACTTCACACAGTGATCAGTGATGCCTTGTTGCGCTTCTATTCTCACGCCATTACTGTCATAAAGTGTATGGATCGTGTTGATAATTGAGTAAATGGTATAAAGAAAAAAAAACAGTGTGGGGTACGTGCCCCACCCTTTAATGCCTTGCGTCCGCCCCTGGGAATCATTGTCTTAACTGCTACGTTCTTGGTCTATCATGATTTTGGAAACTAAGACTACAATATTTGCAATTTCTTGGCAGAGAAGACATGTAATGCCTCCTGTTTTAAGATCGATGTTTTAAGACTATCATGTTTTAAGATCGATGTTTGTAGTTTATTTTGTCTTTCTATGTAAGTTTATTGGTGTATTTGACTTCTTTTGAAGCTCGTAAAACCTATAGAGTGTTTGATGGAAAAAAAAAAAAAAAGACATGTAATGCCTCCATTAAAATCATCTTACCGAACAAGGCTTGGGTTAAGAATATATAAAGCCCAATTAGTTCTTGCATGGCCTCTGTATTTGTTATGATAATCCATTTTGTTGGACTTATATCAAGCTTATACTAAAAATTATCGACGTGAACAATGTGTACGACAAATTTAAAATTCATAGCACTCCAAATCAAGAAAGCCAAGTGGTGCCATGTACTTCATTTTTGCATCTGATATGTACTTTTTAGATCTATTAATATACTACTAGTCACTAAAGTCTAAAAGATATGTATTTCAATTCAACTTCTAACCAAATTTTAATTTACTAGTACTATTATTCTACAATGTCCTCGGCCTGGAGTCCCGTGAACCCATCTCCAATCCCGTACGTGTCAAATACTATCAAGCCAGCTTTATCAAACCCAACACGTGATTTATTACCATCCGTAGGTTTTTTCTTTTTCTCCCGAACAAACCGCGTTGCTCAGTTTTATCATTCATCACCTGTAACCGTCTCTACCCGTGGATTAAAAAAAAAACATCATCTCTCTTCTCTAAAATAGCACACGCCTTTTTCACCGGCTATATCCGGTAATTTACTCTATTATTATATATATATATATTTTTTTTTGGCCAATCTCTATTATTATATATATTTTTAGCTAATTTTTACGTATAAGGGCTTTTTATCTTCTTCTTCTCCTTCTACTTTGTTTCTAAACAAATTTCAGGAGAGAGCTCGTCGTATAAGCCACTGAATTCGATTTTGACCTCACAACCCAAAATTTTCCCGAGAAAATCTCTTTCAACCGAACGAATTTGAAAACTCACCAAGAAGGTTCTCTATCTCTCTCCCACATTCTCTCTATCTTTCAATTTCTCGTAATCAATTTTGTCTTTAATCTTTGTAGTTTTTTTTTTTTCTCGATTTATACAGATTCTGAGATCTTTTTTGCGTCTCTTCGTAAAACAATGGAGGTGAAAGTAGCTACCACGACGTCGTTTCATTGGTCAGGACATCACACGGCGATTCCTCAATGTCCGTCGTTTTCTCAAACCCTAACTTCCTCTAAACGCCGTCGTTCTTCTCGTGGAAGAGCCGGAGATGCCTCCTCCGTTGTTGGAGGTTCTTTATCTTGTCAGAGCAGACTGAAACCTTCCACGTTTCTTGGAACACAATCTGGGAAGCTTAACCGATCTAAATCTTGTGAGCTTTGGCAATTCTCTAAGGTAACAACAACAACAACAGATGTGGTCAAGAGAAATAATAGTCCGTTAAGGAGAGTTTGTAGTGCGAGCTCTGGTTTCTTCTCGGACGAAGCCTTCTCTGTAAAGATGCAGGAGTTAGCTTCACAATTCAGGATTGCAGGTCAAGATGACGAAGAAGAGAACAAACACAAATCAGAACCAGTAGGTACTCGTAGATTTGGTTCTGTGAAGCTATTACAAGAGTCTGTTCCGGGTTTAGCTTCTCTTGAGGCACCATGGGCAGAGATGGTTAACCATTCAAGCATTGAGCGTAAGGCAAACAGTGTTGATTTGCCTCTGTCGCTTAGGATAATAAAGAGGAAGCTACAAGAAGAAGCGCTTAAAGAAGCTAGTGCATCTAGTTATTGTTCTATCAATAGAGCTTTTTCTTCTATGGTTTTCATGTTTGAGGAGCTACATAGCTTTGCGTTGCAGACTAGGGTGGGTGTTCTTAGGCAGGTTAAGAAGGAGATGCATGCTTCTTTGCTTTGGATTTTCCAACGCGTGTTCTCTCAGACACCTACTTTGATGGTTTATGTGATGGTTCTATTGGCTAACTACACTGTGCATTCAGTTGCATCAAACCTACCTATTGCAGCATGTCCTCCAGACTCAGAGACAAAAGACGTGCCATTGGGTAGTAAAGGTACAGATCAGACGCATCAAAGGATTGATTTTTCTTCATTTAAGGAGTCTAGTGTAAGTGGAAGAGATGGTAAAGGGATTGATGAGTCCAAATGGTTAGGTTCGATCAGTTTTGACAAGGGCTCCCACTTACCGACACATCGAGACTCGGTTTCAGGAGAAGGGATGAGAGAGGAGGAGCTGAGTCTGTGGAATTCTATGGTTGAAGTAGCAAATCGAATGCAGGATTCCCCTATTGACCGTGACATGAGATTGAGCTTTGTTTCACCGGTCAGTGCAAGGATTGAATTGGATGATTATGCCAATTACACTAGAACAGAGCTTTTATATAAGATAGGTTTGGCTCAAGAGCCGAACAACCATCTGCTCCTAGCTAACTACGCTCAGTTCCTTTCCCTCGTTACTCAAGACTACGACAGGTGATATATCCTTGACCTATTCTTACATCTAACATTCAAGAGTTTATTACTTGTACATTGTGAAGTATATCCTTGCACTTTGCTCATTGAACGTCAAAGGTGTGTAGATTGGTCATGATTCTATATAACTTTGGAACTTGACAAATGATGTTTGCTTTTGGATGTGTATTAGAGCGGAGAACTGCTTCAAGAAAGCCATAGAGTCAGAAGATGTAGATGCGGAAGCGTACAGCAAATATGCTATCTTCCTGTGGAAAGTTCGGGACGATCTCTGGGCGGCTGAGGAGAACTTTCTAGAAGCTATATCTGCAGACCCTACCAACTCCTTCTACGCCGCCAACTACGCCAACTTCCTCTGGCAAACGGGTGGTGAAGAAACATGCTTCCCATTAGAATCGTCTGAGTCTCCTCAGGAAATGGCTTAGGAACGAATGAATGATGTGGTTTGTTAGCAGCAGTCTGCAGTGAAGAGAGACAGGGACAGAACTTAGGTACACGATAGAAGCAAGAGGAAAACTGTAAGTAGTGTTTTTGAGTGAACCAGTGCAGCTGATGAGCATTGCTTCTCTTTGGTTCTTTTTGTTTTTTTGGCTTTTGCCTAACTTTCCACTCAGTAGTAAATACGGTCGTAGATTCCATTGGCTTACTGATCATGGATGCGTCCAATAAGAAAGAACATGTGTAGATCCAACACTACTAATAATAATCACTGAGCATTGCTTTTGGTGAAATAATAAGTGAGCATATTTGCATCGTTTAATGTAATTGTTACTGTCTTTGAGCTTCGTTCAGCAGTGTTGTGGTGCAAACAGAGACTCACACACAAGAGTCTACCGCTCTAGCGTTGAACAACCTTTTCCAATAAATGGGCCTCGGCCCAATTTTAGCCATGTATTGTGACAACATCGCACACTCAAAAAACCAAGACGTGTCTCTTCCTCATTCATACGTTACATTTGAAGAAATAAATCAGACAAATGGGAGAATTTGACTATGTGCAATCTTCCATTTTAAGCTAAAGAACCTCTTACAAATAATATAATCACAATAACCTGTTTACTACATATATTTGTGCCCATATATATCTAAATAATATTAAAACCAAAATAAAAATGTATCCAAGTAATTTAAGAAAAATGTGTGAAGGGGAAAGAGAAATAGGATAAGACACTTGTGGAGAGCTTGTGCCAAGAAAAATCCAACGGCTCAGATTCACCTAACCTCATTATAATCCTTTTGTAACAAATGCCACACGAAGACAGACAGACAAACACACACAGTTCCGATAAAAAAAAAAAAAAAACAGGGAAAGAGAAGAAGAAGAAGAGAGGAGATAAGCAACAATGGTTTCTTCACTTCTGTCATTTGCTCCGGCCACCGTCAGGGTTTACGCCACAGGCGCAAAGGGAGCTTCAGGCCCCGCAAAGGAGGAGAAGAATCCCCTCGACTTTGTTCTTGGGTTTATGACAAAGCAAGATCAGTTCTACGAGACTGATCCAATTCTCAAGAAGGTGGAGGAGAAGCAAGCTACCAGAAGCAGTGGCACTACCAGTGGCAGAGGAGCTACCAAAAGCAGTGGCACTACCAGTGGCAGAGGAAGCGTTCGCGGTGGTAAGAACTCAGCTCCAACGCCTGTTGCCCCCAAGAAGAACGAAGGTGGATTTGGTGGCTTAGGTGGCCTCTTCAAAAAATAAAAGAAACATGTATAGTAATTTGCATTGTTTATGCCTCTGTTTTTATTCTCTATAATTCTTCGGATTTCAATTATATATATAAGCTACTCTTTCTTCATCTTCTTTGACATCACATGATCTAGTTATTGTTTTTCTGAACAATTAATCAAGATTCACTCACTTCTTCGAGAAATCTGAGATTAATAGACTAGTATGAGTAAAATGCTAATGCAAATTTTTGTGGACGAAAATGAGTAATGGTAATGCAACCTTTAGTGAGGGTCCTTTAAGAGTTGCTTTACACATACATCAGTCCTTTCAAGAACAGAGCAAAGGGATGATTCATATACAAAGAGGACCTTGTAGGAATTCAAGAGTGTGATTCACACTATTTTCAAAGCAGATATAATATGTAAAGGCTTTTTATACATCCGAATCAATTATATACTTTTGCCAAGTTCTCTTTAAGAGACTGTATCTAGCAAGAATAACAAACATCCAACAAAATCTACGAGTTATATCACCAAAGTCATACTCCAATATGGTTCTTCCAATTTTGATTCAAGTGTTATACGCATGCTGGAACCATGAATGCTATGCTTAGGCAATGGTGATAACTAGACCTGACCTGGAGATACCAGAAGGCAGCCAGGAAAGAGCTGATAAACCGTGTTAGAAACTGTCTTTATGGTTATAATTGATGATAGAACATAGTAGCTATTAACTGGAGCTAGCTTGTGCCGGGAGTAGAAGCTCTTGCTTTCCTTTGACAAAGACTGCGAGTTCTTCTGGTGCAACCACCATACTTAACCACTTCTGCAGTTCTTCACCCTCTACTTTCTCTTTCTCTGCACCAAAACATGACATTTCATCGAAATGAGCCAATTATCACATCAAACTCAAGCAAAGCCATGGAAGAACAAAACTTTTAGCGATGATATCTTATAGTGTCCTAAACGTTTTCAAAATCTGTTTCGATGAAAGTAAATAACCTTATACTACTATACCTTCAAGTTGAGCACCAAGCCCTTCCAATACCTCTGGATTAGCGCGTACAACAGACAGTGCAACATCGAGAGCAGATTGTAACAAAATTGTCACTTCTTTTTGAACAAGATCAACTAGTTTCCCCTGTGTTGTAACATGGAAGGTTAGCTCTTGCATTCTTTCAAGGGATATTATAGAAACCTAGGAAAGTGCAATGTAAAAGGACTGTAACCTGATCTCTTCCCCATGGTGAGCCTCCAGAGTCGTCAATCCCACCACCAGAAAGTGTAGCCACAGACACAGGTCCGATTTTTTGGTTAAGACCATATTCAGCTACGGCCTTGTATGCCATATCAGTCGCCCGCCTTATATCATCAAAGGCACCTGTTGATATACGCCCTGAGTATACAACTTCTTCGGCTGCACGACCTCCAAGAAGGGTAACCAGACGTCCAAGCAGCTCATCAATGAAGAGCAAATATCTGTCTTCACTGGTAGGAGGAATATATGTAAATCCCAATGCCCCTCCTGTTCTTGGCAATATGCTTAATTTCTGACAAGACAATGAAGATGAGTTAGACTTGAATCATCTACACACATTAAACAGCAGAGACAATGAGCATACATATATAATTTTTTTTTTTTTTTTTTGCATTTTACCTCCACGCGTGGCTGTCCAGTAAGAAGATTTGCAACAGCAGTACCAACCACTGCATGCCCAGCTTCATGCCTTGCAACCACTGCCTTCTCATTGCCTTTTAGTCTTGCAGATTTTTTCTCTATGCCCTGAAACAGATGCTTTGTAAAAATCATATTTTGACAATTGCCTTAAATAATCAATAGAACAGAAAAGTTATAGAGGTACCGCTATTGATCGCTCCACAGCTTGAATGAAGTCAATTTTCTCAACAGTCCCCTTGTTCTGTCTTCCAGCTAGCAAGGCAGCCTCATTTACCAAGTTTGCAAGGTCTGCCCTGCAAAAATAGGAAAAAAGTGTTTATGATATATACTATACACCCAAAAACGTATAACTGAAGTAAATTCAAATCAGCGATAATATAGAAAATTGTACCCCGTAAAACCAGTGGTCATTGAGGCAATATTACCAAGGTTGACATCATGTCCCAAAGGAAGCTCTTTCTTTGACACATGGACTCTCAAAATGGATTCTCTTCCAATTTTGTCTGGCGTTTCCACCTGAAAAATGCATCAGTGCCTTTGAGAGAACCTTATCAAAATGCCTAACTATTTACAAATATATAGAGTTAATCCATTCTACCAACCGTAACAACACGATCAAATCTCCCAGGACGACGCAGGGCCGGGTCTAAGACATCGGCACGATTTGTAGCTCCAAGAACGATAACCGCAGAGTTGCTATCAAAACCATCCATCTCCTGCAGAAAAGTTCCCAACGTATGAATGATTCAAAGAAAAATTAAGCGTGCTACTTATGCAGGAAATGTGCATGAGAGAAGACTTACCGTAAGCAACTGATTCAAAGTTTGCTCCCGTTCGTCGTTGTTGCCGACTCGGAATTTACCATCACGGCTTTTTGCCACAGCATCTATCTGGAGAAAAGGAAATAGAAAATGTTGTTTAAGATGCCCAGAGGTATATAACGTACTGGAAGTAATCTGACTACGGATACTAACCTCATCAATAAATATAATTGATGGAGCTTCCTTCTTGGCCCGTGCAAAAAGATCCCTTACACGTGAGGCGCCCATGCCGACATACAGCTCTACAAACTCACTTGCAGAGCAACTAATGAAGGGGACTTCAGCTTCCCCAGCGACAGCCTTCGCAAGAAGGGTTTTCCCTGTTCCGGGAAGACCAACCTAAAAAGAAAAGAATCAAAGGCATCAAAGTCTAGAGGAGAGCCATTGTAACCAAACGTTTAAAGCGAAATCAAATGATATAACTCACCAATAGGACACCACGCGGAGGACGTGCACCTAGACGGACATACTTGTCAGGATTTCTAAGAAATTCCTGCATCAATTAATCCATGTGTAAAAAGACAAATACTAGACTGAGAACAATGCTCTAACAATAAGTACGTGCAGAGTCTTTAAGGACTGAAAAACCTACCACAATTTCTTCTAGCTCTTCCTTTGCTTCATCAACACCTGCAACATCTGCAAAAGTGATTGTTTCACCTCCACCAGAGACTTTTCCCCCATCAGGACCACTAGACTTCCGGGTCCTAAGCTGGCCAGTTGTATTCTGTGTACAGCCATAGTCTTTTTAGGAACTTGAAATAATTTAAACAACCATACTGAAATATACTGGAGATGCAAACCGTGGAGAAGCTTAGAGGGAATCGAATAAGCCCTGCAAGCACCGCTATGTAGAAAAGAGCTATCTGCAACAACAGATAAAAAGAGAGAAACTTTTCGAATAAATGCTTGCCAAAAGTGAAAATGAAGTCCATTCTTTAGAAAAGGCCATCCTATTTAAGGAGTAGCACAAATAGTGAAAAATGCGGTGTAGCACCAGTTGCCTTACCAATCCAGAGTTGAAGAAGCCCCCAGAGCGTTTCTCAGGAGATCCAAATTCCACATTATTACCAAGCATCTTCTCATATGGTGTTTTGATGTCACCAGGTCTTGTGGTGGAATACACAACTCTCTTCGTGGGAGACACAGTTCTAAGCAGCGATTCAGACGACTCTGACAACCTATTACTTCCACTCTCTTTCCACTTTCCATCATCTCTTAACTTAAACAAAACTTGAACCCCATCAACCTCCACTTTCTGAACCTGGTTACTGTTAACTTTACTTAAGAACTCACTATAAGGCACACTCACGAAAGTCGTCTGAACTCGAGGCTCCGAGCCAGGTAAAGGTATCCCAGGCCAAAGCAATCGCATCACAAACATAACAACACCCAATTGCAACAACAAAACTCCAATCCCCTGAGCTTGGATTATAGGCTGCCACTGCCACTTCTTCTTCTTCCCCTTTGATGATGACCACCACACCTTATCTTCCCCTTGCTTCGACGATGAACCCGACTTCCCCGGAGTACTCTGGCTTCTTTCTTCATCCTCACTACTCTCACTCGAACCCTCTATCTGATCATCATCTTCTTGACAATCCACAACAACTCTTCTGCTCGTCTTCCTTGAAAACCCATCAAAAAGATTAAACCTTTCTTGATTTCTCAACACCGTAACAGCTTTCTTCTTCTTCTCCAGAGGAAGCGGGATTGAGTTGGAGACGAAGCGATTCGGGTTCTGGAGATAAACCCTACAACGATGGTTGAAAAAGCTCGAAGCTTTCGAGTACAATAGAGTATTATGACTAACACAAGTAGCGAATTTGAACCTAGCGTAGTGGTAGTTGATTCTTGGTTGAGAAAATTCGAATGTTGTAGTAGTGGTAGTCATAATTTCGAAACCCTAGAAATTGGGGAAATCAAAGAACGCACATTTCATATTTTTTTTTTATATATATATCCATCTGTCTAATTCAAGACGACAGAGGTTCGCTGGGAAATTCAACTTCGAATATTGATCGTTGGATCGATCGTTAGATTAAAAATCGACCGTCGATATCACGAGGGGCGACTAAATTATAACACCGGGCACCGGCAAAGCCGAGTAATCCAGTGTGACACGGCGCACTGGACCAAATGGTGCAAAAGAGGACACGTGGATTAACAGTTTCATGGCCGAAGGAAGCCCAAAAATAGGCCTACTCAATCCTACTCTTTTAGAAAAGAAAAAAAAAACCACTCAAAATCACTTAGGGGGTGTATTCAAACTAATATTCCAAGTGATTTTAGATTTCATGAGATTTTAATTTTTTTTTTTTTTAGGGAAGTTGATATGATTTGTTGTAAAATTCTTTCAAATCCCATCTAAAACCATGTGATTTGGATTTCTGTATTTTTAACTAAAGAAATCCTCTCAAATCCTAAAAATTATTAAAATCCAATTCTACAGACTATTTTGAATAACAGTGGATTTTGAGATAGATTTTTAAATCATTAATTCAATAACAGTGGATTTCAGGAGACTTTTTAAAATCTATACTATTAATTGGGGAGTACAAAAAAAAGAAAAAAACAAACTTTTGGCAAAAAATGCCATATAATACCCCTACCAAAGAAAACAAGGAAGAAGAAAGAAAAAAAAATAAGGGCAACAAGGTAAATTAAAAATGAAAACAGACGCGGATCCTAAGTCTTTGTTATAATCTCATTCGGATCATGTTTAAGGTACAACTGTATCCAAACGCATTCTTTCTCATATACTTGCGAGCAAATTAACTAAACATGAGATAAATATGCTAATTACAACAGATAATTAGGAAACAACCGTATCAACGGTTTGATCCCATTAAAACCCCAAAAAAAAACTGATTACTCGAAAATCTCGTTTATAGCAACTAACCAGTTTTAATTTTTAAATTAAAGTCCCAAATCAAGAATAATCAAAACCCGAAACTTAAGTATTTCCAAAACTAACATAATCAGATTCTATCATTTCCATAATCTTCAAATCATCATTCAAAATAACATACGTATAAACATTCAATCATCAAGATCATATCAAAACATTAACTGCAAATATTAATCGTTAATCACAAATATTCTCTTATCAAACAATCACAACAACCATTTCGATTTCATTATCTTTTATAATGACTTATTTAATAGCATTTATCAACAATCAAAACTAAAAGCAGAAATATCGTATTAAACCCAAAATCAAATCAAGAAGAGAATATCTTATATTCATTGCATCGAATATTCTACATTTAAACCAAACCCAACTTCAAATATCTATATAAACCATAGAATACATTGCAAATCTTAAAACTCATCAAACCTACGAAAAAAGAATAGAAATTTACCTTCGATTAAGTCATGGCTGCGGTGAATGGATTCACACATGTTTTGGATCTCAAAGCCTACAAGAAAACGTAGAAAATCAAAGTCAGGATTGTCCACACATGGAAACAATACACAACATACGCGGGAGAAACTATAGAAATGATTCTGGCTGATTTTAAAGTAAGTTTCTTGATTTCTCCTTATAACTTATAAACATATATACTTCAAACCAGAAAGTTAACTAATGTTTTAATGTTTTTTCAATTATGTTATTATAGGGAGACCTCATTCATGCTACTATTAAGAAGCAGCAATTCAACAAACACCAAAGACTTATTGTTTTTGGTGATTGGCGAATTATCGAGAACTTTCAGCTGTCAAGATCAACAGGGAAGTTCCGGGCAACAAAGCATCAATACAGAATGACCATCATGAATTCCACCATCATAAGCCGATGTGATTTTGTTTCAAATGATTTTTATTTGGATCTAGCTTCTTTCGATAACATACTCGCTGATGATGGTTTGAATGAAAACATTCTAATTGGTACGCTAATATATGGTTTAGTTATCTATTAATGGTTTGAATTACTATCCTATGTTATTACCTGAATAATATAAATTCCCCTACTTTAGATGTTGTTGGACAGGTTGTTTCGTCTGGAGAAATAAAAACCTCAGAGCTTAATGACAAACCCCAAAAAGAGGTTAGAGGTCATCCTTCGAGATACAAGGTAACAAGACTATAATAGATATTTTGTTTATTAACTAATCATCTCAGTGACTAACGTGTGTATTAAATTTTGTGGTATTACAGTGACCAACGTTTGTCATGCACCCTTTGGGGGAAGTTTGCAGACAAAATGTGGACAACATGTCATGAGGCAAATGAGGCAATAGTCACCTGTTTGATCCGCTGTGCAAAGATTAACACATACAATGGTATGTATTTATAGAGTATTTGTACTTTGTTTTTACGGAATTATGTGTAGGGTTCTTAATGATGTCTATCTAATATTTGTAGGAGAAAGAACCATTTCAAATGCCTTTGATATGTCGTTGCTGCTAATCAATGCTGAAGACTACCCTACTGTTCAAGATTTTGTCATCAAGTACTATTCCACATTTCGTAATTTATACTATTGCATCAATCTATACTATTAATAATATAGAAATCAATGTTTATACAATTGTTTTCTTACTACTAAACAGGCTTCCACAAGATGATTTGAAGATTACTTTCGGTGAAAGGAATTGTGATTGTCTAAAGCCTAAACATGAGGTTGATGATTACATCAACCAGTTCCCACGAAGTTCTATACCAGATCTTCTTGAAGCTCAGATGGTAATTACGATAGCTTATTAACTAGATGTAGTGCTGATTTTTTTCATTTCTGATTTGCTATTCTGTGTTATAGGAGGGGAAATTCAAAATCTATTGTAGTATCTACCACATCGATATGGAGTTTGGGTGGTATTACTTTACGTGTGTTAAGTGTAAGGGAACATGTTTGAGGGTACCAAAAAAAGAGAATGAAATCATTACTAAAAACAAAAAAAAGTCTCTTTGAGTGCAAGAGTTGCAACCAAGATGTTTCGAAGGTTGTATGCAGGTACTTGATTTCTATACTTTATATTTATAGCTTTGTTAACATATAGATCAAGGAAATGTTTATTGACCCTTTGGTTATTGATTTGGCCTATGCTAGGTATAAACTCGTGCTTGATGTCATGGATAGCTCTGGTGAGTCAAAGTTTATTCTTTTTGACAACAATGCTATCAAGATAGTCAATCAAACTACTACAGATGTACTTGGGGGTCAATATGATAAGGTAACTGATTGTTATTTAGCTATCAATTGACCATTTTCTCATGATAATAATAATTCAAACAAATTGTACTATTAATATATTCCCAGATTCAGGATCCTACTATTGTGCCACCTGCTTTGCAAGCTTTGGTTGGAAAGTCATTCTTATTCCTAGCTTCTGTTGAAACCGCTAACATTGTTAATGGTAAAGAGACTTATAAGGTGTCCTATGTTGAGATGGGTGACAAGAGTAGATTTTTGATAATATTGAAGAATCGGAAAAACAGAATGATCCTATGGATATGATCTCTAATGAAGTTCAGGTAGAAAACGTTTTCTTTAAGTTTTTTTCAAAAAAATGAAACATGTTCGTTGATTTAAACATCTCAATTTTCAGGATCAGACGAATAGCAATGTTATTGGGACATCTGTGACCACACCCTCATCGAAACGTAAAGAGGATTCGAATGATGATGCCACAACACAATCTTCAACATCAAAGAAGCAGTGTCTACCATCAATCAATCAGGCAATAGAAGAAGCAAAGGAAAAGATTCAAGGAGAGGAGGAAAAGATTCAAGGAGAGGAGGAAAAGATTCAAGGAGAGGAAGACAAGATTCAAGGAAAGGAATACGCGAGGCCTTAATTTTTTAAGCGGATCGTGAAGTGTTTTAATTGATTAGTTGGTTTTCTGTTTAGCATCAAATAAACTAGGATGGTTTTTTTAGTTTAAATTTAGAATATTCTTCCGAATAGTCTAAGTTTAAGCTTTTTTCCATGCTAGACATTTCTAAGTTTTCGTTGTTACATTTAATTTTAATGAGATTTACAAAAAAAAAACAGAATCATTTATGCTTATAAAAACTTACTGGTATTATTAACATTAGTGAAAAAAAAATAATGATTGTAGTCGACTCAAACATACCTGTTCGGGAAAAAATATAAAGCTGAATGTACCAAGACCTTTGCGAAGAACTCATAATCCTACATAGAGGAACAAGTTTAGTAGAATATTTGCAGTTAAAATACATAAGCATAATTGAATAAAAACCACAGAACATAAAAAAAAGGAAAAAAGATGGCTAGCTACATGAAGTATAGGTGAATACATGGTCACACATACCAACTATATTATTGTATACTCAACTACACAAAGTATATGTATTACATGGCCACATGCATGAACTATATGACGTTATGTGTTCAACACCATAGACATACAATCTGGTACACTGATTGATTAATTCCGGTGAAAACCGGTGTTGACTCCGGCGTTGGCCAAAAAAAAATTTCTAAAATTAAAAATAAAAAATAAGAAGTTATTATATTAAATCATTTATGGTTTTTATTAATTAAAAAATATTCTATTCAATATCTAAATATTTTATATATATTTCAAAAATATATCTTAAATGTAAAATAGAGAACTCAAACCTTAAAAAAATTTCTAAAAATTAATTTAACATATTGTATTTGTGCAAAAGAGGGTAAAAATGAAAATGTTCATATGTTAAAAGTAAACATTGTAAATTTTTTTGTTGTTGTTTATATGTTAATTCACTATCTAAAGATATTTTTAAAATATTTCCTAAATATATCCTAAATGTAATATAGAGAACCCAAACCTTAAAAAAACAATTTCTAAAAATTAATTTAACATATTGGAATTGTGTAAAAGAGAGTAAAAATGAAAATGTTCATATGTTAAAAGTAAATATTGTTAATTTTTTATTGTTTAAATGTTATTTTGAGTATGTAAATTTTAAAGTAAAGAGTGTCTAATTTTTTTTATAACAATTACCATGCAAAATTTAGAGTAAAGAGTCATATACTCAATCTTTTGCATATTATTTTCTAATGAATGTAGTTGAATTTGATTTTATTGATTTTGTAGTAATTAAATAATCTGATTATGAGAGATTTATATATATATATATATATATATATATATATATCTTGAAAATAATTATAATTTTTTTTATATCTTGAACATAATTATAAATGATTTTATATCTTGAAGATTATTATGAATGAATTTTTTATATCTTAAAAATAATTATAAATGATTTGTATTTAACTATTTACTTTAGCTTGAAAAATAAAAAGTAATTAATTATAAGAATGAATATATTAGAGATATATAAAAAATATTTGGATATTGAATAGAAAATGTCTTTTAATCATGAAAACCCATAAATAATTTACTATAATATATATATTTTTTTAATTTAGAATTTTCTTTTTAAGTGTTGGTCAACGCCGGTCTTTGCCGGAGTCAATTGACCGGTGTACTGGATTATATGTCTATGATGTTGACCGCATAACGTCATATAGTTCATGCATGTGGTCATGTAATACATATACTTTGTGTAGTTGAATATACAATAATATACTTGGCATGTGTGACCATGTATTCACCAATACTTCGTGTAGCTAGCCATCTTTTTTCGTAAAAAAAAAAAAAATTTCTATAGTTTCCATAGAACAAACAATAATTAAAGTGTAATTAAAAATTACTTATGAAGTGTCGACAGAAAATTGTTTTAAATAAGATGATCACAGAAAATCACGGAAAATATCTTCCCTAACTGAGTAGATTACGAGTAAACAATTTTAGCAATGATCACAAAATATTAAGGCTTAAAAGAGGAATTTATGTCAACAACTAATTATGGGAATAAATCAAATCAGATATTATCATGCTTTCTAACCAACTAATTTAATATGTCATAACTAATTCTTCAGATTACGAGTAAAACAATATTAGCAATGATCACATAATATTAAGGCGGGAAAGAGGAATTTATGTGATCACATAATATTGAGGCGGGAAAGAAGAATTTATATCTGTTTAACTAATTATGGGAATAAATCAATTCAGATATTAAGATGCTTTCTAAACAACTAAATTGATATGCCATAACTAATTCTTCAGATTCTAAGGTTTTTAAAAACATTAGAAAAAATAATAAGCTTCCTCATCGTGGAAAAATTCATTTTAACATTGTCAAAATGAAGAAGAGAAAAAATAAGCTCCAATGCGGATCTCAAAAGAACACACAAAGCAGTTTTATAAAAAAACGAAAGTCACAATTCAATGATGAAAACCTAAATCCTAATACAGTCAGTAATCAAAGTGCAGTAATTCAAGTTGAAGCAGTTTTCAACTGACTTTTCGATGGTTTGAATCACAAACCTGATTATGCAAAAAAGGTTTCTCATCTTCACCCGAATCACCCACATGTGTTTAGCTTCCAATCTGGTATGGCCATAGTAGATATGTTAAATATACTTAGAAATTATTTAAACATGTTATCTAAAACTGTTTATTTTAATAGGATCTTCTACTAGGACTACATCTAAATCAAGACCAGTGTTGTCAGATGTTACAAACCTGCTTGGCGGTCCCAACCGTGACAAACATGCGGCAGCAGCAAAACTTATAGCTAATACAGTCAGTATCAAAGATGGGAAGCTTGAATCTGCAATTACTATACAAGGTTTGTGTTAGTTCATAAATAACCATTAATATAAAAGCTATCGTCTAATAGCTACACCTAAGTGTTATTCGTATTCAGGAACCTTCCTTCCTCATGATATTACCTTGCCCAACCATTCACAAATTGCGGAAGATACTCCACCTAACAAACAAAGACAAACCAGCAGGATATTTAAACAACTTAGTTCTCCATCAGTAAATAGCAAACAAGGTATTACACATAATTATTATCAACAGTAGTGATTTGAAAATGTCTTATGACTGTTCACTTAGTAGGTAATCATCTTTACTGTTATAGTTAACTAATCTGTCTCTATTATAGCATCAAAATGAAAAGGAGACTAGACTGAAACAAGTATCTTTCATGGGTGGTGAATGATGATGAAATGATGAATGTATGCAATGGTGAGATGTGAATGGATAGATGGATGGGTGTTTCAATTCCCCTTATGCTGTTGCAGTATAAGAGGTGTCAATCCTAAATGAGTGTTTGTGAACAATTAAGATATGTATATGAATCTAAGTTAAGCCAAATGCAAAGATTGTTTGTCACTACAATCCTAAGATGAAAATGTAAAGATGCAGAAAGTAAAACTACAAGAACTAAGAACTAAATGTGAATGGAACAGAATGATTATGACTATATGAAGCTAGAACAGAAATAGAAACTACTATGATGAACTAATACAAGACAATAATTAACAGGACAATGAGTAGATGAAACAGTAATGCAAATAGGAATGAAACAGAACAATCACAAATCATAAACAAGAGTTCTGGGGATGAACTCAAGCAAGCACTCGACCGAGTGTAGGTCGAGTGCAGGGTCGAGCTGGATAAATCCGAGAAACAGAGCAACACAATAAAAACAGAGCAATGCAAATATGAATCAAACAACAAGCAAACAACATGATTAAGACTTAAAAATCAATAAACAAAGAAGGCCTTGAGGAGGGATTCATGGGCTAGACTAATGAATGAGGTTATCACACTTTGGCCAACAAATCTCAAGTAAAGCTTTGAGCTAATCTCTAGACATATAAATCTAAGACAAGCTTCTTCCACTCTCATGGCAAGAATCAATCAAACCTATGCATCTCTAGACTTGTTCTCACAAAGTAAAGAATCTACACAAGCAGGCATTAAGCAATATGTCTCATACCAAACAAAACCTCTAATCTCTTAGCAAGCATGATGGTAGGCTCTAGATCTAGCCTTATCTATGCCTCTTAAACATTGGTGTGATGCTAAGATGCTTGAGATCAGATCCTACCCTCTCAGATATATGATCAGCATTAAGAACATCTACCCTAGAAGAGATCTACAACAATCAAGCTTGACCAAAGCAAACAAACCTCAAACAAAGCCTAGCCTAACCCATCCTCAAGATCCTAAACACTACTCACAAGAACACATGATGAACATCAAAGTCATAAACCCAGAAAATCTCGAAACTTGCATCAAATGAAAGATAAGAACAAGATCTACAATGTTGCAAAAGGAATCAAACCCAAATTCTTAATATATTGAAAGTTATGGAACCAACAATATTGAAGAATCTAAGAGTTTTCTTAAAAGGGGTACAAAATCTAAGAAAATAAAAAGGCAAAGGGAATAATTCCTTAAAAAGCAAAAACTAGGTTTCTGACTCTCTAAGAAGTTTGCACCCCTTGGTGGCTGCAGGTACAAGGCTTTATATAGGAGAGGAGGTGGAAGCCCTAAAAACGCTAAAAGACAAAATAGTCAACGGCTCGGTCAATTCGACCTGTGCTCGGTCGAGTGACAGGTTGAGCTGGCTTCTCTCGTGCATTCTCCACTCGGTCGAGTCCTCCTCAGCACACGGTCGAGTGTCTGGTCGAGTGTGCGGTCGAGTTGGACTATGGACCTTGGTTCTTCAGCCTTAACTCTCTTGCTTTCCCTTCATGATTGGCTAACTTCTCCTCAGCATTGCTTCTGTGCTCCTTAAGCTCCAAAATCACCTGATTATGCATGAAAAGATGCAAATGCAATGCAACTAAACTCTAATGCATGATTAGTGCTAAAGCTACACAATAATGGCCTAAATGGATAGCAAAAGATGCAAAAGATGTGAATAAACTAAGGGAAAACATGGTAAAATATATGAACATCATAGACCAAAAACACAGTTCCGTCTTGCAAAATTCCTTGCTAGGCAAAAGAAACCAAATGCTCTTCCGATTCCAGCTGCAACATTCACAGAAGGAGACGATAGCATCGACAACCAACACATACAAAGAGGAATGAACACAAGTAAGAAGTCATATGTGATTTACATAAATATTGATTTTACGTGGTTGCAAGTTTATTTTTAATACAAACTTCATTTGAAAATGGAAAATGAAGAAGCTAATGGAGATAAAGAGCAACAAACATACCAATGTAGTAGCAGTTCGGACGATGGTGATTCAGAAGACTCAGAAGGCGAAAATGGGGTTGAAGATGTTCCTGCAGATGTTATGAAAGGATATCAGATTTTGGACATATTAGATGAAAGTTTGATAAAATCATTTGGATCCAAATCAAAAAAGACTCCTACACCTAAAGCTAAGAAAAAAGCGACAGGTAGATATCATCTAATATGTGCTATGATTGTTAGTATTGATGAGTTATGAGTTAAGTATTTTGTAATATTAACAAATGTTTTATACTATATGTAGAGTATCTTGACCATGGCGACCCTGATTTTACATGTTCATATTGTGGAGCTATTATGTGGTATGGGGAGCGGATTAATAGGCACAAGAGGGATAAAAATCCTACTTTCACACAATGTTGTTTGCAAGGATCTGTTAAACTTCCTTTTCTACATAATCAGCCTGAGTTGTTATTTGCGTTGTTAACAAATGATGACGAATTGAGTAGAAATTTCAGAAAAAATATCAGAGCATACAACATAATTTTTTCATTCACCTCACTTGGTGGGTGTTGCGAAAACTCAGTTGTCAAAGGTCATGGTCCTAACATGTTCCAGATACAAGGAGAGAACTATCATCTACTTGGTAGTTTGAAGCCTACAGACAGTGATTTTCTAAAGTTTTCACAATTGTATATTGTAGATATAGAGAATGAGGTTGAAAACAGAGCTGGCATTCTGAGGTATGTTAAACACCAATGTCAATGAACATCTACACATTATAAATTACGATAGTTAACTGATTGTTTTCTTTTTTCAGTAAAGCAAAAAATTCAGGAAAATATAAAAAGAAACAGAAGTTAAGACATGATGTGATTGATGCTATAATCAAGATGCTAGATGCTGTGAACCCTTATGTTGAAAACTTTAGATCAGCTAAAGAGCGGCTAGATACTAATCCTGAAGAAAGTTTTCACATGAGAATTGTTAGTGATCGTCAAAAAGACGGACGAAACTATGATGTACCGACATCATCAGAGGTTGTTGCTGCATTAATTCCAGGAGACTTCCATGTTGCAATGCCTACTCGGAACATTGTGATTGAAGAGAAATCAGGAGAATTACAAAGAATAAGTGAAATACATCTAGCCTATCTTGCTCTACAATATCCATTGTTGTTTCCTAAAGGACCTGGTGGTTGCAAAAAAAATCAAAAGAATCGAGATCCGGAGAAAGAGAGGAAGTGCATCAGTATGCGCCAATGGTTTGCCTTCCGTATACAGGAGAGGAAGAATGAATCACATAGTCTGTTAATGTCCAAAAGATTGTTCCAGCAATTCTTAGTGGATGCTTATACGACTATAGAGACTAACATGTTAACTTTTCTCAAGCTAAATCAGTCAGCTTTGAGGGCTGCTAATTATAATACGGTGAAAGATGCTGCTAATCAATGAAACACATATTTGAATGACCAAGGGACCAAATGCTACTTGCCAGCTTCTTTTGTTGGTGGACCTAGATATATAAGAAATATGTATCTAGATGCAATGGCAGTTTGTAAGTATTATGGATTTCCTGATCTATTCATTACATTCACTTGCAACCCTAAATGGCCTGAGCTGGTTCGATTTTGTGAAGCAAGAAAATTGAATATTGATGATAGGCCTGAGATTATTAGCAGAGTGTTCAAGATGAAGCTCAACTCTTTAATGGATGATCTAACAAAAAAACATATGTTAGGACGGACAGTCTCATGTAAGTCTCCGTATGAATCTATTTGTGTTTATACATTTTTCTAACTTTCTGATGTTTTATTAATATGGATTTGTTTGCGTGTTTTTTAGCAATGTATACCATTGAGTTCCAGAAGAGAGGACTTCCCCATGCGCACATTTTGTTATGGATGCACCCAGATTCTAAGTTGCCAAAATCAGAAGATATCGACAAGATTATATCCGTTGAAATCCCAGACAAGCATAAAGAACCCGAGCTTTATGAGATGGTTAAGGAAATGATGATTCACGGACCATGTGGGGCTGCCAATATGAATTCACCATGTATGGACGAAGGGAAATGTACAAAGTTTTTCCCCAAAAAAAATGTTGATGAGACAACAGTTGATAAAGAAGGATTTCCAGTTTACAGAAGGCGGAAAACAAAACATTTTGTTGAGAAGAATGGTTTTAAGTGTGACAATCGCTATGTTATTCCATATAACAAAGTGTTGTTACTAAGATATCGGGCTCATCTTAATGTTGAGTGGTGCAACCAAACAGGTTCTATCAAATATTTATTTAAGTACATTACTAAAGGGCCTGATCGTGTATCAGTTGTTGTTGAGCCATCTTCGACAGAAAAAGCACTGAACAGGAAAGCTAAGAATGTAAGAAAGGAGACTCCGGTTCAAAATACTGAAGGTAGTGGTACTGTTGATGAAATAAAAGATTTCTTCGATGGCAGGTAAATATTTATATTATCTGTATTATTTGACCATAATGAATCAGACCAGAAATTTGAAAAAAATTTAGCATATGATGACCGAATTTTTAATGGCAGGTATGTTTCAGCTTGCGAAGCTGGTTGGAGAATATTAAAAAATCCCATAACTTACAGGTCGACATCAGTTCAAAGGTTGTCTTTTCACCTAGAAGGAAAGCACCTAATATATTTAAAGGGTGATGATGAAGTAGAAACAGTTTTGGAGAGGGGGGAGTTAGTGAATTCTATGTTCCTCGCTTGGTTTGAGTTATGCAAAGTGAGTGAATTGGCGAAAACAAAAACATATGCGCAAATCCCTGAGTTTTTCACATGGGATGGGAAGAAAAAGAAGTTTAATTTAAGAAAGAGGCCAGGTACGACGATTGGAAGGATTAACTACGTTCCAATTGGTTTCGAAGATGGATATTATCTACGAGTCCTTCTTAATACTATCACAGGACCTGAGTGTTTTGATGACATTAAAACTGTTGAAGGAGTCGTCTATGGAACTTAGAAAGAGGCATGTTTTGCTTTAGGGTTGCTAGACAATGATCAAAAATATATAGATGATATAGTGAGAACAAGTTTTTGGGGTACTGGAAACTACTTACGTCGTCTATTCGCTATAATGCTACAATCTTTTAGTTTATCTCAACCAGAAGTTGTTTGGGAAAAAACTTGTTCTCTTTTAACTGAAGATATAGAGATGAGACGGAGAGAATACTTTAACCGAACAGGTAAAACATCAATCTTTTATGATCATTACAGTGTCTATTATGTGCGAGTTATAATCTAGGTCTGATTTAGGATTTTCTTTTTGATTTTGTGAAGATCTTATTCTATCCAATGACGATAAGCAGAGGTTTGGTTTACTCGAAATAGACAGCATATTAAAGGGCAATGGAACAAGGTTGTCAGCCTTTGCCACAATGCCTACACTTCCAGAAGATATAATTGATGATACTAATGTGTTGATTGTTGATGAGAGAGACTATGACCGGAAAGAGCAGCAAGAAAAACATGATTCATGGTTAAAGTCTATGACAAACGAGCAAAAAAATATACAGAGAGATCATGGAAGCAGTGGATAACGACATGGGTGGTGTGTTCTTTGTCTATGGATTTGGTGGAACTGGTAAAACCTTCCTATATAAAACTCTATCAGCAGGATTAAGAGCGAGAGGATCAATCGTCTTAAACGTTGCGTTCAGTGGCATTGCTTCTCTATTGTTAGCAGGTGGAAGGACATCACATTCTAGGTTTGGAATTCCTATTAATCCGCATGAAAGTAGTGTTTATACAATGAGTCCGGGTTCAGATCAAGCACAGCTGGTGGAAGAAGCATCCTTGATAATATGGGACGAAGCTCCAATGATGAGCAAACACTGTTTTGAATCGTTAGATAGAAGTCTGTCGGATATTATAAAAAGAGCTGGTAATCGACCTTTTGGTGGAAAAGTTGTTGTATTTTGTGGAGATTTCAGGCAGGTGTTACCCATCATCCCAAATGCAGGAAGAGCAGAAATCTGTATGAGTGCACTAAATGCTTCTTATCTGTGGAAGAATTGTAAAGTATTGAAGTTGACCAAGAATATGAGGCTTCTTGCGAATAATTTGAGTCCTACAGCAGCCAAAGAGATAAAGGATTTCTCATAATGGATACTAAAAGTTGGTGATGGAAAGATTTCTAAACCTAACGATGGTGAAGTGATGATAGATATCCCCAAAGAGTTTTTAATCACATCGGTAGATGATCCTATTGAGGTAATAAGCAGAGAGGTTTATGGAGATCCTAAATGTTTGAAAGATAATGATGATCCTAAATTCTTTCAAGAAAGAGCAATCTTATGTCCGACCAATGAGGATGTTGGCATAATCAATGAGTATATGCTTGATCAGCTTGAAGGTTAGTAATATTTGTTTTTAAAATATTCATGTTTCTAAAATATTTTACGTTTTCTCAAAGATCTAATATATATACAAACACTTATTAAACGTGGAATTTGATTTGTAGGTGAGGAAAGAACATACCTAAGTTCAGATTCTATTGATCCAGCTGATAAACGTTTTGAAAATAATCCAGTGCTTACACCCGATTTCTTAAATAGCCTAAAGGTATCTGGAGTTCCAAATCATAAAATTAGATTGAAGGTGGGTTGTCCAGTAATGTTGTTAAGGAATATAGATCCAAGAGGAGGGCTAATGAATGGAACAAGGTTGCAGATCACACAATTGGCTGAGTTTGTTTTGGAAGCTATTGTGATTACAGGAGACAGAGTCGGCGACAAAGTACTCATTCCAAGGATATTGCTCACTCCTTCAGATACTAAACTACCATTCAAAATGCGGCGATGACAGTTACCTTTAGTTGTTGCTTTTGCAATGACTATTAACAAAAGTCAGGGACAATCTTTGGATTATGTTGGGTTGTATTTGCCTAGGCCATGTTTTTCACATGGTCAGCTTTATGTGGTAGTTTCAAGAGTGACTAATAAAAAAGGATTGAAGGTTTTGATTGTAGATAAAGAAGGAAAACCTCAGAAGGAAACAATGAACGTCGTATTAAAAGAAGTGTTTCAGAATTGGAAATGAGTCGGCTTATGTAGGACAAAGTCGTTTCCGAAGGTAACTGTTATTCATTCAATTTTATTATAGATAGATAAATATGTACTTTAAGTCTAAAATGTGTTTAGGAAAACTTAATTCTGGGCTGTGTTATAATTACAGGAAGTTTATAAATGAGGAAAAGACAGACGAGGATGGTGAAGTGGAGAAATTAAATGAGTGAAAGAGGTTTGTGGATTGGTATGCTTTAGAGCAGATGTTTTGTTTTAAAGATTTAGGATGAGACAGTAATAATTTAGTATGGTTTTTTTATGTTTGAACTAAACATACTGTGTCAGCAGTAGGTTTAGTCTCAAACTTTTTTCTATACTATTGAAACTTTTCTTTAATAGAATTTTATAATAAAGACTATTGTTAACTTTTATAAATTGAAAACAGAAACCACTTAGTTTAAACAACCAATTGCCAATACCTTAAAAAAACAAAGATGTCGAATAAAAATTTGAATAACTTACAAGGATATTAACTTACCAGGATTGTGTAATGCTTGGTACTAATCTCCACCTTCGAAACTACCAAGTTGTTTAAACTTACGCAAAACCCAGAATTACCATGCGAAATAAACAAATTCGATATTAGATTTGTTAATAGAAAATGATTAATAGAGACGGTGTTAAACTATAGTAAATTTGCTTTCTTACCATAGATTTAAAAACCATTTGCAAAGCAAAAGGTATTCAATAGACCAGTATGTTCAGAGTCCTTCTTCAATCCAATTGTTGAGTTCAATGAGTTTTTAATTCAAAGAATTTAACCCTGTCCAGACAAAACAAAAACATCAATAATGACCAAAAAGCAGATAACAAAGAGTGTATATACAGAATTCGAAAGAGTTTTGTTTTCTTATCTTCCTTTTAGGCTTCTTTATTTGTTTTCCTGTATTTTAAGAACAAATCAACAAACAAGAATACAGAAAATTCAACAGTTTAGTATAGATATGAGAAGATATCAGCAGAAACGGTTTAAGGTTTCTTTAAATAACTACTGAACAATACTAGCTGAAAGCACAAATTTACAACGAATTAAAACTTAATTAACTTATCTGGATAGTAACTTACCAGGATTGTGTATAGGTTTCCTCTTTTCTACACGTCCCATTTTGTTGTGATTATTGAAACTTAGGCAAACACCAGTTTTACTCGCACAAATAAAAAATGGTACATTAGTTTTGTTAAAAGAAAATGAACATTATAGTAAGGGTTAAACTAAAATTTATTTGCTTTCTTACCTTTCATTTGAAAACTTTATGCAAAGCAATTTGGTATAGATACACCAGTATTCACTAACACCTCCTTCAATCCAATTGCCAAGTCCAATGACCGTCTAACTCGAGAAAATTTTAGACTGACCAAACAAAACCAAAATATTAGAGTTTTGAATTCATCAGACTAGCAATATAAGCACGAATCGAAAGAGTTTTTTCTTATCTTTTATTAACGCTTCTTTAGTTGTTTTCCTTAGCTAAGATCAAACCAACAAAGAGGAGAAATAAAAATTCAATATTAATCATAATATAAAAATTCAATAAAAAGCAAATATTAATTATCAAAAAAAAATACCTGTAGAAGAAGATCCTTTATCGATCCAATCCAGACCGATGTTACATACATAATAGAACAAGTAAACAAGAAATCAATATCAAAAATATTATAATTTCGAAATAAGTCATACTAGATGTATAAACAGAAATCGAAAGGGTTTTGTGCTTATCTTTTATTTTACGCTTCAGACCGTTTGGTTTCCTGTTTTTTTTAGAAAAAATGAACAAAGAGGAATACATGAATATTCAATAGTATAGAATGATTGATTCAAATCTAACAAAAAAAGGAAAAATAACCAATTGGAAATAGATTCAAACCTGAAGAAGGTGATCCATATTCGATTCAATCTTTTTGGAAACCAGATCGACGCTACATGCATAATAGAACAGATAAATTATAAATCTTTGCCGAATCTTGATAATTGAAAGACGAATCTATAAATAAAAGATCGACTTATTACCTTATCCACTGAAGTCGAAATCAGAGAATTACAATAAGACATATTATCCAATAAATCTGATCATGTTGGTTTAAGTGTGATTCCAAACTGGGAATAGAAGAAGCTTCAGAGATTATCGGATATATCCGATTTATATTGCTCTAATCGATTCTTTCGCAACATCAGACAATTCTCTCTGTATCTCGGTTTTTTTTTTTTTGTCTCTTTGGTTTCCGGAAATCGATTGAGAAGAAGATAAGATTTTAATGGGCCGCAGAAAAAATTCAGGAAAACCCAAATATACTTTTACTAACAGTTATACACTTATGGTCCATTAAGATTTCTGGCCCATTAAAAACTGATTTTATTTTGTACAAATGTAATTATATTCAAATAAATTATATTATTTGGCCAAAGAATACAATATATTTAAAGATACAATATTAACCAAAAAATAAAATTAAAAAATATTTCCCGCACGTACGTGCGGGTCTTATCCTAGTCCATGATTGAATAACAGGGAATTTCATAAGATTTTTTAAAATTCATAATTGAATAACATAGGATTTGTAAATTTTACACAAATTACTTAAAATGTCAAGTTGAATACACCCCCCATGAACAGCACACTATAAACCAAGTAACAAACCTCGCTCTCTCTCTCAAAAAACCTAAAAACCTCTCTGCCTTCTCTCTAACCTAAAACCGCCGCCGCCGCTTATGTTAACCGGCTCCGGTGGCTTCCTTAGCACCGGAGTCGGTTTCTCTCTTTTGTT
Organism: Camelina sativa; assembly: GCF_030686135.1. NCBI lineage: Eukaryota > Viridiplantae > Streptophyta > Magnoliopsida > Brassicales > Brassicaceae > Camelina > Camelina sativa. The sequence goes on along the minus strand of NC_141888.1, from coordinate 23,341,545 downwards.
TTAGCTTTGTTTCTTCTATATCTCGGCTCATCCATCTTCTTTCTCCCAACGGCATCAGATCTAGTTTTCAGATCTAGATTTTAAAAAGCTTATATCTTCTTATCCTTAGCTTTGTTGCTTTGTCGTTTGGTTCTTGTGTTTCAGTCAAGCACAGTTGCAGATCTGGCCGTTCCTTCCTTGGCAGAGACAGCTTTCAACCGATTCCGCTCACTGTCTCAGATGAAGAAATCTCACCATCGTAGATCTAAATCCCTTTCTTTCCTCTTGAAGAGTCTTTAGGGCTTGAAGGTGTCTCACCGCCTCCGTAGTTCCACGCCGGAGCAACAAAAAGAGGATCGCACGGCACTTCAATCCAGGTCAAGTATTGTGGTAAAGGAGATTTTGGTATTTAAATCCGTTTGTGTGGTTTTTCTTATCTCAGATCTGTTTTAATTTTAATTTATAAGAAGGTTTAAGTTTTTATTGTCTTTTTTTTGGATCTCTAGATCTTGATTCGGGTTGTAATCTATTTGGATGTAATGTTTTAAGTTTTTCTGGGTTTTTTCCTCTTTGTCTCCGGGAGAGTTTTGTGCTCGCCGACTTCTTTCTCTGCAAGGATTGATATCCTTGCCAGCTCATGTATTTCATCTTGTTGTAACCTATTTGTGGTCTATCAATGAAATTATTCAGACGAAAAAAAAAAAAATACACCCCCCCCTTAAATTCCAAGGGATTGTTAATGTAATATTCGGAGATAATGAGTTCCGAGGAAAGTTACTTGTGAGCTGGTTCAAATGCGAAAACCAGTTGCCGCTAGACATTGAATCAAATGGGTATCGCCATTGTTTCCTCTTGGTTTTGGTCTCAATCGTGATTCGGTGGACAATTCTAACACGGGTTGAACTTGTTGTTGAATATCAAGGGACTCTTTCTGTTAAAAAATGATCTTCTTGAACGGTTCAAAACTTTGGTGTTCATACATTGGAATAATTGTCGTCTCGATATTGGATTTCTTAATGAAAAGTGTGTGTATTGATGCGTCATACGTCCTTCATCTATTTCATTTGTAATTCTTGGAGATACATTTTGATCAGTTGGTGGTGGATTTCATTCACAAAAATGTCTCTCTCATATGCTTTATATGCTAAGATTGGTCTTTCAAATACGTTCGCCAATCTTTAGAAGACATATTAATTAGCGTCTCAATTACATACGTTATTTTAGTCCTTGATTATCTCTACATTATCTCTACATTAGTTTCTCCCACCGCAGGAACTGGTTCCAACTATTATGCTTTTTGTATTCAATTAATCAAAAACCAACAGATTTTATGAGTTAGTTGTAATTTTATATTTAGTCAGTCTTTCTTTATATATTTTGGGTTCGGTAGTCTTCCTTCAACCCACATTATACAGTACTTCTTTATATATATGATTTAAAAATCCTTAGATATGAATAAGGTCAACTGATTGATGACTTTTTCAGGGAATTGTTTAACATTTAAAAAAAAAATTCAAAAAGCTTTTAATCAAAAATTAATTGAAATAGATAATTAAATTGGAGCGGTTATTGCGGTTAAGTGATTTTGTTGTTTTTTATTACCACTTCGGTGACTCTAAACATAGGAATATGCTGAACAAAATTTTAACCCTTGCAGCCAAATTGTCGCTGTAGGCCTTAAAATTTAGAAATTTAGCAAAACGAAAAATAAAAAATAAAGAAAAAACTGGAATATGGCCCAAGCAGAAGAATCGAATTGGTAACAAAAGGTAAACGTAGGCACGACGATTTTGGATGCTGTATATGAATGATAAATTTCATCAAATAGAACATTAACTGGAACTAAATTTAGCTTTGGATATTCTCTATATCCAAAAGTAACATTAGTTACCAATTATGATCATAGTTGTTTATTTCATAATAAATAATAAATAAACATTTATTAGCGATATATTAAGGCTTTGGGAGAGGATTTAAAAGTTTTCAATTTAATTAAAAATCTTAAAAATCAAAAATTTACCAATCATGTTTTTCATTTTTTTTAAGCTTTTAAAGTCTAACTGCTCATTTTTATATATTGTAGGATTTCTAAATCCTATGATGATAAAGTTAAATGAAGGCCTGCAAAAGAAGATTTCTTAAGGTTTGGTTATTGTTTTTTTTTTAAATTACTGGTCAAAGTTTAAATATAGATTCAAAAATTCTTATGCAGTATCCGGAAAATTTCCTGGTTGTTGAGTGCAAAATTGTTAAATGCAATGTTGCTTACATGACTTTTTCAAACCGATATGGTGATAAGGTTTGCATATGTAGCGATAAGGTTTTAACTCTCAACTAAAATTTTGAATAGTTGATTCATTAAATTTATAGAGAATTTGGTAGTACTATGCGCTGTCTCTCAAATAATATTTTTTATTTTTAAAAAACGTTATCTTACGGTTTACATTTTTGACAAAAGCTAGTATTTCATACAAATGTTTATAATTTGTATTGATTGGTACATGTTTCTTATCATAATAGATTAGAACCCTCACTTGTGTCGCGGTTTTTCCAGTGTTCTGGATAGCAACCACTCCACCACTCCGGCGGTTATCTCCACATTGGTTCCCTGATTTCAGTGTGATGCAATTGTTGCGGTTATAAGAGGCTCTCTATATAAACGCAGTCATATTTGCGTTGTTTCTATTATTCGTAACCAAGAATTCAAATCTACTCTGCTTTTCCCATTTCGATACTATCAAATTCGTTTACTCATAGCGGATAATCTAAGGAGAGCAGTTCAAAACATTAATTTGGGGGCGGAAGAGGAACCTATTGCAATTCCGGCAGCGGTTGTTGCTAGAGCCGTGGAGAAAAACCGTTTCATCCTTCTGGGACAACCAGTGATGTCGTGTCGGCAGAATCTTCGTTCACTCATTGCATATATGCCACGAGTTTGGGGTCAAACTGGACTAGTTCATGGGCATATCATGGCTGACAACCAATTTCAGTTTATCTTCCCTTCTGAAGAATCCATTGAGAACGTGATTCGGTGAGGTCCTTGGGCATTCAATGATCGTATGCTTATACTTCAACGGTGGACTCCTCTCCAAAACCCACCTTTGCTACCGTTCATACCTTTCTGGATCCAGATCCGTGGAATTCCATTCCAAGTCCTCAATCGAGAAGTCATTAGTGTTGTGGGGCGTGCCTTGGGAAATCTCTTGGAAGTAGACTATGATGTAGAGGCTGCAGCAAGAGTAGAGTTTGTACGGGTTCGTGTCAACTGGAACATTGAGCAACCACTTCGCTTTCAACGCAACTTCCAGTTTCAAGAGGGTGTCAACACTTTGATTCGCTTTCGTTATGAAAGACTGCGAGGTTTCTGTGAAGTTTGTGGTATGCTCACACATGATTCAGGAGCATGTCTTATTCAGAATGGGGGTGGAAAAGGTTTGGCTGATTCTGATGATGAAGATGATGTTGAACCACAAGTTATGGGACCTGCAAACCAGGGTGTACGAATTCGAGAGATTAATGACGATGCTGAAGCGGAAGATGCAGAGGAAATGGGTCAGGGTAATGATCAACCTATAGTGGAGGAAGCAGATGATCTTGATGATATTGATCCGAACCATGATGCTCTGGTTGGAATCGCTGGTTGGGAGGAAGACAACCCTACAAATCATGGTCTCCAAATGGAAATGGATACACCGAGGATCACACCAAGACCAGAGGTCATGGAAGCAAGAATGGATGCACAGGGGACCAGATCAAAAGACAAGGGAAAGAGGAAGCTAGAAGAGTATTTGCAACAGTCTGTCGAGAGCAAACCTCGTAATGAGTCTAGCAGTGCGTGGGAAGTAGGAAATGGTTCTCTTGCAGAGGACACAAAGTGCAGAGGCGCGGTGGGCCCTAAACCACCACAGCCTCCATGATTACAGCCTGCTGGAACTGTCAGGATCTGGGCGTAGACCCTACAGTTCGACGCCTAAAGGAGATATCTCGCCAATATCTCCCAGACATGATATGCCTACTAGAAACAAAGCAAGGTGACATCAAGATAAAAGAGGTTGCTGATGATTTAGGTTACCTTAGCTATGTAACAGTTTCACCACAAGGTATGAGTGGTGGAATTGCAATCCTTTGGAAGAACTCTGTTTCAGTTTCAGTTGTTTCCCTTTCAGCAAATCTTGTAAATATGCATGTTGTTTTCAATGGAATTCCTTTCTACTGCTCGTTTGTGTATGGGTTCCCAGACCAAAGTTTGAGATATATGTTATGGGAACAGCTGGAAGATCTGTCTGACACAAGAACTGCACCTTAGTTTTTGATGGGTGACTTTAACGAGATAATGAGCAATGATGAGAAATATGGAGGACCACGAAGACCCGAAAGATCATTTGCAGGGTTCAGACACATGATTAACGTTTGTGATCTACACGACATCAGGGCCAAGGGTAATAGATTCTCATGGACTGGTAAAAGACATACGCATGACATCTGGTGCTGTTTGGATCGAGCTATGGCTAATAGCGAATGGCTAGCCCTATTCCCATCAGCTCAAGTAGAATTTTTACCTTTTGAAGCTTCAGACCATCGACCTTTAGTTGCAAGTATATGTCCACTGGTAAGTCAAAGACCACATATCTTTCAATATGATAGTCGTATGTTTCAGAAAGAGGGGTTCAAGGAAAAGATTGTGAATGCATGGAAGAATGACGAGAGCTCAAACAATCTATGTGATAAGATACAAAACAGTAGACGACATATGGCAAAATGGAAAAGAGAGAATCGCCTAAATGCTTCAGTAACGATCAGGATTCTGAAGAAACAGTTAGACCAAGCCATCACTGCTGGAATATCTTCTCACGAGATTAACACCATCAAATCAGAGTTAAATACTGCTTATGGTGAGGAGGAACACTATTGGCGGAATAAAAGTAGAAACAGTTGGATGACGTTGGGAGATCGACATACGAAATTTTTCTATGCTACAGCAAAGCAGAGAATGGCAAGGAATCGGTTAACAGCAATTGAGGATAACAATGGTTTGATTCATAGTGGTGATGACAAGATTGGTATTGTTGCAGAAGACTACTTTAAGGACTTATTCCGATCAACAAGAGATGAAAATGTTGACGACACGGCTGTTTTCTCAGGTTTTCAATCAAAGGTTACTGATGAGATGAATAGGGATCTACAAAGAGAGGTAACGAAGAAGAAATTAAAAAAGCTGTCTTTGAGATTGGTCCACATAAAGCACCTGGCCCAGATGGTATTACAGCTACATTATATCAACAGTTTTGGACAGATATTAAAGAAGACATCATTGAAGAGGTCACCCATTTCTTTGAGGAAGGATCTTTGCGAGGTACGATGAACCATACTAATTTTTGCCTAATACCAAAAATAGATACTCCAAAATCTATCAGTGATTTTAGGCCCATTGCATTATGCAATGTAAGCTATAAAATGATTTTAGGCCCATTGCATTATGCATTATGCAATGTAAGCTATAAAATTATTTCAAAGATCCTAGTCAATATATTGAAGAAGCATCTGGATTCGATTGTCTCTGAGACTCAAGCAGCCTTTATCCCTAGTAGAAACATTGTGGATAACGTGATCATAGCTCATGAGATGCTTCATTCGTTGAAAAACCGGAAACGATGGGCTAATTCTTATATGACCGTGAAGACTGATATCTCAAAAGCATATGATCGTATGGAGTGGCAATTTATACGTGACACTATGCATCACATGGGGTTTGGTGCCAACTGGATCAATTAGGTAATGGACTGTGTGAAATCAGTGCAACTTTCGGTGTTGATAAATGGTGTTCCTCAAGGTTTGATCTCTCCAGAACGTGGCATCAGACAAGGTGATCCTTTGTCACCTTATATATCCTCTGTGCAGAAGTCTTGAGTCATCTGTTACAGAAAGCTGAAAGAGAGAATAAGCTGAAGGGCATGAAGATAAGCACAACAGGACCTACGATCAATCACTTGTTATTTGCTGATGACGCTCTGTTCTTTTGTCATGCCCACACACGATCCTGCTCAACAATCATGAAGATCTAGGCAGATTATGAGCGAGTTTCAGGACAAGCAGTTAACCTCAACAAGTCAGCAATTACATTCGGCTCGTGAGTTCACCAACATGTCAAGACAAGACTACGGCGAATTCTTAATATTCACAATGATGGAGGTTGTGGAAAGTATTTAGGACTACCAGAGCAGATAGGGGGAAAGAAAAAAGATGTGTTTAACTATGTGGTGGAGCAGGTTAAAAAGAGAACGAATGGGTGGTCTCATCGATACTTATCACCAGCAGGAAAAGAAATTTTGCTAAAAACAGTAGCTATGGCAATGCCGGTTTATACTATGAATGTTTTCAAGTTGCCACAAGGAGTCTATGAAGAAATAAACAGCGCCTTGGCTAAGTTTTGGTGGAGCAAAAAGGGCGGACAAAGATCGATTCATTGGTTCTCATGGGATAGATTAAGTGTGCCGAAGCAGGAAGGGGGGCTTGGTTTTAGAGACTTGGAAAACTTCAATCTAGCTCTACTGGGGAAACAAGTATGGCGTATTTTACAAGCTCCATCAAGTTTAGTTTCCAGACTCTTAAAAGCAAGGTACTTTCCTGATGATAATATATTCAACGCTGGAAATGGCAACAAGTCATCGTTTATTTGGAAATCTCTATTGGAAGGACGTGATCTATTAAAGAAGGGTATGAGATTCCTGATAGGAAATGGTCAGATTACAAGTATTTTATCAGACCCTTGGTTACCAACAAATCCACCAAGAGCACCACGATGTAAAGAAGGCATAGAAACAAATTTGCGGTATGTCAGTGAGTTAATGCTTGATGAACAACCTCTTCGATGGAATATGGAGTTGATTGAAGAATTATTTGCCGAGGAAGATAAAGAGCTGATACAGCATGATATGCTCAAATTTAACCCTGAGCTACTCTCACAAATTAAGATATCAATTGTAGTACTTAGGGATCGAATCCACAAGAACTCTAGATTCACACAATAGATTTAATAATCTTTTAATTATGCTAAACAGAAATATTTAATTAAATTGCAAAATAAAACAGAAAATAAAAGAGTTGTAAATTCAGATGGATGAAACGCTAGGCCTAGGGAAATTCTCAGAAAATCATGGAAAATCAGATCAATTAATTAAGTAAGCAGGATTCAACAATTAAGCACCGTTCTTGAACTCTAAACAAAATTATAAAATAAATCAGTTCTCACTGCAAATATTATCTAAGTTTTAAAACCAGAAAATTCAAATCTCTTTGCAAAATTCAAGTTAAAAACCAGCAATAAAATCAGGTTTAGATAAGTTCACAAAATCACTAATCCAAATCTCTTTGTAAAAAAGTAATTTTGCTCACCAAAAGTTTTTGTCAAGAAAATCAATTATATTCTCATATCAATCAATAATCCTAAGATCTAAATCCATATGACTAATCAAAGATCTAGCATTAAAAACAACTTATGGTGAAGAACAGAAAAGATAATGAATCCTAAATTAACAGATCTAACAATCCATGAAATCCCTAATGAGAAACCCTAAACCTAACAAGCAGATCTACTCAGACATAATTGTAAGAACACAAAACATCTTCTGAATAAATTGCATTAAGAAATTAAAGGAAGAAATAAAGGAGTTCTGAATCTTCTCTGAAGGAGTCTTGATTCTTCTCTCCAAAAGCTCTCTAAAAACCTCTCAGGGTTTTGCTCTCAAAAGTTGCAGGGAAAAATAAAGCTTAGGTCTAAACAATGACCATAAAAATTCTATTTATATTCCTAAACACGTTCAGGGACTAATGATGCAAATATGGAAAACTTTGGGGCAGCTTTGTAAATCTTCAAAACTTGTGAGGAAAACTTCCGATTTCGACTTTGGCCTAGCATCGATCTATGCATATGCTGTGTCGATCGATGCACTTTTCTGAACATGTCTCCCAATTTTGCAACTTTAGCCTCAATGCTTGAATGTGCTCCAAATCCTCCTATTTAGCTCCATTATGCTCCCATCCATGTTAAATCCTATAAAGACTCAAAAGACTCTAAAAATACCAAAAAGACTCTATAATTAAGACTTATATCATGGCTAAAAACACCTAAAAACCATGATATATCAACTCCCCCAGACTTAGCCTTTGCTTGCCCTCAAGCAAAACATAAACTTAGCCCTGTGAAAGAGGTTTGAAAACGTAGGAACTCATTTTCTTTTTAATGTAATGCCATGATCATCCAAACCTAAATCCACATGCTTAGCAGATAAATCCAAATCGAACCACCATGTACTTCTCCGTTGACTTTCATAGCATCCCAAATTTAAACCAAATTTCACTACTTCCTCCATTAAGCTTTCATCGGTGAGTCTCATCAATTTGAACAATATCAAGAACCTTCTAGACTAATTCCCGTACAATACTATAACAAGCAAGACATATTTTTTACCACATGTGGTACTCTTTCTCTCCCCCAGACTTATTCTATTTATTCTTCCTTAGAGCTTTGCTTTTTTTATTATCTTTTTTTTTTCTTCAAAGGTGTAAGCGAATACCGGGGTCATTGGTAATTTACCTACCCCTCGCTTCCAAGCTTTGTGTGATCATTTGACTCAAGAGTAGAATAATGGGATCACAGGTATTTTACCTAACCCTCTAAACTGATCAAAATCATCTCATCTTTCATTCTCCTTTTCTTTACAATGCTCTCAGAAAAAATATTTTAAACTTAAATAAGGGAGAAGAGTACCAAAATTTTTCTTTTCTGAAGTCTTACTTGTCAGGTATGAACAAGGAGTCAAGCTCTATGAACATCAATCTCCTTGATGAGGTAAAAAGGAAAGTACAGAAATTACCTCAAGCTTTTATGGATTCTGTTGGAAATTCGGATGTCTCTGGTTCACTGGTCAGCCATTGGAATTTTCATTAGTCGGATTTGTGGATTCAATCTGCAGCATTAATCAACCAAGGCAGTACACTAAAAAGAAAAATCATAGTTCCCAACAAAATTTTGACTCAATAAAACCATTTTTTTTTTCAAAACAAAAATGTAGTTAGTAACTGCCTCCCCCAGACTTAAACAACACTGTCCCCAGTGCTATCAAGTAAGAGATTGGCGAATAAAATAAAAATAAATGAAAATAAAAAAAACAAGGAAAAAGAAAAACCTACTAGTGGGGTGCCTCCCACTAAGCGCTTGTTTTCAGTCATTAGCTTGACTGTGTCGGATCTCTGGCATCCGGTGGATCGGAACATGGCAGTGAATGCTTCCGAGAGTATGTCCTCTTCATCCAAGGTGGTGTGTAGGCAGTATGTGCATGAGATCTGCCAAGGATGTGAGGAACAGGACAAGGGCGAGACTTAGGTATGGGAGGATTTCTTTTCTGTCCTGCAAAATCATCAACAGAAGAAACAAGTGCTCTACGATAATCTCGTGGCTTGGTTAACTGCACAACAGTTTTTGTACCTTTCAAATTCTTATTGATGAATGGAGAAGGTTTGGGAGAAGGAGATGCATACCTTGGCCTTAACTGTGGGTTATGGACTGTGGAATGGTGAGATTGCAGCTTTATAACTGGTCTAGGACTTGCAGCTAAGGATCCAACGGGAGAATATGTGGTTGTGGACAAGTCCAAACTGTCTCTGGAAGGAGTGTCGATCGATGCAACAGCTGCATCGATCGATGCTTGGCCTGCTACTCGTGTTTCTTCAACGATTCCGCAGCTTTTCTCAGCAATCCGTGTTTCCATCACAAAAACGTCATCTACCAGCGACTTGTTATGCATCAGATGCTCATCATGATCTCTAGTACTGATTAGATGATCTCCAATCCAATCTTCAAGCTTAAAAACTTGCTTGCTCACTTTCTCAAGAGTCTCCAACTCTTTGACATACCCAGCAGTAATGTCTTCATGAAGCTCTATGATCAGATCATCATCAGAAGCAATCTCCATAGAAAATGTCTGACCATCAATGGTGGGAGCCCTTCTCAGCTTGTCCATCTCAAAGTTCATGACCAAATCATCCACATTCAGAGATATGTGTCCCTTCTTCACATCTATGATAGCACCAGCTGTAGCCAAGAAAGAGCGTCCTAAAATGAGAGGATCACTTGGCTCTTTGTCATATTCCAGCACCACAAAGTCAGTGGGAATCATGCAATCTCCAATCTTGATTGGAATATCCTCTAAGACACCTTCAGGATTCTGCGGGACCGATCAGCTAAGATAAGAGAGATCTTAGTTGGCTTGAAATCTGTCATCCCAAGTCTCACAGCAACATAATGGGGCATCAGGTTAATACTAGAACCAAGATCACAAAGTGAGTGAGAAAACCTTCCTGTGGAGATAGAGCAATCTAACACAAAACTTCCAGGATCTGGTAACTTCTCTGCAATCCTATTTTGAATCACTACACTTACTTCCTTAGAGACAACCACCTCCTGCTTCTTATCCTTCTTCCTCTGTGGAGGCTGCTTCAACAGAATTGAGCTGACATCCTTTGTAAGCAGTGCTCCTTCCTCAGGACTCAAAACATTGGTGACCATTCTCTTGACATACCGCTTAATCCCAGGAGAAAATTTGACAGCATCAATTAATGGCATCTCAATCATTACCTTGTCCATCATAGCCTTGCATCTAGCTTCTTCAATCTCCTGTTTGGATCTCCTAGGCTTAGGAAAAGGAACCTTAGGCTTGTACACTCTCTCAGCAACTGGAATCGGAGCTTTCGTAACTCCCTTCTCGGTCTCGACATTGCATCGGTCGATGCTAGAGTTGCATCGGTCGATGCTGTCTTGCAAAGTCAACCCTTCTACGACCACCGTGGGTTGCGTCGATCGATGCTTAGCAGCTGCATCGGTCGATGCTGGATCAAGTGACGTATCTTCGTCTCCTTCCTTCACCAAAATCGCATTACAAGCATGCTTGGGGTTCTCAGTTCTTCTAGAAAGAAGTTCCTCTTGTCTTTTAACAGACCCAGCAGTCTGAATCACTTGATTCTCCAGCTTCTTGACATGAGTATTCAATGCATCAAACTTCCCAGTCAGCTCAGTGTATACAGAATCAATCTTCCCATTGAAGTCCACTATTAACTTCTATTGACCTTCCAAAATTTGTCCAAGCATTGATTCCATCTTGCTCTCTGAATTGGGTGGAGGGAGGGGTTGGTAAGAAGAAGAACCATAGTTCCTAGTGAAGTTGTTGTTTGAATTTCCTGTGAAGGAATTCTTCTGACCAAATCTCTGACTTTGATACCCAGCTCCATACACATAGTTGACATTTTCTTCTGTAGTCTCTGGCTTTGGCTCAAAAATCTCAACATCTTCAGCAAAATGGACTGACTTCTTTCCAACAAGAAGGTTATGCACTGTATCCAACTTAGCATTCACTTCAGCAAACTGATTTGAATCATGGCCTTCATGTGCTCTCTTCCGCTCTAAGTCTGCATTCTTAGTACTGTTGCTGGATGCTAGCCTTTCAATCAACTGTTCAGCTTCATCTGGGGACCTTGTCTTGAAGTTCCCATCACTAACAGCATCCAAAGCCATCTGATATCTCCAATCAATACCACTGAAGAAGATACTAATCAGCTGCACCTCTGAGAACCCATGATGTGGACAGTCTCTCTGGTATGCTTTTAATCTTACCCAAGCAGCTTTGTAAGATTCAGCTGGTCCTTGTCTAAAGGTGGAGAGCTTAATTCTCAGCTCATCAGACATTGCATCAACATAGAAGTAGTTCAAGAATGACACATTGATGTCATGCTAGGTTGTCAGAGATCCTGGTTTGAGTTGCCTTAGCCAATGAGAAGCTTCCCCATCAAGAGAGTAGGGGAAAAGCTTGCAGTAGAGATAGTCCTCTGTGACTCCATTAGCCTTGATGCTTGTGACTATGTCCTCAAAGTGTTCAATGTGGTCTAGAGGCTTTTCATTTGGCAAGTTCTGGAATGGCCTTTGTCCAACAAGAGCGAAGTAGGCAGGCTTCAGCTCAAAATCATTCCTTGGGAATGGAGGAGGGACAATTGCAGAGCGGTTCTCATAGAACAAGTCTGGTCTGTTGAAGTCCGCAAGAGTCTTGAAAAGTTCTCCATTGTTGTCCCGTCGCCTCTGGCATTGCATTGATCGACACCAGCATTGTGTCGATCGATGCCTTCCTGGTTGCGTCGATCGATGCCATCGTTGCGTCGATCGACGCCATCTGCATTCCCATTGGCCACAACGAGTTCTTCTTGAATAACCTGGCCTTCAACATCAAGTTTTTGGCCACGTTCGTTGCGCACATTACCCTCTTGATCCTTCAAAACCCCAGCCTCATCAGGTCTCAATATGATTATATTGGCCATCTTCGCTGATTTGGCTGCTTTTGTATTATCACGCTCTAGTTGTCCTAACTCTTGGTTTGTAAGCTTAACAACTGGACCAGTAGGATTTTTCCTGGTGCTAGGCTTAGGCATGTACCTGAAACACACAAGAGAAAAGAAACAAAAGCGTGTGAGTAAAACAGAAAAAGAAAAATTTAGACAAAATCAAAGATTTTAATCTAATGGTGAATCAAAAGAGTCCCCGGCAACGGCGCCAAAATTTGATATGCTCAAATTTAACCCTGAGCTACTCTCTCAAATTAAGATATCAATTGTAGTACTTAGGGATCGAATCCACAAGAACTCTAGATTCACACAATAGATTTAATAATCTTTTAATTATGTTAAACAGAAATATTTAATTAAATTGTAAAATAAAACAGAAAATAAAAGAGTTGTAAATTCAGAAGGATGAAACGCTAGGCCTAGGGAAATTCTCAAGAAATCATAGAAAATCAGATCAATTAATTAAGTAAGCAGGATTCAACAATTAAGCACCGTTCTTGAACTCTAAACACAATTATAAAATAAATCAGTTCTCACTGCAAATATTATCTAAGTTTTAAAACCAGAAAATTCAAATCTCTTTGCAAAATTCAAGTTAAAAACCAGCAATAAAATCAGGTTTAGATAAGTTCACAAAATCACTAATCCAAATCTCTTTGTAAAAAAGTAATTTTGCTCACCAAAGGTTTTTATCAGGAAAATCAATTATATTCTCATATAAATCAATAATCCTAAGATCTAAATCCAGATGAATAATCAAAGATCTAGCATTAAAAACAACCTATGGTGAAGAACACAAAAGATAATGAATCCTAAATTAACAGATCTAACAATCCATGAAATCCCTAATGAGAAACCCTAAACCTAACAAGCAGATCTACTCAGACATAATTGTAAGAACACAAAACATCTTCTGAATAAATTGCATTAAGAAATTAAAGGAAGAAATAAAGGAGTGCTGAATCTTCTCTGAAGGAGTCTTGATTATTCTCTCCAAAAGCTCTTTAAATATCTCTCAGGGTTTTGCTCTCAAAAGTTGCAGGGAAAAATAAAGCTTAGGTCTAAACAATGCACTACAAGAAATATTAGCATTGATAGCAGAAAAGCATAGCGTTGTTTTCGTAAATGCTATCATTGATGATAAAAAAAAATGAGACTATGTAATAGCGTTATAAAAACGCTAAACCTAAAAATGACTAAGCGGGAATCTAAATTTGGGAGTCGGAACCAAAAACCACAAAAAGCGGGTGATACTTAGCCAAAAAAAAATTATTTTCTGCTTAAATGGAATAAAAAATATATAAAAAAAACCATTATCTATTTTATTTTCCTTCTAATTTCACCTCTTCGATTCCAGATATTCTCTTCTCTCTTTGTCTCAAAATCTCTTTTCCTCTTCAGATCTCCTCTTCTCATCGTATTCAGATCTCCTCTTCGTCTCCAGATTTCTTCTCTCTTCTCTTATTGTCGTCTTCCTCCGCCGCCGCGACACCAAACCCACCCGATTCAACCAAAACTCAGTCCTCCTTTCTCATCTTCCACCATTTCTTGTCACCTTAACTCCAGATCTGGCTACCTCCACTGCACAAAAATCCATTTCTATAGAAACCCAGAAGCAGCCATGGTAATTCTGATACTAGGATTTTTGTGTGTCTTATCCTAGCAGGTTCAATTAACCTTAAGTGTTGTAGTATTTAAGGTGTCAATCCAAATGGGATGTTGCTAGCAATCAAGATGCAATCAAGGAATCACAAGTCAAGCCAATTCAAAAAGAGTGTTCTTTCTAACAATCCTAGAATGACAAAAATGCGAACAGAAATGTGTTCTGGAACTAGAAACGAGAATGCAAGACAAGAAACGAAAAATAATAAAAACAGAAACGAGTCTAAGCATGAACTAAAAAGCAAGAAGCGAAACAATCTCAGGAATGTAATATCAATCAAAAGGATAAAAGTCCTAAGGATGGGAGTAATTGATGTCGGTGGAGTATCCTAGTCTATAGAGTGTTTAACATGCCACAAGCAATCTATCCCTAAACAACGAACATCACAACTTAGCTAATCCAATCTCTTGGTAAAAGCTACTCAGACTCAACCACTTCCATACCTAGCTCTCGCTAGAGAAACGTGGTCGAGCAGGCATGACAAACAAGTTCATTCACGTCAACAAACATCCTAGACAACTAATCTCTTAGGCTAGGAACGTAAGTCTCTGGCACTAGTTGGTCAGGCATTTCATCGAACACCTTTTGGGTGTGGAAATGTCTCGAACCTAGTTCCAATTGATCAGAGAGAAACTAGTAATTCTAACTCTAGTCCAGAAGGGAATCATACAAATCAAGCTTAAACACCCTACATCCTAAGATCCTCCCCCTAATCTATCCCATCCTCAAGAACTAACGCACTACTCAGATCCGGAAATCATCGTCAACAATACAAACTCAGAAAACATTGAAACAAGCATTCTTAGATAGGTAAAAATGAGATAAACAAGTTTGTAGAAGAAATCAAATGCAAATACTCAATGTCTTAAAAGATATCTGGATACAAAGTCTGAGAACGGTTCTTGGTGGCTAGGGAAACCTTACAAAATAAAAATGAGATAAAAACTAAGATGATGTCGCAAAGACTTAACAAAACGTATTTATAGTAAAGACATAAAATCCCTAAAACTTAAAACGACAAGATCAAGCGTCGGTTTGGGAATCTCCTGAAGCGTGTAGGATGGAACGTCTCCCTGACATGTGCGAACAAGTAATGGCTCGAGTGAGTGATGGCCTTGGCTCGAGTGGAGTGATGGCGTTGGCTCGAGTGGAGTGATAGCGTTGGCACGACACGACAGCGCGACTCGAACGGCACGAAAGCGCAACTCGAACGGCACGACAGCGCGACTCGATCGGCACGACAGCGCGACTCGATCTGGATGTATACGCCTCCACTAAAACGATGATAACTTTTGAACCACACCTCTGATTGGCTTGAAATAAATAGCATTGGAAAGATGACTCAATTGGCTACAACTTTCATGAAGACGTCGAAAGCTGAATCCCAAGACAGCGCGACTCGAACGGCATGACTCGAACGGCAACTCGATCTGCACGACAGCGCGACTCGATCGGCATGACAGCGCGACTCGAGCGGATGTGTGATGACGGAATGATGGCGCGACCCGAGCGGATGTGTGATGATGGAATGATGGCGCGACCCGAGCGGATGTGTGATGACGGAATGATGGCGCGACTCGAGACAGCCTGGCTCCAAAGTCTCCTAAATACCTAAAATACTCCAAAATGCACGAGGTATGCAAAGATAATGCAAGAACTACCTAAATATGAAAAGTGTACAAAAGAGAGTAGAAATTCATGCAAAACAATTAGTTATCCTAACTAGATGTGTGACAAAAACATGCTTAGCAGAGACAAAATATAGACATATCAACTCCCCCAAACTTATTCTTTGCTTGCCCTCAAGCAAACGATCAAGAACAAGGTATGGAGAAGAGGTGTGAAGATGGGGTCTCAGAACCTATAACATGCTGAATAGAGTAGTTAGAATCAAGGTCCTTGTTTTTAGTTCTATGATGCGTGGTGAAGGAATTTCATTCGTTTGATCTACACATGCAATCCTATCAATCATCCCCTTTAACATTTATTAACAAAGAACCATGAATCAAGCTATGCAGTGTCATTGAACTCATTTGGCTAGGGTGAAAGGTTAGAGACAAATGTGGTCTCTTTCTCAAGTGGTTCCATCGATACATAAAAAGGTTCTCTCATGAAAAGAGTTGAGCTTAAGAGAAGGCTAAAGGTTGAAACCAACTGATGCATACAAGAGCAGCGCCCTGTCTACCCAAAGAACATTCCAAACCGAAGTTGGACCTATCTCTATCCTTCATCATAAACTTCATCTCAAACCCATTCTTTCATTCTTTAGATTTGGTCTTAGGAAGAGTTCACTTCTTATCGCTCTAGCGGATTGGGAAAACTCTAATATCACTATGGTTCATTCTCTTTTCTTCTGAAAACTCTAGACATCTTAAGCATTTTTACTTTCTTTTCTTTGTCTAATTTTTTTTTTAATTTCATGCCCAGAACCAATTATTCTTTTTACTTTGCTCACCCCAAATCCTTTACTAGACGTGTAAACCTTGAAAACACATCCCCTTCCTTAAGACTTTCTACCCTTTACTTTTCTGCACAAATCCAAACCCAATACCCAATGTCAAGTTCTCACCTAGTCCTACTAGTCCGGATAACGCGAACTAGAGCTACACAGGATCCTACTCTTGTCGGTTAGAACCTAGCACTTTCTAACAAGCTCAACTCGGAAAAGACCTGACACTCAAGAATACAATTGGCTTGAAAGAACGGTTGGTTAAGGGTGCGGGAAACTGTTCCAAAGATGGAAATCAGCTACTTGGATTGACAAGGGTGGTAAAAATGTGAAAGACAATCCAAGTATGTATATGGTATCCATGAGTTCAACTTCAATGCATAACAAGATAATTGCAAGTCAGGATTAGGTTCAGATAGATAGGAAATGACGTTAATTCAGAACATGCTTCAATCTTACATTTTCAAATTCAATCAACATGCATCAAAGAACTAATAACAAGGGCCTTGATCCTATCCTATTGAATTCAGCATGCTACCAAGGTTACAATCATCATCAATCCCTATGCTAAATGCAACAACCCTATATGAATGACACTAGACTCAATCCTAATATGCAAGTGCAAGCTACATGAACACTCTGTTTTTGTGGAAAGTTTCAAAAATTTTCAATTTTTTTTGGTTTTTCTATGCAAATAGATGAATGCTATCTCAAACATGATATAATGCAAAAATTTGAAATAAGAATCACAGAAAACATCATCAGATACATCATCTCAAACCCTCCCCCAAACTTAAATTACACAGTCTCCTGTGTAAGAAAAATTTGCAGGAGAATTTAAGAATCACAACAGAAACAATTCACAAATGAAATGGTATATACAAGGGAAGGTAGGAGTACCTCAGTAGTAGAAGAAGGAGTCGGAGCTCGCCCAAGGAGTTGGTGCGTGGTACTGGCTCTGTCCTTCACCGTGTTCGGGATCCGCAGGAGTGGTCTCACCGGGTTGGTCGACTTGTTGCTCAACCGCTTGCGTGTTCTGATAAGTGCTCGGCTGCTCGTCGCACTGCATGTCGTCGACTCTGGATTCGCCATGGTCCGAGACTAATACTACCACATTCGTAGGCTGATAATCACCTTGCTGCCCAAATTGTTGCTCAACCTCTTGCTCAGCATGAGCTGCAGAACAGCGCGCTGATCGACGACTTGAGGAGGCTCCTGAACCACGCGAACCTTGTCCCCTTCTCTCCCTAGATTCATGTGACGAATGGCGTGAAGGGACGGGTGTAGGCTGACGCTGCCGTGGCACATATGAAGATTGATGCGCTGGAGAGGGATTCGGGGAAGGTGTTCGCGCTAGGCTCGTGGAAGGGCGTCCTGACATTGGTCTGTTATCCTCGGGGACAAACCTGGGGACGGCGGTTGTGGAAGTCGAGCAGCTAAACAAACGCACGAGGTTCTTGACAGTCTTGGAAAGGCTGCTAAGCACCTTGTCTCTGGCTTTCTCCCATTGTTGAAGCTTTTTGAGGTGGTCATGAGCTGCTTTGACCCCTCTGCTCATTCTCGGTTCGGTGTACTCTTCAAAGTAGAATTGCTCAGGGCGGTACTCAACTGCGTCTTCTTCCATCGGATCTTCTCCTGGTTCTGCGACGTCGACATGTTGCTCTTCCACATCAGAGTGGTATAATGCATCCGCAAGGGGAATGAACTCGACATGCTCACCCCTCAAGATTGTAGTCAGGTCGACGCAAGGGAGGAGTAATCTCGAGGGTCCGACCGCAGGATGCACAAACTTGTATAGCAATCGTCCATTCCTCAAACCCGAGTCCAAAGTGCGTAGCTGCCGCAAGTTGTTTATGTCTATCCAGCGTGGTGGGTACGGCTCGGATTATAGAGCAACGCCTGCAGCCTCAAGAAACCAAGTCACTATATCTCTCATACACATTACTCCTGGAGTGCGGTTGCTGGTGAGTCTCAAGACCCAAGTCTTGTATGACATGATGTAGTTGAGAAGGTAGAGCGAGACGGAGGTGTTGGACATATCGCCTTGCAGCGCAGTACAATCCATGGAAGTGAACGAGAGTCCTTTAAGTGCCAGATCGATCATCTCAAGCTCGCCATAAGTAATATATCCCTTAATCTCCTTGGCATAAAAGGCATTTGCGACTGCTTTCTGGAAGTAACGCAACACCGGGCTTCTCAGTTTCGTCGCCTTTGTTTTTGATGTAGTAAATGTTGGCGTGCTTCCGATCGTTGCCCAGAGAGCAGATATCTCATTCCTGTCAAACTGCGGCATGGTGCCTGTTCTGCTGGGAAAACCGAATATCTCTTCGATGGCTCGAAATGTAAGATTGCAGAACTGGCCATGAACGCGGAAGGTAATGTAGCCCAATCCTCCATCAGACATCATGCCTGGCTCATCCGCGTACCAGTGCATCTCCAAGGTAGAAAGAAACTGAATTGTCTCCTCTCTGTATCCACTCTTGGGGGTGTTCATAATTCTCTCCAGATGACATCGCCGAAACAAGTACTGAACATCCTCGCCAATCCCTAGTAGCTCCATCGTCTCAGGATGTGGATATCTTGTTCCACTAAACTCGCACTTTTGGAACAGCTCGTAGTACTCTTTGGGAGTCAGCTTCGTCTCATATTGTCGTCGTAGTACAGATTTTCTTGGCTCTTGTGCTGGACGCGACGCAGGTTCTTCCTGTTCGTAGTCACTGCCTTCGTCTATGGAGAGGGAAACTCGGGCCGGTCTCTTCCCGCGACTCTTGCTCTTGGAAAGCGGTTTGTCTGGTCTGCTCGAACCCGCTAGTTGTTCTGAACCCCAACAACCTCGTCAACCATGTTTCTCATTTTCATGAAATGCTTCGCCATGGATTCTGGGGATGAACGTTCTCCAGCAATACAACCATATGCATCTCTCATCTCGTGTATAAGCTCAATACTTTTTCTGTTTCTCTGAAACATGTAAACTAAAAATTAAACGTTAATACGTTAGTGAGAAAATAATAAGTGCAAAGAGAGAGTGAACCGATAACGTAGTAAATCAAGTTGTGTCGTCGGCGTGACTTAGTGTTTCACTTGGAAGTCGGATATGGATCGATTGGTGAGTTCGCCGTGTGGATCGAGTGGAGAAAAGGTCGACTCGAGCGGAGGCACAACGTCGGCGGGGGTCGACTCGTGATTCTGACGGCGACTCGAGCGGAGTCGGATTCGGTCGAATCGAACGGTGGTGACTTCGGTGTATCGAGTGTATCGAGCGGTGACGATGGAGCGAGAAAACCGATCGAGTGAAATAGTGATGGCGCGACTCGAGGGAGAATTTGACGGCGACTCGAGCGGACGTGAGTTGAGCTGTGATGGCGCGACTCGATCGAGATTTTGACGGCAAGGGTCAAGTGAAGAGCGTGCGACTCGAACGAGGTGAGTCCGGAGAGGGTCGAGTGGAGAGCGTGACGGAGCTTTGATGGCGTGACTTGATTAGTGACTTGAGGTGGAGGGATCGAGTGGAAGACGACGGCTCGAGTGTACTTCGATGGTGGCTCGAGCGGGGAATAGAGGGAGCTCGAAATGTTGGCTCGAGTGATGCAGCTTCACCGCTTGGGTCGTCGGTTGGGGCGGTGAGGGTTGGCGGTGGTTGAAACGCAGTGCCTTTGCTTTTCGTGAGGATGTCTTGAAAATTAAACAAAGAGAGAGGGTGAGGTGTGAGAGAATTGTGTTTGGTTGGTGGGAGTAAAGAGTGAGGAGAGTTTTGATTAAATAATGAGGATGGTGAAGATGTCGTGCAAGTGGGAGAAGAAAGAGAGAGTGCAAGTGGAGAGGAAAAGAGAGTGGTGGTGGGATGATGTGAGAGGATGAGACATAAAGGTTGTTTGTCTAGTGGGGGGGAACAAAGGGTGAGAGGAGGTGAAATGATGGGCACGTGGGTGAGAGGAGAAGATTGATAAAACCAATAATTAAGACTCCTTCTCCATATTGTCTTCTGTTCCCTCATTAAACCAACAGTCTCTCCTTGAACTGCTTTTACCCTTATATATTTTTTATCCCCAATCTCTTCTGTAGAACTCATTATACTCGACTTCACTCTAAATTCACTCTTTTAACTGCATTTTTTTTATTGTTGCTTAGACTCCCTTCTGTAGATTCCTGAACTCAAGAAAACCAAAAACAAAAATTAAAAACACAAGAGTCCTAAAAAAAAAATATTTACAGTGATACCTTTGGGACTTCCTCCCAAGTGAGCTTGTTTAAAGTCACTAGCTTGACTTTTCAGCTTTTTAGGCTTTTGGGGGTTCATAGAGGGGAACTGAAAACCCCTCTGGTCGGACTTGGTCAGCTAAATATTTCTTGACTCTCTGTCCATTTACAGTGAATTCACTACCATCTTTGTTCAGGAGAGTGATGGCTCCGAATGGCAGAACTTCCTTGACATCAAAAGGTCCAGACCACCTAAACTTAAGCTTTCCAGGAAATAACTTAAGTTTGGAGTTGAAGAGCAAAACCTGATCCCCAGTCTTAAGCTCCTTGACAACGATTTTCTTGTCATGAAAATTCTTGGTCCTTTCTTTGTAGATCTTTGAGCTCTCATAGGCGTCAAGTCTGATTTCTTCCAACTCATGTAGATCAAGAGTCCTCTTAGCCTGAGCTGCGTCAATATCCAAGTTCAACAACTTGATAGCCCAAAGTGCCTTATACTCGACCTCTACAGGGAGATGACATGCTTTACCATATATCAACTAAAAAGGTGTTCTGCCTATTGGCGTCTTGAATGCTGTTCTGTATGCCCAAAGAGTCTCGTCCGGCTTCACAGACCAATCTTTCTTCGAAACCCCAACAATTCTTGACAAGATACCTTTAATCTGCTTATTTGAGACTTCTACCTGTCCGCTGGTCTGAGGGTGGTATGCAGTAGACACCTTGTGCTTCACCCCGTATTTTCGCAGCATACTCTCAAACACCTTGTTGACAAAATGAGTACCACCATCGCTGATCACTGCTCTGGGTATCCCGTACCTTGGAAAGATTATGCTTTTGAACAGCTTCAGAACAACCTTGTGATCATTGGTAGGACTGGCAATGGCTTCGACCCACTTAGAAACATAATCAACTGCCACCAGAATATAGACATTGCCATTCGATGGCGAGTTGAAAGGACCCATGAAGTCGATACCCCAAACATCAAATATCTCAACTTCTAAGATCGGGTTCTGGGGCATCTCGTTCCTCCTCGTGATGTTGTCCATCCTCTGGCAAGCATCACACTTGGTGATGAAACTGTGAGCGTCCTTGAACAAGGTTGGCCACCAGAGACCTGCTTGGAGAACCTTCTGAGCTGTCTTGAATGTGGCGAAGTGACCTCCATAGGTGGAGCCGTGACAGTGCTCAAGCACTCCCTGTACTTCCCCCTCTGCTATGCATCTTCTGAACAGACCGTCAGAACCTCTCTTGTACAGATAGGGTTCATCCCAGAAGTAGTGGTTGACTTCTCTGAAAAACTTCTTCTTCCTGTAGGGATCCATGTCATCAGGAACTTCTCCACAGACCTTGTAATTCACGAAATCAGCATACCATGGCGCAGTATCCGAGGTGATCGCCATACAATTGATTTTTAGGTTCTCAACCCCGGCGTCATGCATCTGCTCACAAACATGGGCGACCAGAAGTTGTTCCTCAGGCATTGAGTCATCTATTGGAACAGCATCTTCGATCCTCATCCTTGACAAGTGGTCCGCAACTCCATTTTCTATTCCTTTCTTGTCAACTATCTCCATGTCAAACTCCTGGAGAAGCAGGATCCATCTCAACAGTCTCGGTTTGGTATCCTTCTTCGAGTAGATGTGTCTCAGAGCGGCATGATCGGTATACACAATGACCTTCGAACCCACAAGATAACTCCTGAATTTCTCGAATGCAAACACAACTGCCAGGAGTTCCTTCTCTGTGGTAGCATACCTTCCCTGGGTCTCGTCCAAGGTGCGACTCGCGTAGTAGATGACATGAAGCTTCTTGTCAATACGCTGTCCCAGAACTGCTCCAACTGCGAAGTCTGAAGTATCACACATGATTTCAAAAGGATGATCCCAATTCGGAGCTTGCACTATAGGTGCTGATACCAAGGCTTCCTTGATCTTGCTGAAGGCTTCCAAACATGCTGCATCAAATTCGAACTCAACCTCCTTTCACAGCAACCTTGTCAAAGGTCTTGCAATTTTTGAGAAGTCCTTGATGAATCTCCTGTAAAACCCAGCATGTCCCAGAAAACTCCTGATGTCCTTCACTGTCTTAGGTGGTTGAAGCTGAACCATGACCTCAATCTTAGCTTTGTCAACCTCAATCCCTTTCTTAGAAATTTTGTGTCCCAGAACGATCCCTTCCTCAACCATGAAATGGCACTTCTCCCAGTTCAGCACCAGGTTTGTCTCCTCACATCGCGTCAATACCCTGCACAAATTCAACAAACAGGAGGAGAAAGTGGAACCGTATACAGAGAAGTCGTCCATAAACACTTCCACTGACTCCTCAATTAAATCCGAGAAAATTGAAGTCATGCACCTCTGAAAGGTGGCAGGAGCATTGCACAAACCAAATGGCATGCGTCTGTAAGCGAAAGTGCCATAAGGACAAGTAAATGTTGTCTTTTCCTAGTCATTTGGGTGGATAGGGATTTGGAAGAATCCACTATACCCATCAAGGAAACAATAATAGGGATGACTAGCTAGTCTTTCCAACATTTGATCAATGAAAGGAAGAGGGAAATGATCTTTCCTAGATATAGCATTCAACTTCCTATAATCAATGCACATCCTATGTCCTGTGATGGTCCTAGTGGGGATTAGCTCATTCTTATCATTTTTGATGACAGTAATTCCTCCCTTTTTAGGTACACAATGTACTGGAGATACCCAAGTACTATCAGAGATAGGATAGATAACTCCAACATCAAGTAGTTTTAGGATTTCTTTCTACACTACCTCTTTCAGATTAGGATTCAATCTTCTTTGTGGTTCAATACTAGCATATGATTCATTTTCAAGATTGATCCTATGGGTGCAAAGACTAGGTGAAATTCCCTTGATATCACCTAAAGAATAACCAATAGCCTTTCTATACTTTTTTAGCTCAGTTACTAGCACCCCCAATTCATCATCACTCAACCTAGCATTCACTATAACAGGATAAGTTGAATTGGTTCCCAGAAAGACGTACTTGAGCCCGGAAGGAAGAGTTTTGAGTTCTACCTTTGGAGCTTTCAGTTCCGACCAGTCGTCAGCACGGGAGTCTTGAATGATCGCGGTCGAGTGAGAGGGGTGCGACTCGATCGAACGGGACAATGGTGTCTCGAGTCGGGTCTTGACGTCGGTCGAACGGCAGATATCACGTTATGAACTCTCTGTCTCAACTGCACATACCTCCTCTGCGTCAGATATCTGCTCGAATTCGTCTGATCCATCCGTTTCTTTGTGGGAATCTAGCAGATTCTTGTAACAAGTGGTCTCCCCATGCAGAAACCCTTCTTCTCCATCCTTGGTTAGAGCGGTTTTGAGATGATCTTCTTCAGCTAGTTCCTCCAACAACTCGTCAGCCAATTTATCCATCTCTTCAATGTAGAAGACTTGTCCTCCTATCGTTGGCTTCTTCAAGGTATCCTTGATGTCAAACTTCATAGTGAAGTTGTCGCCCAGATTGAGGTCAATCTTGCCATTTCTGACATCAATGATGGCTCCAGCAGTCGCTAGGAAGGGTCTTCCTAAAATCAGAGGATATTTAGGTTCTTCATCCATCTCCAGAACCGTGAAGTCGGTTGGCACTTCCACGTCTCTGATCCTGACAGGTAAGTCCTCTAAGATACCATGTGGAAGTCTCACTGATCTATCTGCCAGGATGAGGGAAATGTCGCATCCCTTAAACCTTGTGAAACCCAACCTCTTAGCCACAGAGAATGGCATCAGATTCACTGAAGCGCCAAGATCACATAGGCACCTCTCAAAAGACATAGGTCCAATGGAGCAGGGTAGAGTGAATGATCCAGGATCTTTGAGCTTCTTGGGTACAACCTTCTTCTGGATGATTGCACTGCACTCAAGACTTAGTACAACCATGCCCTGAACTTCTTTTGATCTCTCCATCACTAAGTCGTTGAGGAATTTCTGGTAGTGAGGAACAAGTGCGAATGCATCCAGCAATGGCATTCTCAACTCAATCTCCTTGACTTGCTTTTCGAACAAGGCTTTGTACTTCTCAGTAAGCTGCTTCTTGAACCTCACTGGAAAAGGTAGAGGAGGCTTGTACGGTGGAGGGATGAACCTCGCAGGTCTGTCTTCAGGAACAGCAGGCTCCTTAACAGCTTCAGGCTCGGATTGCTTCACTGGCTCGACCGAGTCTTTGACTGCTTCGTCTGGGTTCTCCGTCTGAGCGTCATCCTGACCAAAATCCTCCCCGGCAACGGCGCCAAATTGATACTAGGATTTTTTGTGTGTCTTATCCTAGCAGGTTCAATTAACCTTAAGTGTTGTAGTATTTAAGGTGTCAATCCAAATGGGATGTTGCTAGCAATCAAGATGCAATCAAGGAATCACAAGTCAAGCCAATTCAAAAAGAGTGTTCTTTCTAACAATCCTAGAATGACAAAAATGCGAACGGAAATGTGTTCTGGAACTAGAAACGAGAATGCAAGACAAGAAATGAAAATTAATAAAAACAGAAACGAGTCTAAGCATGAACTAAAAAGCAAGAAGTGAAACAATCTCAGGAATGTAATATCAATCAAAAGGATAAAAGTCCTAAGGATGGGAGTAATTGATGTCGGTGGAGTATCCTAGTCTACAGAGTGTTTAACATGCCACAAGCAATCTATCCCTAAACAACGAACATCACAACTTAGCTAATCCAATCTATTGGTAAAAGCTACTCAGACTCAACCACTTCCATACCTAGCTCTCGCTAGAGAAACGTGGTCGAGCAGGCATGACAAACAAGTTCATTCACATCAACAAACATCCTAGACAACTAATCTCTTAGGCTAGGAACGTAAGTCTCTGGCACTAGTTGGTCAGACATTTCATCGAACACCTTTTGGGTGTGGAAATGTCTCGAACCTAGTTCCAATTGATCAGAGAGAAACTAGTAATTCTAACTCTAGTCCAGAAGGGAATCATAGAAATCAAGCTTAAACACCCTACATCCTAAGATCCTCCCCCTAATCTATCCTATCCTCAAGAACTAACGCACTACTCAGATCTGGAAATCATCGTCAACAATACAAACTCAGAAAACATTGAAACAAGCATTCTTAGATAGGTAAAAATGAGATAAACAAGTTTGTAGAAGAAATCAAATGCAAATACTCAATGTCTTAAAAGATATCTGGATACAAAGTCTGAGAACGGTTCTTGGTGGCTAGGGAAACCTTACAAAACAAAAACGAGATAAAAACTAAGATGATGTCGCAAAGACTTAACAAAACGTATTTATAGTAAAGACATAAAATCCCTAAAACTTAAAACGACAAGATCAAGCGTCGGTTTGGGAATCTCCTGAAGCGTGTAGGATGGAACGTCTCCCTGACATGTGCGAACGAGTAATGGCTCGAGTGAGTGATGGCGTTGGCTCGAGTGGAGTGATGGCGTTGGCTCGAGTGGAGTGATGGCGTTGGCTCGACACGACAGCGCGACTCGAACGGCACGAAAGCGCAACTCGAACGGCACGACAGCGTGACTTGATCGTCACGACAGCGCGACTCGATCTGGATGTATACGCCTCCACTAAAACGATGATAACTTTTGAACCATACCTCCGATTGGCTTGAAATAAACGGAATTGGAAAGATGACTCAATTCTATACAACTTTGATGAAGACGTCAAAAGCTGAATCCCATGACAGCGCGACTCGAACGGCAACTCGATCGGCACGACAGCGCGACTTGATCGGGATGACAGCGCGACTCGAGCGGATGTGTGATGACGGAATGATGGCGCGACCCGAGTGGATGTGTGATGACGGAATGATGGCGCGACCCGAGCGGATGTGTGATGACGGAATGATGGCGCGACTCGAGACAGCCTGGCTCCAAAGTCTCCTAAATACCTGAAATACTCCAAAATGCACGAGGTATGCGAAGATAATGCAAGAACTACCTAAATATAAAAAGTGTACAAAAGAGAGTAGAAATTCATGCAAAACAATTAGTTATCCTAACTAGATGCGTGACAAAAACATGCTTAGCAGAGACAAAATATAGACATATCAAATTCCTCTTAATCTCCATCTATCTTTAATGATGAATTTGTATTTACGAGCTTGATTTTGTAAATTTCAAATGAGGTATTTTTTGTCTTGAAGCCTAGTGATAAAACTTGTAGAGACGATATGAGGTTTTACATTAGGGATTCGTTGACAAGAATGAAGATTGGGGATGAGTGGATGATGAAGCAAGCTTTGATTAAGCTTAATGGATGAAGTTTCTTATAGCTTAAATAAGAGCAATTTAGGTTTACTTTTTGTCTTGGTTTTTGATTTTGTTTAATTTGGTATGAAGCAGGTATACGGAGACATCTTCAATTGCTTTAACGAAAGAAGTGTCTAAGAAGATGTCTTATAGCTTAAATAGGAGCAATTTAGGTTTACTTTTTGTATTGGTTTTTGATTTCGTTTAATTTGGTATGAAGCAGGTATACAGAGACATCTTCAATTGCTTTAACGAAAGAAGTGTCTAAGAAGGTATGAAGCTTTTTCACTTGGATTTTAAGATTGATACATGTGGGATTTATGGTTTGAACTTTGACTGTTATTTTAGACTTCAAAAACTAATAATGGTTCTTAGAATCGTTGGTGTGGTGCAGGTGTCGTTTTGGTGTCTTTGCAGGTGAGGATGTGAAGAGGACTTTATTTATTTCCATGGTGTTTCTTCTACTCTCATCTGATTTGATGGCCAAGCTAAGTAATAAAGGTGTTTATTTATGGTTTGCAGGTGAGGATCTAAGAACTTGGTTTGTTTCCATGGTGTTTCTTACATGGGTTTATTTATGGTTCTTTGAATTTGTCTGCTTCTTCAGTCCAAAAGTTTGTAGGATTTTTTTACTCTTAGCTTTGTTGTTTTTCACCCAAATTTAGGAGCTTTGGTGTGTACTGTCATCTTTTAATGGAGATAGAGAAGCTTCTCTTTTCTAAAACTGCTGAACTTTGTTTCGTTTCTTCTTGTGTGCTCCAAGTTCTAGAGTTAGAGAAGCTTCTCTATTATTTTAATCACAAGACATGTTAGTATTTTGAATGGTTAGTTAGTACATTAGTGTGATTATTCTTCTTTTGTCTAAACGTTTAACTATGTTACAGGTTTTTGCATTGAGAGATGGTTGATAGTGAAGGTAAGCATCAAACTTGTTTAATTGGTTTGGTTTATGAAACATCAATTGGTGAATCGTTAGTTGTTTGATATCCTACTGGTTCATGTGTTCAGTTTCATGTTCAAGGTTTGTCTCTATTTGTCTGATGCTTGGCAGTGAATTGCTCTACTTAATGTTCATGCACTGCTGTTTTGTTTGATACAGGACGAGCCCATCTGACTTTATTGTTCCATTTGATCAGTGGTAACAGAAGAAATTATTTTCAGTAAAACCCTCCTGCAGAGATTGTGGAATGGCCAGAATCTGGTGACAAGCCCATATAGAGGTAATTATATATATCTTATTACCTTTCCATTAGTGGATGTTTGCATGTTTAGTTGGATGTTACCCCATCTATTATCATTCTTATTTGCACCATTGTATGGATAAGTTGTGATAGCTGTTTAAGAAGGGTGAATGCTTTGTTTTGATTATCAGAATGGTGAATGCTTTGTTTATCTGATTCTCTACTTGTCTTATAGAAAACCTTAATGTTGATTCTACTCATCCATAAGTCTCAGATATTTGAGTTTGAGCTAAAATGTCTTTATTCTATCTGTCAATGTTTTAGATTCGTGAATATCTTTCTTTACTTTACCACAAAAGCACCTTAGTATTGTGGATACACATGATTACAGGGAATATGGATGGGAATGCTAACTGGAACAGTTCTTCAGACATGTGTACTGCTTTTGATGGGAAGGCGAAATAGATAGAGGAGAAGAGACGGAAGATATCACAAGTTTGTCTCAATCCTTATAAATTTTAATGTTAGCTTTTTTGGATAAAACTTGGCAGCATAGTACAATTACTTGTATGATATGTAAGACTTGTTTAAATTAATGTTATGTATGTTGATGATATTTATGAAATAAACTTTTTTATATCAATCCATTTAAATAAGTCTGCAAAACTGGGGTCAAATAAATAAATTATAAAAATCAAATTAAAATTTAAATTTTTCCATATAGCAAAATAAAAATGCTATGACATAATATAAAATGGCAGAAAATATGTGTTACGGAAAACTATTATATCATTTGATTAGTGCTATAAAAGAATGACATATAATAGCACATGTCAAAAACTCTATAATAGAGGTGACACCTAAGATAGCTGCCGATAACATAGCATTTATGAAAACGCTATTAAACACGTACGATAGCATTTATCGTGTGCTATGAATATTGATTTTTCTTGTAGTGATGACCATAAAAATCCTATTTATATTCCTAAACACGTCCAGGGACTAATGATGCAAATATGGAAAACTTTGGGGTAGCTTTGTAAATCTTCAAAACTTGTGAGGAAAACTTCCGATTTCGACTTTGGCCTAGCATCGATCTATGCATATGCTGTGTCGATCGATGCACTCTTCTGAACATGTCTCCCAACTTTGCAACTTTAGCCT
This sequence comes from Camelina sativa, assembly GCF_030686135.1. Taxonomy (NCBI): domain Eukaryota; kingdom Viridiplantae; phylum Streptophyta; class Magnoliopsida; order Brassicales; family Brassicaceae; genus Camelina; species Camelina sativa. The sequence continues at coordinate 23,312,280 of NC_141888.1, read as the reverse complement.
CAATGCTTGAATGTGCTCCAAATCCTCCTATTTAGCTCCATTATGCTCTCATCAATGTTAAATCCTCTAAAGACTCAAAAGACTCTAAAAATACCAAAAAGACTCTATAATTAAGACTTATATCATGGCTAAAAACACCTAAAAACCATGATATATCACAACAGTTGAAACTAAGCCCTACTGATTGCTCTGACTTATTAGGGTGGCATTTTACTGATTCAGGGTTCTACACAGTAAAGTCAGGTTATTGGTTAGCATACAACCTCTCAATGGAACGAAATAGAGTGCAGAATATTCCGGGTTCACATAATATAAAGAACGCCATTTGGAAGATAAACACAGCACCAAGAATTCAGCATTTTCTTTGGCGAATAATCTCAAAATCATTACCCATTGGATCTACGCTGGTACATCGGAGGATAACAACCTCATCTTTATGTAAAAGATGCCACCAAAGTGATGAAACAACAGAACATATTTTCTTTGAATGTCAGCATGCACAAGACCTATGGAGACGTAATGGATATCTAAACCAGGTTTTGTGTTCTCCTATTACTCCGCTTGAGATGAAATTTCAAGCAATTCTTGACTGTTACAATGATCAGTCACTTACATTATTTGAGCATCATATACCTTTGTGGATATTGTGGAGAATATGGAAGAGCAGGAACCTACTCACATTTCAGCAAAAAAGATTCACTTGGCAACAATATTTAAGTTTGGCTGCAGATGAGGCTAGAGAATGGATTGATATTTGGGCAGACTCATTATTAAATTTACAGAAAGAGGAAACCAGGAGAAGAAACCACGCATCAAGATCACAATGGAAACATCCTGCAGAGAATCATGTCAAGTGCAATTACGACTGCAAGTTTATTCGAAATGGAAAGAATGGACAATCAGCTTGGATTACTCGAGACGATAGAGGTTTCTACCTAATAGCAGGACAAAGTCGACAAACTAACGTGGCATCAGCACTAGAAGCAGAACTGCAGAGCCTAATATCAGCTATGAAACATATGTGGACTGCAGGTTATCAGAATGTTATCTTCGAAGGGGACAACAAAATGATGGAAAGATTGGTTAATAATGTGACCAAAAATTTCAGAGTACACAACTGGATAAGAGAGGTTCATTATTGGAAGGATAAGTTTCACCATGCATCATTCCAATGGACAAGAAGAAACAACAATAAAGTTGCAGATTGCCTAGCAAAACAGCCTATTCCAACTAATGATCAATATGTTATTCACCATTTTGTACCTTCATGTATTGTAACTTTCCTCCATGAAGATCACTTCTTTTCAACATAAATGAAAGAAAGCTGTTAAAAAAAAAAAAAAAAAAAAAGAAGAAAATAGGATCAAGATATATGGATTCATGCGGTTGGGTATAGGATCATAGGAGTACTTTTGGTGGGATTATTAACGCTTAGTTTTTTTTTCCTTAAAGGTTAAAGGGGTTGTTTGTGTGAGGCAAATATTAAATCCTAAATGCATATATGCATAATTTATGGGGTGCTTGTCATTTTTGGTGATTTTTTGCATTTAGTTGTCAAAGTGTGTAAACTGTCTTTTTATTGTCTTCTTCCTATTTATTTCATTTTTAGGTGTTGAGAAGTTGCATAGATAAAACAAGAGTATATATACTAGATGACTATACTTTTGGAATTAATTCATAAAATAACTATGACCCATGTAGTTCTGTCGACCATGCAACTTAAAATTAGGAAGCTCTCCTTCTTCCTTCTTCCTTTTTTCTCTTTCTTTCTCTCCTTTTTCTCTTTCTTTCTGTCATCTTCTCTCCTCCATATCTATCTCTCTTATGCCAGTGTCCAGCCACCACCACTACCATATTCATAATCTCTTCAATTCCTCTTAATTTTTTATCTTCTCGCTATCACCCTTAGATCTAATCTTTTTTTTTCTTTTTCTTTTTCTCTTATCTCTCTTTCATCAGATCTCTTTACCACCAATTTTATCTTTCTTTCTCTTTGGAAATCTATCCTTCTTTCATCACAGTCTATTCTCTGTTTTCTCCTCTCGTCGGGAATTCTCCGCCACTCACCGACGTAACATTTAAAATTAGATCTGATATTCAAAACACGTATAAAATTTCATGCTATGAAATAAAATCACATGATGTTTTTGTCCATATATTATGTTATTTCACATAATCACATGAGTTTTAACAATTCTACACAACAACATAGATATTTTGTCCATATATCATGTTATATCACAGAATCACATGAATTTTAATAATCTTACACTATTATATCAATATATCATGTGATTTTTTAGAATCATATAATATCAGATCTCGTAAGTGATAAGTGTTCCATTTTGTAAAAACAAAATAACGTAGGGATATTTTAGTATTTCTTCCACTCCACAAAACCTTATTTATCAATAAATTCTGACACAAGGCTATTTTCTCTATTCTTTTTAAACTCATGGTTATCTACCAAAGTTGCTCATAAAACAATTTATAAGACTACAACTTGACGAGGATCACAAGCACGTTTAACCAATAACCAGTAACATGACCAAAACAGTCAACCACCGTTTATAAACATGAGAAAATGGTTGACCGCTGTCAATCCAAACCGTCAAGCAACAAGTCATTGCGAGCCATTTTCATTAGATCCAACGCAGATTAAACTTGGGTCCCAATCCAAACTTATTATGTATTTAAACAATCTTTTGACAGTTTTTACCTAAGTTTTCCTCCGTCTAACTAAGATCAAGACTAAATATTGTATTTACATTTTGAACTGAAATCTTCATCAATTCACATCATGTTAATGAGTATACTTTTTGCTGAAACATGAATTAGACTAGATTAGGAATTAGGATGTTCAAATGATTAGATGATGACTACTTGGATTCTTATTTTAATTCTCTATTTAGGTTGTGATTTATGCTAGATTGACTTGATCATTATTCAAAATTTAGGATTTAAGCTTTCCCTTAATAATTGAAAAAAAAACATAAAAAAAAAATATAAAACTGGAGAAAGATTCACATCATTACTTCTTTATTCTTTATCTAGTCGGCTACGGTAACATTTTGTGTGAATCACGCCACATATCCTAAACCTTTGCAATATACATATAAAGGTTAAGTTTGCAAAAACTTGTAACAGAAGGCTAAACAGAACAAAACAAAACAAAACAAAAAAGGAAGAAGCAAAAAAAAATTAGTATGGAAGGAAGCAACGAAACATGCGTTTACAAGAATCCAGACGCGCCAGTGGAGGCGCGTGTAATGGACCTTCTCTCTCGTATGACTCTACCGGAAAAGATCGGCCAGATGACTCAGATCGAACGTGTCGTCACTACTCATCCCGTCATTACAGATTACTTCATCGGTATATACGAAACAATCCACACTCCATTGGTTTGTTTTTTTTTTTTCTCTGTTTTGGTCAAGTCAACGACCAAAACTTTTTAGTTTCCCAAGTTCCAAAACTTTTTTGGGGGTTACAGGTAGTGTACTAAACGGTGGAGGGAGTTGGCCGTTCGAGGACGCCTTGACGTCGGATTGGGCTGATATGATCGACGGCTACCAAAACGCAGCGTTGGCTACGCGTTTGGGTATCCCGATCATCTATGGCATTGACGCCGTCCACGGCAACAACAACGTCTATGGAGCCACCATCTTTCCCCACAACATCGGCCTCGGTGCCACCAGGTTTTTTTTTTTTTTTTTTTTTTTTTACCATTCTCTTTTCACACTTTGAGATGTAGTGTTGTGTGTTTGATTAGGGTGTTAATTGTTATAGTGTTGTTCCAATTAGATTGGATTCTTACCCTAGAAGTATATTTTGAACCAAGTGGTTGTTTTAAAATGTGATAGAGATGCAGATTTGATCAGAAGAATCGGGGCTGCAACAGCACTTGAAGTTAGAGCTAGTGGCGCTCAATGGGCATTTGCTCCATGTGTGGCCGTAAGTTCCTAATCGCTTACTCAATTGAATGGAGCCTTTGGTGGATACCTTTGAGTGTTCTTTTGAGAATATGTTTTATTTGGCATCTCTCATGTCTTAACAACATTGTGAGTATGAGCTATATTTCAATACATGAGATTATTGCCTAATCCTTAGACGTCTGCCTATACAGGCGTAGTGAAAATCAAGATTATATATAAGAGGAATGGAAGAAAATAATGAAACTGAGTTTTTTTTTTTTGTTGACAGGCTTTGAAAGATCCGAGATGGGGACGATCCTATGAGAGTTACAGTGAAGATACTGACGTTATTTGCGAGTTAAGTACGCTTGTATCTGGCCTACAAGGCGAGCCACCCAAAGAACATCACAATGGTTACCCATTTGTTGCAGGAAGGTATATAACATATACTTCTAGCTAGATATATATTGTGGATTTGATGTAATTTCTTATGGATTTGTTCACGATGTGATAGAAACAACGTGGTGGCGTGCGCCAAGCATTTTGTTGGAGATGGTGGTACCGAAGGGGGCGTAAACGAAGGGAATACCATTGTGTCATACGAAGAGTTGGAGAGAGTACATCTGGCTCCATATTTGAATTGTCTTGCTCAGGGAGTCTCTACGGTTATGGCATCTTACTCCAGTTGGAACGGAAGTAAACTCCATTCCAACTATTTCCTCTTAACCGAACTTCTCAAACAGAAACTCGGTTTCAAGGTTAGCCAATAAATTTGATTTGGATATGAAATAGCTATATAAGCAAGAGGTGTATGATTTTAAAGCTGTGTTGCCTTTGCCTTTTATTTTTATTTTTAGGGGTTTATCATTTCAGACTGGGAGGCTTTGGAACGGCTTAGCGAGCCGTTCGGTTCAAACTACCGCAACTGCGTCAAAATCTCAGTTAATGCTGGAGTCGACATGGTAGATTCTAAAACTCCTAGCTAGTTAATGATTTTTCATCTCTCTGGGATGATACAAAGAGCTAAGATTTAGTTAATCAATGTTACTCCAGGTGATGGTGCCTTTCCAGTATCAACAGTTTATAAAGGACCTCACTGATCTGGTGGAGTCAGGGGAAGTAACGATGTCTCGGATCGATGACGCTGTTGAGAGAATACTCAGAGTGAAGTTTGTTGCGGGTCTTTTCGAACATCCTCTAACGGACCGCTCTTTATTGAGTACTGTTGGCTGCTTGGTGAGATCTCCTGTACACAGATTTAATGCCACTAGATTTTAATTAGACATGAGTGTTGGGACCTGTTGGGAACATGATTGACGTGTTTTTCCATTACTCCAGGAACATAGAGAAATAGCGCGTGAATCGGTTAGAAAGTCTTTAGTTCTCCTAAAGAATGGAAAAGAATCTGAGAAGCCATTTCTGCCTTTAGATCGTAATGCCAAGAGGATTCTGGTCACTGGAACTCACGCTGACGATCTTGGATATCAGTGCGGGGGTTGGACAAAGGCATGGTTCGGTCTAAGCGGGAGGATCACAATTGGTAATTAAAGTGACTTCAATCAATGTTGTTAGAAATTTTTAATGGTAACGTATCTAATATGGTCTGAAAAATGCAGGGACAACGCTTTTGGATGCCATTAAAGAAGTAGTTGGAAAAAACACCGAAGTGATTTACGAGAAGACTCCTTCTGAAGAAACCTTAGCCTCGGGTCAAGGCTTCTCCTATGCCATTGTTGCGGTGGGGGAACCTCCCTACGCAGAGACATTGGGAGATAACTCGGAACTCACAGTGCCGTTAAACGGTAACGACATTATAACTGCGGTTGCAGAGAAAATACCCACTTTAGTGGTCTTGTTTTCTGGACGGCCATTGGTTCTTGAGCCACTGGTTCTTGAAAAGACTGAGGCTTTGGTTGCTGCTTGGCTTCCTGGAACCGAAGGGAAAGGGATGACTGATGTCATTTTTGGAGATTATGACTTCGAGGGGAAGTTACCAGTGAGCTGGTTCAGAAGCGTTGACCAGTTGCCGTTAACCGCTGATGCCAATTCGAATCCATTGTTTCCACTTGGTTTCGGTCTGAACTACCATTTGGCCGAGAACTAAAATCCGGTCTGTTGAAATGTGTGCAAGTGTGAAATTTATTTGATATGATGGGAGTATGAGTGGCGTTTGTAAATTTCTATTTTTAAATAATTCACAGCAAATGCATGGAGTGATGCTTCTGTCATTGTCTTTGCTTTCTTGTTCGACAAGAAACTATTGTACAAATGTTTTATTTGTCTTGTTTTTTTCCTTTGCAATAAATGGACACTTGATTTACGAGTAGCTTGATTTGTGAAATTTATAGGAAGACAAAATTCTTATATTATTGGTTTCAATAGAGGAAACTTTGTTTAGACAGTTGATTCTCATATACTACTACAAGTACGTCTACAAACCATGTGCCGCTTATGTTTGTTGGTGAGAAGAAATGAATAATGAGAATCATTCATTCCGAGTTAACATGTGTGCCATCTCTTTCAGAGAAGCTGGCTTGTACATTTCATCAAATTCAATGTTTAATTATACAACTTAACAGTAAAATTCAATGTTCATGAAGAGAAAAAAGTTCAAATAGCTAAAAACATAGCCAGCTTACAAGGTTACAACAAACATTGATACAAGATGGATGCAACAATAAACTTATATAGTAGGCAAGCTACATATATTATAAAGTCCTAATCCATAAGCTCTACATTCTCCACATGGTTTATCAATGTCGAAACCTTTGAGTTGGAAGCTTTCTTAGCTACAATTCCGAAATCGATCTCTACTTTAACAAGAGTATTCTTGTTTACATTGAAGTAGAACACGTAGAAAGGTTCCACTAGAGAGCATGTCGAGAGTATGATTTCACCTGCACTAGTCATCCCGGCAATCTTTATGTCGACATCGGCAACAAAATCAAACCAACAATCTGGGAATTCGTGGACAGTATGCGACCATTTCACTAATTTGGTTTCAACAGCCGCTAGAACCCACAGATCAATACTTTCCATGTTACTCGAACTCGGAAACAATATGCCCAGCTTACCATGGTAGTTTATGAAAGATGAATACATAATTAATGACCCAACAACACCACTTACAAACTTCAATTTCTCCAACTTAACATCAAAGCATACTACCCTATAACCTAGACGAGTTCCATCTTCCAAGCACCCAGCCAAATAATACAACACCCCGTCGATACATATCTCAGAATGTAAAGACCAATGGGGTATCAAACATTCGACCCTTCTCCAGGTCACTACTTCTGTTCCTAATGTTGCAACTCGACACACAAAATCATCGGACACGCAAAATACCTTGAAGACTTTGCCGACAGGATCATATCCGAAATAGGGTCTCATCTGATTTCCCCTGGTTGTCCCTATGGGTAAAGATATGTATTGTCCTGTGCTAGGGTTACAGATCATCGGCTTCCTAGATTTGTTACAGATGAAGCCACGTATAGAGGGACACGCATCATGAAAAGAACCCAAACCTTTATAGGAAAATGCATCTGGTAATGGGGAGATATAGGAGTGGAGTAGTCGCGGTCTGGATCTAGATCCTGAGGTATGGAGTAGAAGATCCGCTTGCCCTCGTGCACGAAGGTGAATAAGATACGAGGCCGAGCCGATGACAATTCCAGGTACAGTTGGGTGAAATCTTGACGACGCAGTACAAACGACCAGTGCTTTGACACGCAACGACACCTCGCAACGTCTTCCAATGGCAATCTTGAGAATACGTCAACCAAGACATCAGCTGGGATCTCCTTCAAGTTTTCTCTTGGTGGGGACTTGCTTGGGCTGGGAACTACTTGCTTCTGCCTTTTTCCCATGGCGGCGTTAAACCCTAGAATCCCAAACATGACTTTTTTTTTTTTTTTGGAGGTGTGGACACAGTGACTTCTAACATTTTCTATTTATAAGGAGGACCACAGGTCTGATAGATGGAGATATTATTGTCTTGATAATTTTCAAGTTCATCCAAACCTATATTACCTTATCATGAACATACCCAAAAAAAAAAAAAAAGTTCTTTCAAATGTAGATATATATAATATGGAAACATCAGGGTAAAAACCATTATCTTTTGACAGTGTTATTTTTAAAAAAATTTGTTTCATATATTTTAAACGGTAATATATCGTACTTTCTATGATAAATAAAGAGAGACATCATTTATTAACTTTTTTTTTTTTGATAAATGAGAGAAATCATACTGTATATGTTTTCTCCGTTTTCACAAAATTTTTTCTTTGATACAGCTTATAACTGCTTAGAACACGATAATAAAATAATACATACCCATTTATATCAATTTAAGAGGTATATGAGAACAAATATTGAGAGGCGAAAAATTAAATTTAATATGGAAAGATTAATTTGTGAGGGATTTGTTTCACTCAAAAAATATCTTGGTATACTCAACTTGTGAGGCTTTAGTTAATATTCTCACTAGTAAATTGCTTATTTTTTATCTATACTATTAATTGGGAAGTACACTTAGGGATTAAAAAAAACAATAAAACATGACATATATCCATGTTGCCAAACATACCAACTTGCCTACATAATTAAAATAATAATTAAATTTCCCTAAAACAATGGTAACAATTATTAAAAAAATAAATGATTAACTCTTTTCATAATTGGTTATAACGAAGGATACTTAGGGGGGTTATTGGATCCTTGATTTTAATGGATTTGAAATCCTTATAAGATTTGGAAATCCATATGGAATCCATGGATTTTAAAATCAAATAATATGGATTTGAAAATCAAATAATGTGGATTTGAAAGTCAAAGAAAGTGGATTTGAAAATCCTAGAGAATAGAATTCAAAAATTATAAAAGAAATAGAACTTATAAAAATAATCTCTTATGTAGTATTCTCAAGTGAATCAGTCCACATGTTTGATGCTATTGTCTCTCTCCACTCATTGGCATATTCTCTTTGTTGTTCTTGGGTTGTAAGTACTTCAGCATTATCATCGTCATTAATTTCTTCGACAACTTCTTCTGCACTCTCGATTTCTTCTGGAAAAATATCCGTTCGACAAAACTTTCGCAGAAAATTATGTAAACTTTCGCAGAAAATTATGAAACACCTTTGTCTTTTGTATGCAGCAATGCAAGGGGCACTCTAGACAAACTACCTTTAAGAAGGAAGCATAGAAGCAATACTAACAATGTAAGTGAACCATCAAGTCAATCTGAAGGTTCAACAGATGTCCATGCTGAGATGAATTCATTGACAACAGTAACTCATAAACTCTTCGATCTAATACAAGAAAGAGAAACAAGACAACAAAGAGAAGCTGAACAAAGAGAGGTCGAGAATAAAAGAAATAATGTATGGGAAGCTATCAAAGAAGTTCCTAATTTGGAAGAAAACGTTCGTTACGATGCAGTCAAAGTGATTCACCAATTAGGAATGAAAGAAGTATTTGTTAGCATGTCCACTGATGAGCGTTATGGTTGGATTTAGCGTAACGTCATGGAGTGCTAAATATTATTAGGGGATCATCCTTTCTGATTTCTGTTTATAAGTTGAATTATTTTTATTAGGTGCTTCATGATTTTTTGTCTTCGAACCCCTTGATTTTTTATTAGGTGCTTCATAATTTATCATGTCCGATACGTATTGTTATGTTTGTGCATGAACATACTCTTTATGCTTTTTATTATTATCATGTCATTCTTTCTTTCATTATTACGTATTGTGATTTTTTTTCCAAATCCACCCAAATAACTAGGTGGAGACCAAGGATTTCAATCTCTATATTTATAAGTAAAACATATTTTCAAATCCATCCAAATCCAATATGAAATCAAATCCATACTCAAATCTTTAATAATGAATAAGGGGTGATTTTAATTAGGATTTAGAATTCATAGATCCAATAACACAGAATTTTAATAAAGATTTTAAAATGAATGATTGAATAACACATGATTTAACTTGGATTTCTAAATCCATTAAAATCAAGGATCCAATAACCCCCCTTAGATTTCAGATCTAATTTTGGATATGATTATAACCCATAAATAAATTATTTCGAATATATTAAGTTTTCCAAATAGTTTTCTAAATTAAATATTAAATATTTATAGTTTTCTAAACACATTTAGTCGTGTGTTAAATTTGATTCAAATTATTCCAGTATTTTAGGAAACTATATTAACTAGAAATGATATATTCCTATATTTTATGAAATTATATTCAGTATAAATAATAAATTAAAATATTTTAGGAAACTATATTAATGATTCAGTATAAGAGATCTCAATCTTTAACAAATATTCTAATAACTAAAGTTAGAGATTGTTGCAAAAAAAATAGTTAGAGACTTATACAATTTTTTCAAAACACGATTACAAATTAAAACATGACATTAAATCTCATTTAAAATTATACATTAAATTGATTAGAGATGCTAATTAGTTGAAATTAAATAAATATTTCGTAAAATATAATTTTTAAAATATATATATATATATATATATATATATAGCTATACAAAAACAAACACTATAATTATATTAAAACATTTATCATCAATTTTGTAATATTTCTAATATATAAAATGAAAAGATTAATGAGAATAAAAAATATGGAAATATGTTCCGAGACTTTCCCATATCTTTATCAATTTGAATTACCTAAAAAGGAGAAATCTGATAATATTAGCGTAATTAATCATTAATTACAGAAATCATGTATATCTAGAAATAATTATTTTTGAATTTGGAAACAAAAAATAAATAGATTTTGACAAACAATTAAGATATTGAATGGTGATATCAAATATTTTGTTAAGATTTATCAATTTGAATTACCTAAAAACGGAGAAATCTGATAATATTAGCGTAATTAATCATTAATTACAGAAATCATGTATATCTAGAAATAATTCTTTTTGAATTTGGATACAAACAATAAATAGATTTTGACAAACAATTAAGATATTGAATGGTGATATCAAATATTTTGTTAAGTTTTATTTGTTAAAATTGTTGGACACACTTCTTCTCCTTATAAATAAAGGCAAATATATGTCAATACTTTTAATTTAACGATGGTAAGGTACTCTCTTCCTCTCTATTATCATTTTTTTTTTCATTAAACATTATGCTAATATAAGTTTTAGAGACTAATGTGATTTATTCTTGTGATTTTTAGGGTTTTACGAAGTCACTCCCTATGACGTTTGCCTTGGAGTTTGGCTTTATATATGATTATCCAAGGAGAATTTGTGTTGGCAATGGCAGGTTGTTGATCGGCTTAGATTGTAAGTTATTCATAGTCATTTTACTAATGGTTTCAATGAGTTTGGTACTCTCGGATGGACTGTTCTAAATCCGGTATATGTTTTTTTTCTGTGTCACCTCTATTTCTCTTAATGTTCAGTCGAATGGATCCACCACTTACAACGTTGTTGTTATTTATTTTTGGGCTTTGGTGATTGTAAAATGGTTATAAAGGAGTATGGTAATAATCCTACATATACTTTTGATGTGAAGACAATTTACATCAAATGTTGTTGTTATTGCAGGTTGATATATTTGGGGGCTTATGGGGTTTCAACATATTTTTATGTGTATAAATGATTTTTTTGTAGGGTAACAAGCTCTCTTTTGTTACTTTGATTTCTTTAGGGTAGGAAGAAAAATTATAAAATTACAACATTATAATTTTCATAGAAAAAAGAACAAGAAATAAGTATATCAAGATGAGATTATAAAATTACGATAGTTAAATTAAATTTCATGTGAATCCAAAATTTATGGTGAAGCGGTTATTATTTCAAACATTTAGAAATTTGATGAAGGTAAACCAATATAAGTTTATGTTATAAATGTTATACTAAATAATTATATTTACAAATAAAATATTATGTGGATGCAAATCTTTTACTTACTTCCTTATTTGTTGGACTAAAATATACAATCTCAAATTTATAAAATATTATTAAAACTATGGTTATAACATAAAAAAACAGGACATACCGTATATGGGACAGGACGGGTTCCGAAACAGACATAAACTGATATACTATCATTCTCTTACTATTTTTTAATTTACTTAAATCTAATCATCTTCTTTTCTAAACCAAACTGAAAATAAATTGGTACAAAGTTGGATTATGAATGTTAATAACATTTTTAATAAATACATTTACAAATGTAACTCTGCATAGTCCAAACCTAATTACAAACTTAGTTTTTTTTATAAATTAATCCCGCACGTATGTGCGGATCCATTCTCTAGTTTGTAATGAAAGCACATTTGAATCATCGATTTTTTTAATTCAAACAAATTATAATTTATACTAGTACTAAATATTTGTTACTCGACCAACAACTGAAAAATCAATATATTTTAAAATTATGAGTGTTATACCTTAATCTTTTCTCAAAGATGATGATGATGTTGTCATATTTGTTTGATTTACAGTCTTGAAAATTATCAAATCTATTTGCGGGTTCAAGGATCAAAAAATAAGAAGAACATGGTAGACCGCTGTCTAATCAAACGATCAACCAACACTTGCTGAGAGCCATCTTTTTGTGAGATAAGATTTTTACTCACGGAGATAAATAGTTAAATAGATCAAAAATAATTTGGATTTTCGGTTATGAAATAGAATGTTTTTAAGATGTTTTTAATTAAATTTTAGCTTCTTATTATAAAATCAGAAATATTTTCATCTCAACCTTGTTTCTCACTCTAGGTAAACTGATGTACATTCACGTGCTAGGGTTATGGATCCCAGTATTAGAGTTCCAAATCGGGAGATAAAATATTGTATGGGTAACATATATAGCGTGTAACAATCTTCCTCTCTTTAGCTAATTTTGGGTATGAATTAAACCCATAACTAGCTTTTGTATTAGAAACAAGATCTATATTTTTTGAAAGTGAGTTATCACTCGTAGATGTCCAGTCCTACAAATTTCACATTCCAAATGTCCAGTCATGACATTGAGGGAGGGGTATTAGAATTCCACATTGGAAGCTAAACTATTTTTTAAGCAATACAAGTGTGTTGCAATACTC